>NW_024870679.1:22447500-23047500 GCF_019054845.1 Dipodomys spectabilis
CATTTTCCTGAGTTCCTTACAAAGACCTTCATGACCCATCCTCAATATATTTCCCTTTGAGGAAACAAAGGAGGAGACTACAATGCTTGATAAGAAATGTACTCATTATCTTGCCCATGTACAGTATTTTCACAATAAAAATATATATATTCCCCTTTGAAAGCCTAAAATCTAATGCTAAGATGCATAGAATCAGCTGGTTTCTATTTGAATTCTCTTCCATATCTGACTATGTCACTTTCATCTCCGCTTCCATCCTTCCCCCGCCCCTTCTCATACTTGGATTTGAACTCAGGGCTTCCCACTTACGAAACTGGCACTCCACCACTTCAGTCCCATCCCAGCTATTTTGGCAAATAACGTCTTGGTTTTTGGTCTGTAGCTAGCCTAGATGTGATCCTGTGTTCTTGCTCCATAGCCTGGATTATAGAAGCACTCCACCACACCTAGCTTGTTAGTTAAATGAGATCTCATTAACTTTTGGCCCGGAATAGCCTTCATCTGTGATCCTGTTGATCTTTGTCTGCCAATTAGCTATGATCACAAGGGTGTACCTGGCTGTAGGAGACAGTATATCTATCTTAAAAGCATATTTGCTGTACAAGTATCATTGAAAAATTAAATTCAGGACAAAGGCTGTCATTGGCTCGGTTAATAATATATAGATAAGTGTAAGAGTGTCCTGGGAGAATGTTCTTCAAGAGTCTTCTTAACTAAAATTCTTTGATTCTGCCCTTTGTCAGGACACTTGACATGAAGAGTTGAAATAAGATTCTCTGCATTCATTGTTATATCCCAGTCTCAAACATAGTATCTTTTACATAGTAGGCACTAATTGTAGACAAGAGTCTAACATCACAGACTTTCCTGCCTGAGCTGGCTTTGAACTATAATCTACAGGTCTCAGCCTCCTGAGTAACTAGGATTACAAACATACAAACATACAAACCAGTGTCCTGCTTAAAATATTTTTTAATAAATAATGAAGTTCAATGTAAATGCCATAATTTTAGTTTCTACCCTAACACCAATAACTGATTGAAAAACAAAAAAATACAATGTGTCTCATTTATGTCAGTAATTTCAGCATTATGCACACATTTGGTAAGGTTTGGACAAGCTACATAGAGAAATCTACAAAGTGATTTTAGTAATATAAAGAAAACTTGATAAAGAACACAACTTGAATAAAAATGGACACAGCACAGATCTCTGATTGCAATGAGAAACACAGATTTATTTGTAGTTTAACAAGCTACATCCTCTCAGAAGAAATTGAGAAGCCTTTAGAACTTTATGCATTTATTCAACAGCTATTTACTGATCTGCTCATAGATATCAGTCTTTTTCAACAGTGATTGTCTCTACAAACCATCCCCATTATTGCGTCTGACCTCTTAGAGCTAGTCTGTAATTTGATACAGGAAAAGCATTTGTGATTTCAAAGCACAGAGATAATAAAGAAAAATGCTTCTGTCTTCATAATATTGAGTCATTATATATTATGTGCCATGCTATATACTATATGAAATAAGATTAGGAATATTGCTTTATTCAAATAATTAAATATCTTTTTGATCTGACAGAGATTAACTGTATCTTCCATGGTTTTATTTTATCTCATCCACAAATACTACCTACCATAAAAGAAAAACCAGCTCTGTATATGTATGACTACTAATTAGCAATTATCAAATCCTGGTCATTAAGTAGTAGTATCAGGAGATACTAACGAAAGTGAATTTTGAAAGTAGACACACTTCTGAGAAAGAGGAGAGCAATTATTAATCCAAAAATCTTTTAAATACACTGTTTAAAGAATAATAGACACAATTGAAAATGTTCAGAAAAAGCTCTCCAGAAAATTGGAATTAGAGCTTTTAATGGCAATATTTGTTCCTATGCAAACCAAATTTTTCTAAAGCATTTTATTTTCCAGTGGTTTTTTTTTTTTTTTGGTAAATGTTTTAAAAAATAGAGTTTAAACATTTTGTAGTATCCTGCTGCCAAGCACATATTATAAAACACAATCCTAATTAAAGAGCAAGATAGGGGGAGGATGATGGAAACTGTCACCTTGATGAAGATGCATTGCACATCTGAACTGACATACTGAATTGAAAGCCTTTATACAACTACCTAACGATAACAAAAAATAAGTGTAAGAAATTGTAAAAAAAAATAAAGAATGAATACGTGGTAAAAAGTAACTGAAAATTTGCTACTTTTTTTACAGAAAAGAGAGATACATTATATATTTATATTATATGAATTTGTTCTCGAATCTAACCAAGAAACATAGTCAACATGCTCAGTACTAGACTAAATGCCAATAAATGCTAGTAAATCTGAACACACCTGTAACTGTATAAAAGTTTTTCTACCATGGGAAGAGCCTAATTATAAATTGTGGCTTATTTACTATTTTATACCAGACAACTAAATGATTATGTTCAGTACTGGTGTAATAGCTAGACTCTTGGACAAGACAGCCTCCTAATAACTCTCAATAGAACAACTCTTCAGTATTCTGCAAGACTTCTATCACTGTCAAGGATCGTTGGGTGTTGTTTACAAATAGTTAACCAGCATTCCTCACAGCTGTTCAAAACTGAGGGCTCCTGAACACTTATGCAAGCAGGGTAAAAATCTTATAAACACAGATGAGCAGGAAGCGCAGTGCTACAGCAAATGCATAACAAACAAGAATCTTAATTCATCTCATCATGAAAACAATACAAGACGAAGAAGAGGACAGAGGCCTTGCATGCCCAGAATTAGAGACTTAACTGAGATCAACAGTGCCTGTCAAACTTAATGAAGATTGTTTATAAATACAAATTTTAGAGCTGAGTGTAAAAAAACAACTATTCATATGATATGTGGGTGATGTGTGAGAATATTTTCAAGTTAATTATTAAACCTGATTAATGTATTCAAGAATCTAGAGTATCAGGTATTTAGTTAATTTAAAACTTATTCAGTAGATACCACAGATGCATGTTTTAGAAGATATTCCCTGGTTTCCTAAGATTTGGAAACTCAATTTATATTGATGTCTGCAACATACAGACAAAATTGTGTTTCTCTACATTACACAATGTAAAAAAGCAGCCAAATGACAAACTCATCATTCCTTTGTGAATCCAAATTCCTCATTTTAGAAGACACTGAGACAATCAAATCAGGCCAGTTTTCCCAAAGATCCAAACATCATAAATAATAGAGTCAGAAGTACAGTTCAGCCCTCATGTATCTCATTCTGGAATTGGCTTTATTCATCGTACTCTCATAGTGAGGTTCTTCTGTAAGGAAGAGTCCAAAATGTGATATTCTAAGAGAAGGAGTATCTTAATGATTCACCATACAAAAGCACACTCTGAAAATGTTACTTCTAAAAGTCAAAATGCACCTTGAAGTTTCCATTCAGGACTAGGGAGTTGTTTTGTTGACAAGGACCATTTGCATATTCATAACACCATTCCTTGGTATCTGTATAAGCAGACAGCAGTAGGTAGCTGACAAGAAGTGTATGAACAGCATACATGTCCATTCCATCATGTGCCAAATGTTTTTGAGGGCCTAATAAGGCCTATGGTTAGATGTTCCCCACACAATTAGGTTCTATTTCTATTTTTTATTTAACAACAATGACTCATTTGTGTTAAAAAAATAGTTTGTTGATACAGAAAGTGGAATTTCATCATTCATAATTTTATTTTCAGATATATAATATAAAACTTAATTTAATCCAGGCACAGGGGGCTCACACCTGTAATCCTAGCTACTCAGGAGGCTGAGATCTTTGCAAACCTATGCACAAAGTCCCCGGGAGATTTTTATCTCCAATTAACCACTCAAAAATCAGAAGTGGTACTATGACTCAAGTGTTAGAACGCTAGCACAAAGAGGCTAAGGGACATAACCCCAAGCCCTAAGTTCAAGCCCAACAACTGACAAAAACAAAACAAAACAACAACAAAAACACAAAAACTTAGTTTAGTTCTCTACCATATAAGTTAATTTATATTTTTATACATGAAAAAAATGTATTACCTACTAATACAAACCTGTATGTTTTTTTTTCTGGCTAATGATTAGAAATTAAATGGCATAAAATCATAAATTTAAGGAGCTTTCAATGAAGCAAATTTTTACTCAAATGCTAATATTATTTAGAAGAATTCTTTTATATAGTCATTGCAATTAGTTTGTCTAATTCCATTATTGGAATTATACTTTAATAATCAATTTTATTCAGTAATATTTGAGAAAGCTCTCCTATTCTTTAAAGCATAAGTTACATGCAAATCATATAATTTCTAAACGTTTTACACTCTACTGGATGCTATGCTAACTTTATCCTCTTCCATATATGGGACTGGTCTAATATCATCCAACTTTGTCCTTTTTTAAATACCCTATTTATTATTGTAACTCCTTATGAGCCTAGCTTTATGAAGATAGCATTTGTTGACATTCTTCATGAAGAAAAATGTCTAAATTTAATGGAAATCTTTTAAGAAATTCTCCATGTCATCATTTATTTTAACTCATTATTCTACAACATCCATTCACTTTATATGGGCAAGTTGTTTTTGCTCACTCCCCAAAATTAAATAGAAAAGCCATTTGTTCAGAAATATTTATTGAAATTGCATATCTGTGTCATCTAGGTTTTTCTTTTCTGTGACAAAATACCTGAGGCGAACAATTTAAAAGAAAAGTTTGCCGGGCACTTGTGGCTCACGCCTGTAATCCTAGCTACTCAGGAGGCTGAGATCTGAGAATCACAGTTCAAAACCAGTCCCAGGCAGGAAAGTCTGTGAGACTCTTATCTCCAATTAACCACCAGAAAACCACAAGTGGCGCTGTGGTTCAAGTGGTAGAGCTCTTGTCTTGAGCTGTAGAGCTGAGGGACAGTGCCCAGGCCCAGATTTCAAGCCCCACGACCGACAAAAAAATTCCCCCTCAATTATCAGTCATTGAATATCTTCTTAACCTGCTAAGGCATGCAAGATCATATAAGGTCATGTGTGTCTGGAGAAATAATCTTAGTGCAACTGCAGCTTAATGGGGAATTAAGAACTGACAAACTTTTTTTTTTTTTTTTTGAGTTATGGGGTTGTTGAAGGAAGTGATAATGTTGAAGGGGTGACACTGCTTTGTTAAATGGTGCTTTCTTTGTAAAACTACTTGAAAATAATAAAAATATAAACAGAAAAAAAAAGGAAAAGGAAAAGGTTGTCTCCCAGTTTCAGTAAATTTAATTTTATGGTCAGCTGGCTCCATTGCTATTGGCATGTGGTGAAGCATGTGTATGCTGAAAACGCTGCCAAATAATACTTTTTTTGTTTTTGTTTTTTGCTCGTGGGGCTTGAACTCTGGGACTGGGCGCTGTCCCTCAGTTCTTCAGCTCAAGGCTAGCGCTCTACCACTTGAGCCACAGCACCACTTCTGGTTTTCTGGTGGCTTATTGGAGTAAGAGTCTCACGGACTTTCCTGCCTGGATTGGTTTTGATCCAGGATCCTCAGATCTCAGCCTCCTTGAGTAGCTAGGATTACAGATGTGAGCCACTGGCACGTTCCTAGATAATACTTTTTGAATGCTATCAAAAATGATAAATGATTCAGGTTATATGCTAATCTATTATTAAATTTCATAGAGATGTGTTGAAATATCACACTATATTTGTGGATTTTTACAATTATTGGGTCAGTTAAAAGCAAAATGTGTACATTAAAAAGAGTAAAACCTTAGCTACCAGGCTTAATTTTTATGTATTAACTAATATGAGGAATGAACAAATGAAAATTGCTACTGGGTAACATATGGGTTATAACTAATAATAGTGCATTATATTCAGGATTTGGGTTAAATGATTCGATTAAATTGTTCCTGTTACACAGGTAACAAAAGCCAAACCATGTGTGATAAGGGATTACAATTTGTTCTAATAATGGTAAATGTAGTAATAATTTTACTTTGTGATCAGCTTACAAAGTTGTGTTGCTTACCTCACGTATGCAACTATTTGTTTCATATGCATTATTTGTTAAATAAATATACCTGTGAAATGAAGGCCAGACATTCAAAGAAACCATATTTTATTTTATTTGCAGAAATAAATTTAAGCTTTTTAAATAAACAAAAGACTGTTCAGAGTTGAGGGTGGATCGAATGACACAAAAGGCTGAATTGTAGTCAAACAAAGCCATGCAGAATGCCAATATACAAAACTACTATGACATTTAGCTTTTACACTTACATCCTGACTTCTATCAGCATTTTAATACCTATATTAAGAGGAATTCTGGAGCACTATAAAATTCCTAGCCAAAAGAAAAATACTGCTGATAGAATAAAGAAGTTTGAAAAAAAAAGTTGAAAATAATGATACTCCTCTGAAGATAAACTCTTTTTGGAGACTTTGCTTTTCATTTTCTTTCTTTATTAATCTCTGAGGTCTCCATTGAAATTTATATCATGTCGAAAGTGAAAAACAAAATAGTGTATTTTTCTACCTCATAACTTTCATAAGTAAACATCTATCTTTTGCTGAGGGAAAGACACTGCTTTCATAATAACTCCTAACTCTTTCATGTTACTTGGCATCAAAAAGAAAATAGATGAACTATGTTAGAAAAGATTAAGAGAAGAGCTTCAAATATATTGGTAAATGGTGATAATAATCATTTACTCAAGTTCATAGCCCAATAACAGCATATACTCAAACCAGCTCAGGAAAATTTTAGTTTGAAATAGTCTTTCCTGATTTTGCTTAGATTTTATTCTAATTCCAAGCGGGTGAAAATCACCTATAATATTCCTTTTACTAACTGTATATGTGAAGAAAAAAGAATACTAGAAAATATTTGGAACTCTTTATTGATCTGACACTACAAAGAAAAAGCTTGTAAATACTACTCCATGAATATTCTTCCATGATCAAATTGGTTTGAATCATTTCAATATACTTCACTGGGCCTCCTCTTAGTAATTATAGCAGTTAGAACTGCAAATTATTTATCAGAGTACCATTTAAGTGAATTCTATTCTTTTTGAAAAGTAGAAAATAATTCTAAATTAAACCAGGCTAATCCTATGTTTATGAATACTTTAGCTGGCTCTTAATTATATACCATGGTAGTAATTTAGCTTCCCACTCTACATAGTGAGGTTTTGGCTAGCAATGGATATACTTTTTTAATTCAGTTTCCTCTGTTCTTTGATTTTGAAAGTTTAAAAATATTAAAACAAGAACTATTAGCTTCAAATCCTATTTTTAACTTTAAGAGTTAATTTTAATGAACTCTTCACTGATGTTTGAATTTAAAGGTTAATTCATTTAATAATTTTTAGATTGGTAAACACATAATTGTGGTCAGTTGAAATGTGAGACTTTGATTGTGCCACACATTTTAGAAAATGTAGAAGACTGAATTGGATTAGGAATTTAGTGACACTCAAAAACAAGAATGAACCTTTTAAAATTCTTATAAAAATTTGACTAAAGATGGTCACTATAACTGTTTTTAGTTCAGAAAATCTGAAGAACTTTTTATTTTTTAATTTTTTTATTATTTTTTTTGTGGTGGGGCTTGAACCCTGGGCCTGGGCACTGTCCCTGAGTTCTTCAGCTCAAGGCAAGCGCTCTACCACTTGAGCCACTGTGCCACTTCCTGAAGAACTTTTTAATGTGACTTTTTGACATCCTAATAAAGGACACAGATGAAAACAAATAATCATTTACATTATTCCTTGAAGAGCAGGATAAGAAATTGTTCAGAGCCACTTGGTAAGGGACTCTATATAGTGACACCAGTAACTTACAAACAAGACTCAATCTGGAGTGGAGTAAATCCTCAACAACCCACTTCTGTATTTAGTTGTAGAATATTCTAACTATATAGTAATAAAAATGTGAGATAGGAAAAATAATCTGAAACAGAATGGTATTGCTGAACAATCTCCAAGCTACTCTTCTGAAGCCAGTAACAATCGATGGGCGGTGTGCATTTATGGATTCCAGTAGAAAGAGTTGTGCTTGCGTTAACATGTACAGGCTTATTTTTCTTTCCACAATCCTCTAAAAAATAAAAAAGTAACATGTATTTACATAGTATTTACATTGCACTAGGTGATACAAGTAATGGAGAGACAATTGAAGATATGTATAGGTTATTTATGAATATTACCCCATTGTCTATAGGAGAAACATCTGCTATCCATATTGTTGGGGGGGTGGAGAGGTTGGGAGATTCTGGAGCAGTTCCCTACTGATAACAAGGGATGGTTGCACGCACAAATCTTTTCATCAAGATGGATGAAAATATTAATTTTGGTCAAAAAACTTCATTTTTTTTAGGTGAGCAAAGTACTTATATATAAAATAGTTGGTTAAATTTCAAACTTCAACTAATTCTTCTTAAAATGAGGCAGATCGGGGCTGGGAAGATGGCTCAGTGGTAGAGAGCTTGCCTTGCATGCATGGGGCCCTGGGTTCAATTCCTCAGCACCACATAAACAGAAAAGGCTGGAAGTGGCACTGCGGTTAAAAATGGTAGAGCACTATCCTTGAGCTGAAGAGCTGAGGGACAGCACCCAGGCCCAGAGTTCAGGCCCCACGACAGACAAAAAAAAAATCAACAACAAAAAAATTGAGCAGATCAACACTATAGGTAACAATACAGTGTTTGTTTTTTGTTTTGTTTTATTTTGTTTGAAACTGCTATGCTAAAGGATGGATTATATTAGCAGAGAGGAATTGTTGTACAAGAAGAGAGTGGTACAGGTTGAGGAGAAGTGGAAGTATTAAAATCTTGACATGGTTTGAAGAGACACAGATAGTGATCAAATAAGAGCAAGAACTGTTGAGATAACTGGTACATGAGAATCCATGTTTTACACATCAAGGTCTCATAATCAGTGATAGAATGCTAGAAAAAATAACTGAAGCATAAGAGCCAAAATAATCAAATCAATAATTTAAAATTTTGAGGTTATGATTTCAATACATTCTCAATCTAATACAGCAAATTAGTTCATTGGCAAAAGTCAGAGCAAACTGTTATGCTTAATTATACCCTACAAAAATTTCTTTCGCCATCTGCTTACACATAAGAGTCTTGCTAATAAGCAAACTCTTTGAAATCAATACACTGAATGTCCATAAGGAAAGTAGACTGAAGTTAACTGTTAATCAATTTAATGTAGAACTAAACATCTACAACATGCAAAGTGTTTTTCTGAGGACTTGATGGAATACAAATATGAAAATAAAGTACTTCATACTTAGAGCAGTTTGAAATCTAATTACTAGGAACGAAGAATTCACATATATCTAGTTTAGCACAACATCAATCACAAACATAAAATAGTCCAGGAGACTTCTACAGAAGCAATGATCATCTGAGATTGGAGGAAATAAGGAAAAGTCCAAAAGAAAGTAGACTTTTGTTCATTTATACATTATTCAGAGACAAAAGGAAAGAAAGTTTTAACACTTTAAGAGTTAAGCGGAATAAACAGACTGGAGTTGAAAAATTGGTTTCTTGTGAATACTGGGTGGAGAAGTACTAGCAAAAGAGGGGAGGGACATCAACTCTTCCCTTACAGAACAGACTTCATACAAGTGGACAGTTCTATGTCAAATTTAAATTGACAGACAATATAGATAGCATGAAATAGTTGTATGGGGAAATTCACACTCACTGAATATTTACCATGTACCATGATGTTCTGAGCTTTACTCGATGAATGGGCCTACAGAACTGAAAAGATAGTCATGAAGAACTTCAAAAGCAAGTGAGAAAACCCATCAAATAATGCTGTCCCCCATCCCTCCCTTCCTATACAGCCATATCTTATCCACAGTGTAGCCGATTTTCTTATATGGCACCTTAAAGATTCCCATGATGAGAATCCCAAGAGAAACCAACGTTGCATGCTATTTTCTTGCCAAAACTCAGGAGCCATACCTGTCACCTCAGCTGCAATATGCTGTGGGGAATAAGAAAAAAATTCAAGACTTCTGAGAAAAACTACATAGTTTATCTCAGGATAACTCAAACCATTTTCAGACAAGTTTAACATCTTTCTGCTGCCCTGTGGTCTGGATAAAAAAATCACTTACATCATTATCAAATGCAAACTACACTTATTACTTAGAAGAACCCACAGAAATCTCACCTACTCTGGGATCAGAGACAAGTTTGGGGTCCAAGATGTCATCCTTTAAATCAAATCGTTGGTCCAGATGAGGCTTGTGATACACTTCCTTGGAAACCATTGTGCTCAGTCTGAAGTCTCAGGAAGCAAAGGGATGACTGATCTGCCCCTGTAGAATACATCCGTAGTTGGGAGACAGGCATATGAAAATCACTCCATTCAACATAGAAGCAACCAACACACAGCAAACACTTTTCTTCGGCAATACCTGGGCATATGCTGAAAATTCCACCATCAGGTTTCAGTCCTGTAACCTGGGACTAACTCTCCATGACTTTCCAGTTGTTTCTCAAATTAGTTTCTCTTCTAAAGTTAGAAACTTGTATTTGCAACCAAGTCGTTTTCTCAGATGATTTTGTGTTTGTACAAATTTGGGGGTCCAAATGTCATTTTTATTTCACAATAGTTCTGGCCCTATATGCCTGGTTGGCAGTGCTGCTCTATGTATGTAGAAATCGCTCTCTAAAAAAGTGGATTTGAAGCATTATGTGAAAACTACGAGCAAACAACACCAGATGGGGTGGTTCACCTAAGTTTAGCCACTTTGCTTTCACTGTAGCTTGCGGGCATAGCTAGTGAGGTGGTAAATTGGCATCCAGACAGTTCAGCCATGTCTAAGGGCTGGCAGCCTCCATTTCTGTCAACATGGACCAGTCCTTGTGGGCTGAATTTTCAGAATTTAATTCCTGTGGTGGTTATTGTAAGAAAATAGAAAGCCAGTGAAGGTGCTATCCTCTTTTACTCCTTGCCTTAGAAGTCAGATACTTTGCTTTTGCCATTGTCTGTGAGAGTTGAGACAATCAGAAAGACACACCCAGGTTCAGAAGAAATGACACTCAGATTTCTGATGAAGAAGTAGCAAAGACAATTTAGGTCCAAAATATTGTAGTTACTTTGGAAAACACACTCTGCCACAGTGAGTTTAAAGATACATAGTTGTTTCTGAGGAAGTGTACATGTCACAAAATGTTTGAGCCAGGCACAAATGGCTTAGGGTTGTACTCCTAGCTACTCAGGGGGCTAAGATTTGAAGATTACAGTTCAAAGCCAGCCTGAATAGGAAATTGTGTGGATTCTTATCTCCAATTAACTACCCAAAACAAAAACAAATCCCACAAAATTTTCAAGAGGAGCTGTGGCTGGAGTGGTACAGCATGAGCCTTGAACAAAAGAAGCTCAAGGACAGCGTCCAGGCCCTGAATTGAAGCCCAAATTGGAACACACGCATAAAATGCATTAGAGAGGAAAATATTTTAGCTTTATTGAGGAAAATATTTTAGCTTTATTTAGCTATATACTTGAATATTAATAATGAATTATTAATCAATGTCAAATATTCAAAGGTGTTTTTAGGCTTCATTTCTTTCAATTTTAGTAATAATCGAATGTGGTATATGTTATGATTATTCTTTTTGGATAGATGAAATGACTGAGGGTTAGAAATGCTACTTAATTATTTGTGTAATTATTGAGGTCCACAATACTATGGTAGTTCTATGAATGTATCATATGTTGGTGGAACTAGAGATCTGGGCCTAAACTGTGCTCTAGGAAAATAAATAAATCCAGAAACTTGAATAAAAAAGACAAAATTTGGGGCTGGGCAGGTAGATCAGTGGTGGAGTGTTTGCCTTGCATGCATGAAGCTCTGGGTTCAATTCCTCAACACCACATAAGCAGAAAAAGCCAGAAGTGGTAGTGTGGCTCAAGTAGTAGAGTGCTAGCCTTGAACTGAAGGGCTGAGGGACAGCACTTAGGCCCAGAGTTCAGGCCCCACAGTAGAGGAAGCTTATCAGGTGAAAAGATAAAGTTTATTAATATATATGGAGATAATTTGCTATATTTTATAGTAATGAGAAAATGTTTTATTTAATGATATGTATATTTTACAAACAAAAACATCAGTTGAAACATGATTATTGATATGTGACTATTGAGCTGTCATGAAATAGTTTTAGAGTAGAGAATATGTGTTAAAAGATGTTAGGCAATGCTCAAGATCTACATGAAGATGGGGTCATGTGTTTTAAATTTTATTGTAAAAAATATTGTACAGAGGGGTTACAGTTACATGAGTAGGGTAATGAGTACATTTCATAGTGAGCATTGTTACCTCTTCCTTTATTTTCCCCCTACCATCACTTTCCTCCCCACCTCCCCAACTCCCCCGCCCCACCCTGACATTGTAAAGTTCGTTTTCAATATAGTATCCTGCACATCTCGTCATCACAATGGGTCAGCCTACATCCTCAAGTTTATAGCTCTGAGTTCTACATCAACAAATTGGAAAGATCCAAAACCAACAATTTAATGAGGCACCTAAAGTTCCTTGAAAAAGAACAACAAGCTAAACCCCAATCCAGTAAACGGAAACAAGTAATTAAAATTAAATCCGAATTAAATGAATTACAGTCCAAAAAACTATAGAAAGAATTAACAAAACAAAGAGTTGGTTCTTTGAAAAATTAATAAAATTAACAGACCCTTAGCAAATCTTATGAGAAAAAAAAGAGAGAACATGCCCACATAAACAAACTCAGAGATCATTATGGAAACATCACGACAGAAACATCCAAGATTCAGAATATAATAAGGGAATACTTCTCAAACCTTTATGTTAAAATTTTGAGAATCTAAAAGATATGGACAAATTTCTAGCAAATATTGACATGCCCAAACTAAACCAAGATGATTTAAACCAACTTAAGAGATCCATATCAAGCATCGAAATAGAAGCAGCAATAAAAGACCTCCCACCCAAGAAAAGTCCAGGACCCGATGGATTTACAGCTGAATTCTACAAGGCCTTCAAAGCAGAACTCAGACCAATACTCCTCCAACTCTTTAATGAAATTGAAAGCAAAAATTCACTACCACACTCTTTTTATGAAGCCAGCATAACACTCATCGAAAACCAGGCAGGGACTCATCAAAGAAAGAGAACTATAGGTCATGTGTTTTTCTGAGAATAGGCTGCAAAGTTGGGTACTTTGATTTAGCTGCAGGCCATTTGAGTATTGATGCAAAATAAAGGCAAGGTTAGATTTAACCAGGGTTGAAGTTTTCCAGATTACTGTAAAGAAGCAAAAGTAACCTGAGGAAATATATAAGTAATTTCAGTGACTGAATTCACAATCTAAGGTAAATTGGGAAGAGAGTCATGAGACAAACACAGAACAACAAAGGTATAATGTAGTGAAAGAAATTTTGGAAGAAAATAAAATAAACTTGCTGGGCACTGGTGGCTCATGCCTGTATCCTAACTATTCAGGAGGCTGAGATCTGAGGTTACAGTTCAAAGCCAGCCCAGGCAGCCAAGTCTGTGAGATTCTTATATCCAGTAAACCACTTGAAAACCGGAAGTGGCACTACGGCTCAAGCGGTAGAGCACTACCTTGAGCTGAAGAGCTGAAGGATAGCGCCCACGCCCAGAGTTCAAGCCCCACCCAAGACCAAAACCAAAAAAAAAAAAAGACAAAAAAGAAAGAAAATAAAACTCTGTATCAGTATACCTTAAAAGATCAGCAAGTATCTTTGTCACATCTCTTGGCCATATTTCTAAATGAAAGCATATACTTCTATTGACTTATTTATTTTGGTCTAAAAGATTTCTGTTCCTCAGTTGGGTAGAAGACAGAAAATTAACCTCCCTAGTAGAAGTTATCAATCAAAGACTATGTCTTATAGGTATGTACATATTCCAGGTGCCTTTCTTTCTGTGTGGGTTAATTTGAGACATGCTTTACCATTTCTTAGATTTTCCTAGCTGGGCTGTCTCAATTTCCCAGGTGTCAATCTTGCTTGCTAATGCACCTTACATTAGTTATATCCTATCTCTGTCTTACTTTCTCACTCAGTTCCTGATGATTTCAGGGATAATTTTCCAGCTAAATGTACTATATACTTAGGCAATAATTATATTCAAATCTTTGTGTTGGATAAAAATATATTATTTTCTGGATACTTTCACTGAACTTCTCATTTGAGAGTGTAGAGCTCCTATTGTAACCCTTACCAAAATACATTTTGTACCTTTACCTTTTTCTTACAGCTCTTAGAGTGTAATCTCTAAGGGGGAAAATGTATATCTCCATCTTTATAGCTTTATCATAATTCAGTTTTGGCTATATAATAGGACAAGTTAAGTGTTTTATAAATGAATCCAGTATTCAATGAAAACTGATGATAATCTTGACCAAGGATTTGAAATATTTTTTAACTTCTAAAGACAAAACTGGATTGGCTTCACTGTATTACTACTGTCATCATATCTTTAGAATGACAGTTCTTTGAACATTGATAATCCACTATACTTATAACAGTCAAAACACAAAATTTTGACTAGCCAGAATGATTTACTACGGTTATATATTTACATCAGAGTGTAGGATAATATAACATTGTCTCTTTAGTTATATACTTAATGTAAGTTAAAAAGTTGTGAACTTGAACATTTTCATTTCTAAGTTATTTAACTGATTATTTTAGTCTCAGTAACAAAAAGATAACTGATTTTTATTTTTGCATTATATCCAGTATAAAAACGATTGAGCAGATATTCACAGAATAAATCTTTTTAGTGTAAAAATTATTATCTTAAAATATATTATTGTTGGGAGTAGATTAATTAAAGCACAGTAATAAAGCTCTTCATTCTTTTTAAGTTGTGATTTGACTTTCATTTAAGGAACTGCTATTTATATACCTGTTTGCTTAGTATGATAGTTAAATATTCAAATCATTGTGTGACTTAACCAGAACTATGGTAGCTGTGATACAAATATATTTGTGATGAAGCTTATTTGCATTTGCAAATCTCAACAACTGCTCAAGTATCTGCTTTCTAGCAATTAGGCAGCTGCTACTTAAAATCAATAGTGGTAAACTCTAGTTTGGTTTGGAAACGAAGTGTTGCCTTGTGCTGCATTCTGGTACTTTGTAGTGTATTAATGAAGCCACTTTGCTTCATGCTGGTGTATCATCACTACTTGGCACCTCTCCCTCCTCAGCTGGTGATTACCATACTTCATCACATTTCTTTCCAGCCTTTGTCCTTTTTTTCCTTGGGCTTTGCCTTGTAGAGTTATAAATGTACCTTGTCTTTCAAATGTATAGCTATGTTGAAATATGTTAGGTAATTTATTACTAAAAGCTAGATGTGAGATATTTAGGACTTTCATTGGAATTTCCTAAAGATATAAAAGGTAAAAATCTGGCAGGCAAGTGGCCATTAATTGATTGAAAAGATAACTGCATGTGTACTGGCATTTGTTCAAGTAACACAATCAGTTCTGATTGAAGAGTTGTATTACCCTGTGTGATAAAAATCACACCATATACAAAATACTCCTATATCAAATCCCCTGCATTCATTGTGACTATATGGATTTTTGACTTTTTTATGATGCTCATGTAAGATACCCTAGCACTGACATGTCTTTAAATGTATAGTAGGAAAGTTGCCTTAAAAATAGAAATAATGCCCAGTGCATATGGCTCACACCTGTAATCCTAACTACTCAGGAGGCTGAGATCTGAGAATGATGGTTCAAAGCCAGCCTGGGCAGAAAAGTCCATGAAACTTATCTCCAATAAATCACCAGAAAACTGGAAGTGATGTTGTCAATCAAGTGGTAGAGTACTAGCCTTGAGCTGAAGAGCTGAGGGACAGCTCCCAGGCCCACAACAGACCGAAAAAGAAAAAAAAAAAAAAAAGAAGAAATAATGAAGTGAAACCAACCAAATGTTATTAGAATATTGCTTTACAGTTTTTAAAGACACCATGTTCTTCAATTAATATAATTTTTCCCTAGTCTTTCAATTTCCTAACAAATGGGGTGATGTCATTCTTTCTGATTGAGGCATAGAATTCATATATATATATATATATATATATATATATACATACATACATTTTCTTGATCTATTCATCTACTGAGGGGCATCTGGGTTGGTTCCGTATCTTAGCTATGGTACATAATGCTGCAATAAACATAGTTGTGCTGGTAGCTTTAGTATGGTCTCGTTTGTGATTGCTGGGTCATAGGGGAGCTCTATGTCGAGTCTTTTGAGGAACCTCCATAATGTTTTCCAAAATGGTTGAACAGGTTTACACTCCCACCAATAATGCAGTAAGGTTCCCTTTTGGCCACATCCCCTCCAGCATCTGTTGTTATTAGAGTTCTTGATTATAGCCATTCTAACTGGGGTGAAGCCAGGCCTAAAGAAACACAGGTCCCGTGGTTTCCCTTATTTGCAATAACTAGTTTATGTCTGGGACAAGCAGAAAAGGTCAAAAGCTATGTAATATGATCAGACAAGATGATGTTAAGCGAAATAGCTCCAAGATAGTGACACAAATGGTTCTTTTCTTTCTTGCTATTATTTCTAACGTATTTATAATGTACCATGTGATTTTTTTTCCTTTGTATGTTCCTCCCCAACAGTATAACCCCTGTTTTCACTGTATTTGATGTGGGCGTCCTGCATCTTGTATATACACTTCTCTAATTTGGGGAGGGGAAAGGAAAAAACAAAACTCTTAAATAGGATACAGATTGACCCATTGTAACAATGAGATGTACAAGACACTAAGTTGGAAAACGAACTTTACAATTTAGGCAGAGAGGAGGGGTGGAGGGAGCGGGAGTGTAGCTGTGGAGGTGGGAGGGATTGCCACTTCCTTTCAAATTCATTTTCTTGCCCTGCCTATCATCAACCCTACAGAAATTCTGCATTTCTTTCAAATCTACACTAACTTCTCCTGAATATCTCAGGAAAGGGCACTAATCTGAGCATTCTCCTTGATCCAATTGCACTTTGTCTATAAAAGACAGGGTAATACATTACCTATGTGCTTTAGTAATATGATAAACGTTCAGCCTCACAACTCCTTAACTTTGTTATATATGTATCAGAAGAGGAAATATTGTACTTTCTCTATAATTCTCACTATTTTACATAATTAGACCAAATAAATATTCCTAAAGGCATTGCTTTGTAGACATGTCTCATAAAGTCTCCAAAATCATTTCACCTTAATCTAGGATTTAATATCACTCAGTTGCTCTCCAGCCTTTGGGCTGTATCTTCTTGAAACATTCTTGTAACTCTCCTACTCTACCCTGAAGTCTTATCACTTTTTTTCCCTTGAACTTTAACCCTTTCCCTAAGGCTGTCATAAAAGCTACCTTAAAAACAGTAATAATGAAAGATCGACAACTTCTTTCCACTATACACTCTGGAGTCAGTTTCCAGGGAACTAGTTTTCTATGGTCCTCTTATAAAATCAGCTTTTGCCTTCAAACCAGCAAAATAACATGCTATTTTTGATAGAAAAATAAACTTCACAATATGTAGAATATATAGACACATCCAACATGTTTGATTAAATACAGACACATTTGTTTTACATTTGTATCAGTATCTTTAGTTTGTCTAAATTTAAGGATATTCAATTGAACATAAAGAATTGAAAGGAAATGATATTTCCCCACTATTGTAAATGAAATTAAATTGGAAGAGTGAGTTTAACCTTACTATGTCTTAAGAGTTTCCTTGAGTTTAATACATAGTGCTTTACAGGCTCAGTCTATTCCAGTATGCCAATCCTTCACATTTTGTTATGAAAGACAAAAGTGTGTATTTTTCAACAATTACTATAGTAACTAGAAAATAAGTAATTATATATTCTTCCATTATTGATTTTTATAATCTTTAAATAGTTGTACAAAGTCAGTGCCATTTAACAAAGCAGTTTATGAATACAATGTATCTTGATCAATGTTACCCTTTCAAAATTCACCTCCCCCAATTCAACCCACCTCTTCCTTTGTTTTCCTTAATTTTGTAGCATATACAATTAATTCTTGACCTCATTCTTCCATCTTCTCTTTTTCTTTAGTCTATCCTTCTCCCCTTCTCCTGTTGCCCCACCTCCCGTCTTTTAAGTACCCATTTGTTGATGCATATTTTGTTAGCCTTTGTCTAAGACATTACATTATTTGCATTCTCCTGAGACTCTATCATATTTCAGTTTACACAATTGTATCCACTTGCATACCAACCAACATGTTTATATATTTATAGGCAAATTCTAGCTACCCCAATGAGGGAAACCCTGCAACCTTTGTTTCTTTGGATCTGACTTATTTCATTTAATATAATTATTTCAAAGTGATTCCATTCCCACATGAATGGTACAGTATCATTCTTTGTAATGGATGTGGAAAGTTCTATTCCACATTTTCTTGATGCATTCATCAATCAAGAGGCATTGGGCTGATTCCACATCTTGGCTGTGGGTGAGTAATGCTGCAGTGAAAATGGTTGTTTTGGTGGCTTTTCTGTAACTTTGTTTTGTGATTAGATAAATGCTCAGCAGTGGAATTGAAAGTTCCTAGAGAAGTTCTATGTTTAGTTTTTTTGAGGAACATCCATATTGTTTACCAGTGTGGTTGAATAAGCTTACATTTCCACCAGTGGTGTACTGTTCAACAAATAGACTTGAATGCATAAAAAATCTCATTGTACATTACTCTTTAGAGTTAAATAAATTTGAGTTGTGTTAAGCTGGCTGAGCTTAAAAGTTAGAAAGCCATCCACAATGTCATGATAATTAAACCAAAACACTTCAGTTTGGAAATGATTGTAGAAATAACTCACTTCTACTAGAAAATCTTAGAAATGAGAAACTAACAATTTGTTAATCAAATCTTTCTTTCTACAATTTAGACAATATTGGATTTTAAAATGTTTCTTTTGTATTCAGCTGTTCCATGGTTGGAAAGAAAATGGGGTCACAGAGAGGGATTTGATAGCATTTTACAGTATAGTCCACCAGAAATACAAGTCTAAAATGACCTGAAATTATTACAATCCTCCAAGGAAGACAGTGACATTTATTAGAATATAATTTGAAGCATTCAAGAACTGGGGATGTTGTTTTTGATGATTACCAAAGAAAAAGAAAATAGAAAAATCACTTTGAATTTAAGGTATATCTATTCAAGTTACATGAAGCCATAGCCAGTATGCCTTCAAGTTTTAATCAATGTGAGGGCTGGAGATGTAGCTCAATGATAGAGTGTTTTCATAGGATATGAAAGTCCCTAATTCCAATTAGTAGCATCAAAGACCAAAAGTCTTGATGCATCTACATGTCTTCAAATCTAAAGAATATTAATAGAACAAAGCAATACATTTAAGTGTATATGTGTGTGTGAATATGATCATATTGGACTGAATGGATGGATATCGGTCTCTAGTATGTTCACTTATTTAATATTGACCCTTGCCACACTGATGAAATTGTCACTTATTTCCATTTATAGTGGTATCAAAATTTTTGAGGTCCCTGAGACTCACTGGTAGATTTGGTAAGATTCATATAATTGAGACAGAGTTGGAAATAAAAGGTATTCAGTTAGGAACAAAAGACAGAAATGAGGAAATGCCTGATGAGCCATTATTTCAGAGGTAATTCAAGACTTTTAATTTCAGCCTTGAGTTTGCTGTTGGATAATAAAGGAGTAGATTTGTTCACATACATTTATTCATTTCTTCAACATCTACTAAATATACTAATTCTTGGCAAAAAAAATGGATGGACAAGCATCAGAGTCCCAGAGTTAGGATGCCAGTACAGATATTGATGGGATGGAGGAAAATAGCCAATAACTTTCTTGTAGATTGTCATTTATATAAATACATAGAGACACAGGCAGGTCTGACAGATTGACAGACCAACAGACAGACAAATAATGGATGGATAGATAGGTAGATGGCTATTACATAATATACACATGGGAATTAGATTTATTTTTCTTTTATGAGAAATACTACATGCCATGGAGGTAACATAATTCAGGAAGCAAAGGAAAGACTTTAATTAAATTGCTTTAATAATAAATTTGCTAATTGGAAAATAATGAATTTTTATACTTTGGCATATTACAATAAGATAAAAGTTCAATAATGAATTCAAAGAGATTTGAAAATAATAACTCATAAGCCAATTGAGATAATATGGTTTTTATCACCTCATATATGGTATTTTATTAAAATGAACTTCTGATATAAGAGATGGTCTGTGACAGAGACTTCTTACTCTCTCGTCCTGAAGCATCTGGACTTGAACCAGATGACATCTGGTTTTTCTTTATTCCTAGCTTGCAGAGGGTAATAGTGAGATACCTCCATTTCAGCCATTTTATGATACAATTTCTTAAAACAAATCTCTATTGATCTATCTATCTAATCTATCATTAATCTGTGTATCTATCATCTACCTACTACCTATCTACTATCTACCTATCTATATTAGTCATATTTCTCTAGAGAATCCTGTTTAATAAAAAGACTTGATATTTATGATAAAATCAGGATTGTATCATATATACAATCAGTGAGATAGTATAAGGCCATTAAATATATTTAAAAAGGTTCAGTTCTTTGGAAAGAAAGTGTATATATAAAAAAAGAAAGTGTTTATATAATCAATATAGACCAAAAATGTATAAACTTAACAAAGAAGTGAATATAAAGTATATTTGGGTTACTATCACAACATGAAAATATGGATATTATAAAACCTCAATATTTCCTGAGATTTCTAAAAATAAATATACATTAATTTTAAGATGGAAAAAGTCACTTTATTCTCATAGAGTACCTAACCAGTTTAGAAAGCACTAAGGAACTTAACAGAGAGCTTAACCAGCTAAAAAATATAAAGCAGTCAAAAATACTAACTAAACCTTTATAAAATGAATGCCTTGTTATTCCTTGAAAAGAATTCTGGAAAGCATGCTGGATACTCACTTCTCAGTACTTACACACATGCCTTCTTCTACCCAGATACGCATTCTGAAAAATGGAAAGCACTGGCCCATTTGACTGCTAATGCCTCTACAAGTTCTGGAGTACTTAAACCTCATTTACAGACAGCCACTTAAGCAGGATGGGGGATCATTTAAAGCTAAAATGCCAAGAAATCACTTCTCTTGGCATAAAGTGGTTCCCAGCCAAGAAATACCCCAAAAGGGAACAGGACGGCTCATTATAGACATTTCTTACTAGAATGTGTCCTAATTTGCTCCTGTCGGTGAATAGTGGAGCTATACGCATCCACAAACATTTATGGTATCCTTACTTTCTGTACCAAAGGAAGTAGGAATCACCATGAAGTGTTTTTAAGATACTAAGGATTTTAAAATTTAGAAATTAAATTGAGAAAAATATCTAGAAGGCAAAGATAAATCTCTAATAGCTACTTCTGATTTTTTGTATTACAAAATTACTGCCAACATTTCTACCTGATGTCAATATTTTTATTGCTGACAGATTTCTTTTTTCACAAAACATTATACATGTTTTTAAAAAATGTAAAATAATAAAATATAAAATAAATTATGCAAGTTTTGCTATAATAAGTGTTAATCTACAGTAAATTTCATCTACAAATTATAGGTGATGAGATATTGCAACGTATTCCAGCTTTGTTACATTGTGTTCTTTCGCATTAATATTTAGTGCTGGCCTCTGGCTAAACTATGCCAGAATTCTGAAGCATATATTGATGTTTTGGACTCCAATTCTAGAGCAGTCTCTCCTCTCTCAACCCTAGATTTAGAAAAGACATGATGTTCATGTCATCCCTACTAGCTCATCTTTAATTCATTTACTAAGTGCAGCATCTTCTGGCTCTCTTTGGATAAACAGGTCAGACAGGGAATAAATTCAAGGTAGCATGTCCACTTCTGTAAGCATTTTGAGATTTTCCATACTATTCCTCAGAGGAAATTCCAGCATCTCCATTGGTTGACTAGAAATCAACAAATTTTCCCAGATGTCAGGGTACCATACCACTAGTAAATCAGGATTAAGCTCCAGGTACCTTTCCTACTTGTCTAGTGCAAAGTAATTAGAAAGTCTTCATACTAACAAATCCATCCTGTACAGCTTTATGTTCAATGAGTCACTCATTAAAATAATCACCATCCATCTAGTGCCCACAAAGTCTATTCTTGGAGTTCTATTAGTGCATATTTGGGTAGTGAAACATTTCCTCCCAGAAAAGATACAGAAGAGTTCTATACCTGAAATTGACTTTCAGTCTAAAACTTATTAGGAGTAGTAGAAAGAAATTTTTTTCTTTTCTGTCAGTCGTGGGGCTTGAACTCTGGGTTTGGGCGCTGTCTGTGCACTCTTCAACTCAAGGCGAGAGTTCTACCGCTTGAACCACAGCATCACTTCCAGTTTTCTAGTGGTTTATTGGAGATAAGAGTCTCATGGAGTTTCCTGCCCAGGCTGGCTTTGAACCATGATCCTCAGATTTCAGCCTCCTGAGTAGCTAGGATTACAGGCATGAGCCACTAGCTTTAGAAAGAAATCTTAAAGAATGAGATTGGAATTTTGATAGGTATCTCATTGAATTTGTAGATAGCTTTGGGCAGTATTGCCATTTTCACAAAGTTGATCTTTCCAATCCAGGAGCATGGGAGTTTTTGCCATTTTCTAAGTTCTGTTTTGATATCCTTTTTCAAGTTTTTAAAGTTTTCATCATAGAGGTCCTTCACTTCTTTGGTTAAGTTAATTCCTAGGTATTTTATTTTTTATGGGGCTATTACAAATGGAGTTGCTTTCCTAATTTCAGCTACACTTTTCTCATTGTTGGCATACAGAAAAGCCATTGATTTGGGGGGGTTACTTTTATACCCTGCTACTTTGTCAAAGTTTTGAATCAGCTTGAGTAATTTGAGAATGGAGTCTATGGAATTCTTTAAATACAAGATCATGTCATCTGCAAAGAGGGAGAGTTTTACTTCTTCTTTCCCTATTTGGATCCTCTTTATGTTTGCATCTTGTCTTATTGCTGTAGCTAGGCATTCTAATACTACATTGAAGAGAAGTGGAGAATTCTTCAAGGAAATAGAAGAGGCAATCCAAAAATTCATATGGAACAATAAAAGACCCCACATAGCAAAAACGCTCCTCAACGGAAAGAACACTGCTGGAGGAATATCAATAACAAATTTCAAACTCTACTATGAAGCCATAGTAATCAAAACAGCTTGGTACAGGCACAAGAACAGACCTCAGGACCAATGGAATAGAATTGAAAACCCAGAAATGAACCTACAGACCTATAGCCATCTAATCTTTGATAAGGGAGCTAAAAAAATAGAATGGAAGAAAGTAAATGTGACTGGCAAAACTGGTTAACTACTTGTAGAAAACTAAAGCTAGATCCTTATATATCACCCTGCACCAGAATCAATGCCAAATGGATCAAAAACCTCGGAGTCAAAGCAGACACTCTGAAAACATTACAGGATGGAATAGGAGAAACCCTGGGTCTCCTTGGCGCAGGCCTAAATTTTCTTAATAGAGACCCAGAAACACAACAAATCAAAGAAAGGTTGGACAAATGGGATTGCATGAAGTTGTAGAACTTCTGCATAGTAAAGGACATAGCTAGCAAGATCAATAGAAAGCCCCCGGATTAGGAGAAGATCTTCTACGCTGACAAGGGTCTCATATCTAAAATATACTTGGAACTCAAAAAATTAAATCCCCCAATAACAAATCCTCAAAGAAACAACTGTCCAATAAATAATTGGGCTAAGGACTTAAAGTGAAAATTCTCTGAAGAGGAAAGAAGGATGGCCAATAGACACATGAAGAAATACTCAACCTCTCTAGCCATAAAAGAAATGCAAATCAAAACAACATTAAGATACCATCTCACCCCAGTTAGAATGGCAAAAATCAAGAACTCTAATAACAACAGATGCTGGAGGGGATGTGGACAGAAGGGAACCCTACTGCATTATTGGTGGGAGTGTAAACTTGTTCAACCACTTTGGAAAGTAGTATGGAGGTTCCTCAAAAGACTCCATATAGAGCTCTCCTATGACCCAGCAATTCCACTTTTGGGCATTTACTCAAATGTTTACAAACAAGACCACACTAAAGCTACCAGAACAACTATGTTTATTGCAGCATTATTTACTATAGCTAAGATATGGCACCAACCCAGATGCCCCTCAGTAGATGAATGGATCAAGAAAATGTGGTATATATACACAATGGAATTCTATGTCTCCATCAGAAAGAATGACATAGCCCCATTTATTAGGAAATGGAAAGACTTGGAAAAAATGATATTAAGTGAAGTAAGCCAAGCCCAAAGAAACATATGTCCCATGGTTTCCCTTATTTGCAATATCTAGTACATGTCTGAGTCAAGCAGAAAAGGTCAGATAAGGTGATGTTAGGGAAATGAACCCTAAGATATGTATTCAAATGGTTTTTTTTTTTTCTTTCATGCGATTGTTTCTATTGCATTTATAAGATTATTTCTTTGTTGGTTTGTATGTCCCTCCACCACAGTGTAACCCTGCTTTCACTGTATTTGATGTCGGTATAATTTGTGGAGGGGAAGGGGAAAAACAAGTCTTTTAAATAAGGATACAGGTGGACCTGTTGCAACAATGAGAATTACAAGTTGTTATGTCGAAGTTTACAACTTGGGGGGGGCGGGAGGATTGGGCAGGTGGGGGGGGAGGATGGGAAGGGATGGGAAAGGTAAACAAAGGAGGAGGCTACAATGCTTGATAAGAAATGTACTTCATTATCTTGCCCATGTAATTGTAACCCCTCTGTACAGTATTTTCACAATAAAAAAATAAATAAAAATTAAAAAAAGAAATCTTAAAATTTCTGTTATCCCATTTATCATTTTTCTTTGGTTAGTTGTGCTAATGAATTTTCACTCAGAAAGTTTTGTCCTAGAACCTTAGTCTTTCCCCTATTCCCTTGTGTTTTTCATTTTTTCTGGCCTTACATTGAGGACTTTGAATTGCAATGGTGCAAGGCAATATATGAAGATCTAGTTTCAGTTTTCTGCATGTGGATATCGTTTTTTCAGCACCATTTATTAAAGAGGCTTTCTTCCAGGCTGTGTTTTTAGCTATCTTATCAAATATTCCATAGGTACAGGTATGGGTCTGTGGGTCTCCTATTCTGTTACTTTGTTTGGTCCCCAGGCCTATTTTTGTTCCAGTCCCATGCTGTAGTCTCTATAGGGAGCTCAAATAGTATAATCTTTTAGAAAGACTAAGTCAAAACCCTACAAAATTGGTACACAGAAATAGATACATTCAAGTGGGTGGTGGGACCAAGGGGAGAGGTGTAGATAAGTGAAAAGGCAAAGGAGAGAGAATGCAATTAAGAATTAATTGTATATACTATAAAATTGAGAAAAGTAAGGGAATAGGTGGGTTGAAGGGGGATGGAATGTTGAAGGGGTAACACTGATCAAGATGAATCTCATCTGTAAACTGCTTTGTTAAATTGCACTTTTCTTGTACAAGTTCTTAAAGATAATGATTTTTTAAAAGATATTGGAAGTAATATCAAGGTAAGAGGAGATGTATTACCAACTTACTCATATTCTTCCTCAGGTTGAAGTCTTTGCACACTCTCCATGCAATGGAAGATAATTGTATTCTAACAAGAAATGTAGGCCACTGCCGCCATCACAGAGGTTTTATGAAATTCTTAAAACTAAATAGTACTAATAAATGTTTCTATGTGAAATTCAGCTCCTCTCCCAACATAGTCTTAAACATATTGTACCTGTACAATTTATTGCAAAACAAAAGATATAAAATATATTAGTACTTGAAACTAAAAAATGCAAACTTACAAAATAATATGATATGAAGACAATGAAAAAACAGCATTCATTGTAGGTACCGTTTTCCCTGATTAAGGAATATTCTGGCAAGATACTGTAAGCAAGTCTGTGAAAGGGTTTTCAAAGGGAATCAGCATGTAACTATTAGCAGGAAAATTAACAGTCAAAGTGATGAGAATACCAGTCAATTAACCAAGGCTGGACAAAAATCAAGAATAGGTGAATGTATCACTCTGAAGCTAGAACACATTCTTGGTCTACGTGTCAGTCTTTGGACTCCATGACATACCAGCTTGGGCCTCGGTCCTGGACTAAGTGACACCAACAGCCTCACTGGTTCTGATGCCTTTGTATGAGTCACACTGCTAGCTTCCCAGATATCTTACAGGATTTTGACTCTTATGCATGGGCCAATCTCCTAATAAATCCAGTCTTATCAGTCTATCATCCCTGGTGAGCCCCACTAATACAAGTAGCAACGTTCATATTATAAAACTGACGATCATCTTAATCACTCTCATTATAATCATCACAGGAAGTTTTTGGTTATCATGTTATGAGGTATTATATAAAGATCATCAAAGACATTTATGAGATAAGCAAAAGGTTTCAAAATAAAGACAAATGGGCAAACAATAATTTTTTGAAAACTTCACTAGGATGATCAGAAATCAAATGAACAAACTGAGAAATTGAATAATGTAACTAACATTGTAACACTTACAAAGAAAATATACACACTTTTTAGCTATTCAGATATTCATAAAGTATTTATAAATATTGATCATACCTAAGGTCTCAAAAACCTCTCAAAACAGAGAATAAAACATAGCAACTCTTTTTTTTTGTTTGTTTGTTTTTTTTGGGTCCAGTCATGGGGCCTGAACGCTGGGCCTGGGCGCTGTCCTTCAGCTCTTCAGCTCAAGGCTAGCGCTCTACCACTTGAGCCACAGTGCCACTTCCAGCTTTTTTCTTTTTGCTTATGTGGTGCTGAGGAACTGAACCCAGGGCCTCAGGAATGCATGGCAAGCACTCTACCACTGAGCCACCTTCCCAGCCCACCAACTCTTTTATTACAGTGAGGAAGTGGTGCTGTGGCTCAAGTGGTAGAGAATTTACCTTGAACTGAAGAGCTGAGGGACTCACCCAGGCCCAGAGTTCAAGGTCCACAACCGACCTTCCCCCACCCCCCCAAAAAAAGAATGAAAGAATTAATGTAACATATCTTTTATTACAGTGAAATAAAAATTAACCTTAATAACAAAAGCATTACTTAAAGAACATTTTAAACCTCATAGGAACCAAAAACAATAAGGAATTCATGGGTCAAAGAAGACATGAATTTCTCAGGCCAGAATATACCTAAAAGAAAAGAACACAGGAAAATATGCACTATACAAAATTACACCTGCAAAATTGTGAAAAGGTAAAAAGAAATGAACTATATATTCTGCTCATAAAAATGTGGTAGATAGGTCTATGCAATCCCCAAGACTTCTGTCTCTGGTATACAAACAGATTTTCTCATTACTTAATCAAATATCAATTTAGGTGCTATTATGATGGATTTTGTAAATGTAATTAAAATCAATTGTCTTTAAGAGAGGAAACTGATGAAATGCCTAGCTTAATCACATGATAACTTTGATTCTGAACTTAGAGTCTATCTACTAGAAGTCAGAAAACAAAAACACTGGGCAAACGTGAAAATTAAGGAAAACATGGTGAGGAAGATGGGTGGTTCCAAGAAGCAGAGAGAATACTACTGAGTTATTATTTCAAAGGAACTAGGTGTGGTAACAGCAAGGAACTGCTACAGACAAGAATGATGTTGTAATTGATCTTTTCTTCAGAACTTTCAGAAGGTGGTCTGACAAACATCTCAATTTTAACCTAATAATATCTAGGAGGTCAACCCAGCAATGTCATACCCATTTTGCAATGTACAGTGGTAAATGGAAGGGTTTGTAAACTACAGAACTTGTAATTAATACAGAAATAGTAAAGCACATTGAAATGACTCCATGGAAATCAGTAGAAAAGAAGCTAAAATGATGACAGCATAATAAGGAAAAAAATTGGAAGGGAAAACAGATCTATAGCTACATACTTTAAAAGTATAATGAACCAGATGAACTTCTTAAACATACTCAAGGAAATGTGTGAGAATGGTAATTCACAACATTAGGCAAGTGAAAAGATATGTAACCTCTGATATAAGAATTCTTTTTTCTGATTAATTATGTACATGAAATCATTGTCATGAAATTTAAATACTTTGTAAAATAGTAAACTTCTGTGAACAAGTTAGGTTATTATACTAAGTAAAGAAATTTCTCAGTTTTGTGACCCAACTGGCTTCCTAGGTGAGTTTGTACAAGCGTTTTAGAAGTTATAGTCTATTTGCTCTTTAATCTTTTCCAAGCCACAGATAAAGAAGAGAACCTTCCAAATTCATCGTAATAACCACATATGTTGCTGTATCAACTTCTAAAAAGAAAAATATTTAATAAGTAGAAGAGAAAGTATTATAGCAGCTTCAGACAAATTTATGTTATATATTTATGCATGTACTCACACAATAAAAGATATTACTAAATCAATTTCAACAGAATGCTAAATCCATAAAGTAAAATTAATAAGAGATAGTCTCTGAAAATTCAAGAGCTTTTTTGCATTATTAGGAAGTAGATTACCATAAGTAATCGAGTGGTTAAATGAAAGAAATTTTAATGATGTCTCTGACAGATGCTAAAAGACTTTTAAACAGCATTAAATTTTAGATTAAAAAATCTCTACTAAGTATTTGTACAATATTTTGATCATCTATATGAAATATGAAAATCCAACTGTTCACTAGTGAAACTTAGAAGATTTGCTTGTTTTTTTAAGTAATTGGAGTGAGAAATGAAGTAGAAGAATAAGTGCAATTAAAAGATTCAAGTAGTGTCATGGAAGTTAGCAAATGATAACTGGCTTTATCTCTAGGGAAACTTACAAAATAGTTTCAATAGTTATTGTAAAGAAGTAATTCTAATAAGATTTGATGAAATCAAAAATTGGAAAGAATTTTTTTTAAAAAATGATCGAGTAAACCAATGGACAAACATCAGTGTGTCAATTACCATTTCAGATATTAATAGAATAACTTCATCAAGCAAATTACTATGGCGGTCAATGTATAGAAAATAGCTATACAGTACTCATAAAATATATTTTAAATATAACAACATAGAATAATTAAAACTGAAATGATGGAAAAGAGTGCATTAAACACAAATCAAGAGAAAGCTGGAATTTCTCCACTAATCAATACAAAGAAAAAAAGATTTCAAAGTCATAGAATGACTAGAGATAACAATATATCTTAAAACACAGAAGTCAATCATAGAAACTTATCCCAACACCAAACCATTACATAGATTCCTACTATGTACTGAGGAAAGAGGACTGAATTCTGTCTATAACTCATAGAAAGCAAACAAAATGAAAAAAACATTATAATATTAGATATAAATAAAGTGTTATTCAGGAAACATTAGATCCATGAACAATAAAGTGTATATTCTTATGTACATATTTTAAAATTCACTCTTAATCTAAGCAATCAAGGCAGCTTCAATAATATCTCAAGATTAAGTATGCACAGTTTTAAAGATGGAATTAATCTAGAAATCAGCAATAAAACTAAAACTGTATGATATCAAATAATAATGTACTGTTTAGCATTTTAATATTCAGTTAAAAAATCAAAATAAAGTAGAAAAATAATTTGGAGTAATAATAATGAGGAAACAAAGATATATTTTAAAATGTAACAAAAAAGAAAGAACATTATAAGATGTAAGTTTCCAAATTTCTACTTTTAGTGAAATTTCAACTCACCTTTATTTAGTACCTAAAGGGCAAGTGAACAACAAAAACAACATAAAACAAATGTTTGCATGGACAAAATAGGGCATGAATATGATGCATAAGGTCAGGTCAGCAAATATGCAGTGACAGGAAATCATTTTCTGGAAGAATTTGTTAGTCAGAGGCATTAGACAAATCTAACTTGAGTTGGAGACTTGCTAAGTTAAAGATCCAGAAGAAGTAGTTTGGAAGGCCTCAGTAGAATTTGGAAGGAAGATGTTGTACTCTTTTACTGAGTTTTAACCATGTGCTATGGTCTGTTGTGGAAAAAAATACAGAAATGAAAATGAAAAATTAGACATTAAAGCCAGTGCGGCCCACAGATTGGTAATCCTAGCACTTGGGAAATGGAAGAGCATGAGTTGATATAAGCCTGACCTATGTAGTGAAATCTAATCTCAAAAATAACAATGCCTCATTAATTCAATCAACATTAGCTAAATACTGAAGTGAGGAAGAAGTTCATTTGTCTCAATACAAATTGTGTATCTTGATCAATGAAGTTCTTAATCTAAATATGCAAAACTTATTGGATATAAGCATTGTTTTTAAACATAACTTTTGGTAAGTTATTGAATAAATACAGAAATGATTAGCATAAAAATGATTCTTCATCAAAATGTACATTTTAATCAGTAATATTCAGGCTTTATAGTTCTTCTATGTAATGTTTTATCTGGTTATATTCATTGAAATACAATTTTATTTCAAATCTAAAAATAGTGATTTAGACATGTGTGTTGAATATCTTTTTTATTTTTTAATAGAAGTTTACTTTTTTGCAGAAGTATTATTACTGAGGGACTTGGAACCAAAGAATCTAGACTTTTTTTTAACCATAGATAGTTTGAAATTTACTCTCTCTAGTTGGCTATTATTTCTCATGATCAAACTTTCTTAGCATTATTTTAAGCAAATATTTGTTCACACAGTGAATATAATGTGCTCAGTACATACTTCTAGCTAAAACATTATGAGTGCTCACATTAAAGAACTGTGAATGTCAATAATAGAAGCAATGTAGCACCATTTAAAACAAAATCAGTTTATAAACATTTTATCTAAAAGCTCTTTATGAGAAAATATTTTCTCCACTAGATTAAGTCAGTTAGTTGCCTTTGAGTTGTGGATAGAGCTAGTATTAAAAAAGATAATTTTTGAAAGTTAATTTTCCAGACTTTTAACTCAATTGTTCTCCTTTTTAGTAGACATCAATGACTTATATTGTGAAAACAAAATACAGACAACTCTAAGAATACTGAATTTGGTATCTGGCTCATATAATTCAGGCTAGAAAGTGATGCTGCACTTCACCTTACTTTTCTCTTAGCCACTGTAATTTGGCCAATAATTTATTTTTGTCCTAGTTTGTCCAGAAGTATCTAAGACAATTGCAGAGTTCTGAGAAATACAATAGACATATTTTCCTTTCAGTTGTTCAGGCACACAGGGCATATTTTGCATGTTCACATATTCATGTATTCAGATGAAGTCTTCCATGCATCTGTCTCAATTGCATAATGTTGACACATCAGGGTCAGAAGGCTCAAGTGTCAGAAGGATATTGATGACACAAGTCTTGAGTTCCTTAATAAAACAAAAATCACACTCCATCTATACTACCACAAAGAAATACATATATCCACAAATCTCCACTATGGAACCATAACTTGTCTGAATTTAGCTTGTCAAATTGGTCTTAAAATATTTTATTTTTAAATTTCAAAAGTGTATTCTTGGGATTCTTCTCTCTATAGAGCTGTATGTAAATGTTTATAAGGAGATTTGTTTAATAGACCTTCATGAGATTAAAGCTTATCTGTTTTTCCATTTAACTCTGGGGTCTCTCATTGTTGATCAGAATGAGACAGTCTGACAATTTGACAAGAATGCATTTGTTTTTACAGTAGATTGCCCAAGTTCATAGGTTGATGCCTAAGCAGAGATAATTCTTTTACCAAACATTGTGTTTGGGTTGTGTTGATTAAGGCATAATTCTTTCCCATAGGAACTGTCAGTATAGTTTTCTTAATGTGCCATTAATATAAATGATTTGTTTAACTATAGCAATAGCTTAATGATTTCCCCATAAAATACTAGTATATTATCACAATTGCAATGTTTAGTTCTGGGGCCAGGTTACCCTGAATTAAATTTTCACTCTGCCATTTGCTTGTTGTGTGATACTGGCTAGGAATAGGAACACCAATAAGAATAATAATCTTAACACGGTGGTAAATTTAATATGAGGAGATATATATATATATATATATATATATATATATATATATATATATGTCTTGGAACACAGTAAGTACTCATCAATCAATGTTAATTGTGTCAGTCTTTCAATTGCTATGACACAAATTCCTGAGCAAAACTAATTATAGGAGCAAGAGGTCATGGTTTCAGTTCATGGTAGACTGGTCCCATTGATTTTGGAGAGGTGGAGAGGACAAATGAAGCAGAGCTTCTCACATAATTGTGAACAGTGAGCAGAGAGGGACAGAGAGAAAGAAAAGAGAAAGAGAGAGGGAGGGGCAGAGATTAGAAATATTCTAAAAAGGGAGGCCCCTAATGACTCACTTTCTTAGACTACATCCAACCCCCTAAATACTCATTCAGCCATGAATTCATTCAATGCATCCATCTGTTGACAGCATCAATATCTCCATGACCCAATTAACTTTCAATAGTCCATCAAGTTGTGACTGAATGTGAAATATGTGTGCATTTGGGGACATTTGAAAGTGAACTTTTCACCACATTGGGATAAGAGAAAGAATGTTCCTATTTGTTTAGTGGTCTCAAGCATGGTGTGCTGTTGGAATGAGCTCCTTGGAATCATTGGCCCTAAATTTCTTTTTTATTTTATGTAAGAATTATTTACTGAACACTGAATTTCTGTCTTTGTATGCTAATAAAACAAAGATGGGAATGAAACATTTTTGTTGTCTGAAGATGTATTTTAATACAGAAAGATAATCATTATGGATAAAAAGAATATCAGGAAGCTGGACGAAGACTGAATAGAGGGATAGAGAGGGGAACAGATGACTGAAAAGAAGGAACAGAAGACAAATGCAGCAAGAATACTCAATACTCAACATATTTATATAATAAAGGGTGTGGGAAACGTGAAATTAGTCTATTTTTGGGGAAGGTATAGTCAGAAGGGGGAAAAATAATGGGAGGGGTGATCCTGATCAAGAAGCACTGGACACAGGGATGTAATCCCCTGGTAGGAACTATTGAGTTCAGAAATTTAAAAATAAAAATAAAAAAGAGCAAAGCTAAATAATGTAGCAGCAATAATTAGTAAGAATAGTGAGGAAATACAGCAGGTTATTTGATTAACAATGACAGAATTGTGTATTATTTTATGGTAGGCTTATATAAGAAAATGACATGAAGCAGTAACTTATAGGATGGTATGGTTGTACCTTGTCAAGTTCTAGCCAAATTGTTCCAGAAAGATGGGTGGAATTTGGCCAGTTGGAGGAGACATTTGGGGGGCCAGATTATAGTCTACTGGTCACTGACAAAGGCTATGGATTTCATTCTATATGTTAAATTCTTATAGGTTGTTTATCCTTCTTTTTTTCTATGTAAATAAAAAGCCCTCTAGCTAGTAGGTGGGAGTGATATTGAGAAGGACAGGAGGAAGCTGAGTAGCTACTTAGATGGCATTGCAATCATCCAGGAAAAAATGAGCGATGGTGTGAAAGGTGAGGAGAATGCACTTGGGGTCAACAGTTGAGAGAAAGAAATGTCTTCAGGATTGGAAACAGAAAGCACAGACACATAGATGATGCAGAAATCATAATTGCTTTATAAAACTCAAAATTAAGTCATTGTATGGCTTAAATGATTCTCTTCTATAGGTCTTAAAATAGGACCACAGAAGGAAAATGAAGATGACTGGCATTTTAAATATAAGGATAAAAGTAGAATATAGCTCATGTGTCCTGATTAAACTTTAAATACACTAACTCTTGATGGAAATTAATTAGTTTTGAGAACTGGGATGATCAAGGCTCAGTTGGAAGAGGCAAAACTAGTAGGGAATCTCCACATGGTTTTGAGAAGACAGTTTAGCCTTCAGAAAGTTCTCCTTTCATTTCTTACAACATATGCATGTAATATATAATACATTATATATGATATATTACCTTGTATTATATATAATAGGATGGCAGGAAGTAGAAGGAGATAGGTACAATAGTTTTTTTATTTTTTGTTTTTCTTTCTTTCTTTCTTTCTTTCTTTCTTTCTTTCTTTCTTTCTTTCTTTCTTTCTTTCTTTCTTTCTTTCTTTCTTTCTTTCTTTCTTTCTTTCTTTCTTTCTTTCTTTCTTTCTTTCTCTTTCTTTCTGTCTTTCTTTCTTTCTGGGGCTGGAACTCTGGGCCTGGGCACTCTCTCTCAGCTCTTCAGTTCCAGGCTAGCACTCTACCACTTGAGCCACAATGACACTTCTGGTTTTCTGGTAGTTAATTGGAGATGAGTCTCCAAGGACTTTCCTGCCTGGGCTGGCTTTGAACCATGATCCTCAGATCTCAGCCTCCTGATTAGCCAGGATTACAGGCATGAGCCACCAGCACTGGCAGGACCAAGTTTTTGTTACTAAGTAAGGTGCTTACTGTTTTCTGTCATCAATTAAAGCTGCATCCGCTGCTTAAGTCACTATGCCATAACTCCAACTTCACCCTCTCTAGGTAGGTTGGTAAAAGTTCAGTTCTTGGACATATATTCAGGTACAGCCCAAGCCGGTCTTTTGAGATGAGAATGCATCTGCTTTTACCATGGTAGAGCTGGTGTCCCATGGAATTGTGGGAGACTTTTGTTTGAGGTTTTTCTGGTCAAATGGAAAGAACCTGTACTTTGGTTCAATTGGCTATCCCTTTCACTCTGGCATTCCAAAAACCAAAATCCTGTTCACGAAGGATCAAAAGGAACAGAATCTCAACCTGAGTAGGTCATTTGACCTCCAGGTTTACACTGCTGCTGTCTGGATCCAACCAGAGCAATTCCCGATTAAGGGTAAAATTCAAATACCTGCTCAATTTGAAGCAGCAATATTTTGGTGAGCTACTATTACTAAGAAAATGGATCAGTTATCTCTATCATTACCAACAGGGTTTTGTCAGTTATACTAAGGAAGCAGTAAAGAGAATTGTAGAACAATTAGGTCCCACTAGCAAAACAGCATAGAAAAAAAATCGGATGATTCCTGATTTATTATATCAGGGAAAAAAAAAGAGGTATATTTCCTGGTTACGGATGAAGGGTGTACCTTCATTCTCAAATGATATCCTGGATACGATCATCAACTAGAAATTCAGAGGTAAATCGCCCCCTTGCTATGGAAGGGAGTGTTGACCTCGGTTCTAAAGTCCCTCCTTGTAATTGGGACAATGACTTTAATTGGATGTTGTGGGACTAATTCATAACAAGATTAATGTTAAAATAGTTTGGAAAAAAGAATAGAAAATAAAAAGGGGGAATTTTCTATGCTATCAAAGTGGGTTGCTAAAAGCTTTTGCTTTGGCTTGGTGGTTTAGCTATTGATTATTCTGTTAAGATAATATCAGCAAGTAAAGAAAGGAAAAGAGGAACTGTTTGGGGATAAGGAAGGATTTTTGAAATGTAAGGTTTTTCTTAACTGGATTTTTAAAGATGAAATTAAGACACATCTCAAAAGACACGCCTCACATTTTTCAAAAAATGACACAGAGGTGGATATATTTTGAGATTATGTGTGTACTAATAATCTTATTTCATGTAAATACATCTTACCCTATTCAAACAAACAAACTTTGAAATTCTATTCCATTATGAAATTGAGCTCAACCAATCTGATCAGAGGGGCAGAAAATCCTGATTGTTCTGTGTGCTTGCTTACTAGATTTCTGGTAGATGGCCCACACTTTTGCATAAGTAAATTTTGCATGCTGAAACAGTTATTTATCTTCATGTCTATTATTGTGACTCCAGTGTCTCTGGGAAAGCATATTTACTTATTTATTTGTTTTATTGTAAAGATGCTATACAGAGGGATTACAGTTACATGAATAAGGCAATGAGTACATTTCTAGTTGAGCATTGTTCCCCCTTCCCCTATTGTTCTCCCACTATTCCTTCCCTTCCCCTCCACACACCCTCCCGAAGTTGTAAAGTTCATTTCCAAGATGTTGTATTGTGAGTGTCATTGTTGCAAAATGGGTCATCTTGTGTCCTTTTTTTCTTTTTGGCATTTTTGTTATTTCACTTCCCCGTTCCAAATTAGACAAATGTATATACAAGATGCAGGGCACCAAAATCAAGTACAGTGACAACAGGAGATGTACCATAGGGGGAAGAAAATTCAAACGAAACAAAAGAAAATCATCCAGTACATTAAAAACAACAATAACAAAGAAAGACCTCTTGTGAGCATATCTTGGGGTTCATTTCATTTAGAATCATCTTATATAGTCACATGTACATAGCTTTTGAGCTTCTGCTAATTTGATAAATTATCCTAGATGTGTACTAATGTGTGTATATATATATATATATATATATATATATATGAGATGAATAATGCTGTGATAAACATAATTGTGCTAGCAGCTTTAATATGGCTTTGTTTGTGATAATTTGAGTAAATGCCCAGAAATGGGATTTATGGATCATAGGGGACCTCTATATGTATTCTTTTGAGGAAACTCCATACTGCTTTCCAGAGTGGTTGAACAAGTTTACATTCCCAGCAACAGTGCAGTAGGGTTCCCTTTTGGCCACATCCCTTCTAGAATCTGGTGTTATTAGATTTCTTGATTATAGCCATTCTAACTGGGGTGAGGTGGAATCTCAATGTTGTTTTGATTTGCATTTCTTTTATGGCTAGAGAGGTTGAGCATTTCTTCATATGTCTATTGGCCATTCTTATTTCCTCTTCAGAGAAGTTTCTCTTTAAGTCTTTAGCCCATTTATTAATAGGGCGGTTGTTTCTTTGAGGATTTGTTTTTGGAGATTTAATTTTTTTGAGTTCTAAGTATATTTTAGATATGAGGCCCTTGTTTGTTGTATAGCTAGTGCAGACTTTCTTCCAGTCTGTAAGCTTTCTATTGATCGTACTATCTATATTCATTGTCATGCAGAAGCTCTGCAGTTTCATGCAATTCCATTTGTCCAACCTTTCTTTGATTTGCTATGTTTCTGGGTCTTTCTTAAGAAAATGTCAGCCTGTGTCAAGGAGCCCTAGAGTTTCTCCTATTCCTTCCTGTAATGTTTTCAGGGTGTCTTGCTTTTACTTTGGGGGTCTTTTATACATTTGGAGTTGATTCTGGTACAAGGTGAGATACAAGGTTTTAATTTTAGTTTTCTACAGATCTTTAACCAATTTTGCCAGCACCATTTACTGATGAGGCTGACTTTCTACCATTCTATTTTTTTTGGCTCCTTATCGAAGATTAGTTGGTAATAGGTCTGTGGGTTCATTTCTGGGTCTTCAGTTCTATTCCATTGGTCCTAAAGTCTGTTCTTGTGCCAGTACCAAGCTGTTTTGATTACTATGGCTTAGTAGTAGAGTTTGAAGTCTGGTATTTATATTCCACCAGCACTGTTCTTTCTACTAAGGATTATTTTTGCTATTTGGGGTCATTTATTGTTCCACATGAATTTTTGGATTGCTTTTTCTATTTCATTGAAGAATGAGGTTGGGATATTGATGGGTATTACATTGAATTTGTAGATAGCCTTTGGCAGTATTGCCATTTTCACAACATTAATCCTCCCAATCTAGGAGCATGGGAGATTTTTCCACTTCTTTAGCTCTGCTTTAATTTCCTTTTTCAGGTTTTGAAAGTTTTCATCATAGAGGTCCTTCACTTCTTTAGTTAAATTAATTCCTAGCTATTTTATTTTTTTGTGGGGCTATTACAAAAGTTGTTGTTTTCCTGATTTCAGCTGTCCTCTTCTCATTATTAGCATACAGGAAAGCCATTGATATTTTAAAGCGGTAGTGGAATGTACATATTTTAATAGTTGCACTTTTGTAAATCACAGATGTAGTTTTTATATTTTTTGTAAAAATATTGTACAGAAGGGTTACAGTTACATGAGTAAGGTAATGAGTACATTTCCTATGAGCATTGTTACCTCTTCCTTTGTTTTTTCTCTACCATCCCCATCTCCCCAATTCCTCCCTCCATCCCTCAAAAGCCATTGATTTTTGAGGATTAATTTTTTCTCTTTATTTTTATTTTACTTTATTTTTTCCTCCCCCCAACCCCCTCCTGCACCAAAGTTGTAAAGTTCGTTTTCGATATAACGACTTGTACATCTCATTGTTGCAATGGGTCCACCTGTATCCCTATTTAAACCATTTGTTTTTCCCCTTCCCCTCCACAAATTATACCAACATTAAATACAGTTAAAGCAGGGGTTATACTGTGGGGGAGGGACATACAAAGCAACAAAGAAATAATCTTATAAATATGTTGGAAACAATCACAAGAAAGAAAAAAAACATTTGAATACATATCTTAGGGTTCATTTCCCTAACATCACCTTATCTGACCTTTTCTGCTTGACTCAGACATATACTAGATATTGCAAATAAGGGAAACCATGGGACCTATGTTTCTTTGGGCCTGGCTTACTTCACTTAATATAAATTTTTCAAAGCCTTTCCATTTCCTAACAAATGGGGCAATATCTTTCTTTCTGATGGAGGTATAGAATTCCACCGTGTTATATATACCACATTTTCTTGATTCATTCATCTACTGAGGGTCATCTGGGTTGGTTCCATATCTTATCTATAATAAATAATGCTGCATAGTCTGAGGTTTAATTTTAACGTGTTATTTTGACAAAGTTTTGGATCAGCTGGAGTAACTTGGGAGTGGAGTCCATGTGGTTCTTTAAATACAAGATAATGTCATCTGCAAAGAGGGAGAGTTTTACTTCATCTTTCCCTATTTGTATCCCCTTTATGTTTGCATCTTATTGCTCTAGCTAGGCAATCTAATACTAAATTGAAGAGGTATGGAGAGTGGACATCCTTGTGTCATTCCTGAGTTTAGAGGAAATGGTTTTGGCTTTTCACCATTAAGTATAATGTTGGCTGTAGGTTTGTCATACACAGCCTTTATTATATTGAAGAATGTTCCTTGGATTCTTAGTTTTGCCAGATTTTTCATCATAACAGGGTGTTGGATCTTTTCAAATGCTTTTTCTGTATCTATTGAGATAATTATCTGGTTCTATCCTTGTTGATGTAATGAATTACATTGATTTGCATATATTGAACCAGCTTTACATTCCTGAAATGAATTCCATTTGATCATGGTGTATGATTTTTTTTTGGTGGCTTGTTTAAGTCAACTTGCCAGAATTTTGTTAAGAAGTTTTGCATCACTGTTCATGAAAATAATGCCTCTAAAGTTCTCTTTCTTTGATGAGTCCCTCTTTGGTTTTGGGATGAGGGTTATGCAAGAGTTTGGTAATGAACTTTCACTTTCAATTTCATTGAAGAGTTGGAAGAGTATTGGTATGAATTCTACTTTGAAGGCCTTGTAGAATTCAGCTAGTCCTGGCATTTTCTTGCATAAGAGGTCTCTTATTGATGTTTCTATTTTGGTGCTGGATATGGGTCTGTTAAGTCGGCTTAACTTAGTTCATATTCTCAAACTTATTAGCATAAATGTTTGAGAAGTATTCCCTTATAATGTTTTGAATCTTGGTTGTTTCTGTGGTGATGTTTCCATTCTCATCTCTAAGTTTTTATGTGGGTGTGTTCTCTCTTTTTTTTCTGGTAAAATTTGCTAAGGGTCTGTCAATTTTGTTAATTTTTTTGAAGAACCAACTTTTTGTTTTATTGATCTTTCTATGATTTTTTTGGAGATTCCAATTTATTTAATTCGGATTTAATTTTAATTATTTGTTTCTGTCTACTGGATTGGGGTTTGGCTTGTTGCTCTTTTTCAAGGCACTTCAGGTGCATCATTAAATTGTTGGTTTGAAATCTAGGAGAGCATATTTATAACAAAAGACTTATCTCAGACTTTTCTCAGACTTATCTGCTTGGGAAGGTTTTAAATGGGATTTTCAGACCTCTACCTCCTAAGTAGCTAGATATTATATGTGTGAGACAGCAGCACCTGGCTGTATTTGTCATTTTCTTTGGAGACACATTAACAAGTAATAGCATCATCATTAGAAAAATAATAGCTTACATTTAAACCATAGTACATATGATATTTTCAATGTAACTAGTCAATGCCTACACACTGACCAGGGTTGTTTCATGTTCTTGTGTGCACATGTACAGAACAGCTCTACAGAGATCAGTTTTGCTACTGAAAAACTGCAACATTAGATTTCTTTATATGGGTAGGAGGACAGGTCACTGGTTGATTATGTATTGGACTCCCATACTTGGGGCTTTGAAGTATTTGGGGGAAAATTTTGCCTATGGTATGAGGTAGAGTGTCTAATTCATTCTTTCATAAGAAGAACCATCAGACTTGTTTTGGTTTTATACATTGATAGTCGTTTAAGTCAAAGCTTCATATTTTCTAGTAAAGCCCTCTACTATGTGAGCCATGTTCCAGCCTTAGTTCATTTGTTTGAATGTAGAGAAGTTTGGCATCTGTCAAAAAGATTTTTTTTTCTGGAATGCTTGCAGAGACTCAAGTATACATGAAAATATGAGAGTATTTCTGGACTTTCTGCTGTATGCTGTTGATCTGAATATTCTCATGGCCAGTCTTGATTACAGTGACTTGTACTAAACTTTGAAACCAGAAAAAATAAAAGAAAGATGCTTAGTTGTGACACTAAAGAACATTTGTCAATGTTACTGTTTACTTGAACTATTAGAATTTTAAATTACATATTTTTCTAAAATTTTGAAGATTTGTTATTAAATATGGTAAGCACTTTTCCTATGTAGGAAAAATAATAATGAAGGCATTTTGTATAAATTTTCATGCATATAAATGTTTTTTATCATTTACCCTAAATATAAAATATAGAAATATTTGTCCAGTGTGAACAAAATATTAAATATATTTTAAATATTACAGATTATGAGCCTCTTCTGATTATTATCAGGACTTCTTCAAGCAGACCCCTCCTAAAGTACTAAACATATTACTTACTGTGTTTATATAATTTATACTGTTATGTTATATTTCCCTCAATGAAACCATTTCTTTTACTGCATTTATGTTATCTTTTTGGTGAAAATACCATACAGAGGGGTTACAATTACATGGGCAAGGTACTGAGTACATTTCTTATCAAGCATTGTTGTCTCCTCCTTTGTTTCAAGCAACTATTATTTGTTTAAAAAGAAACTTGTTTTAAAATTTTGGTTTGCAAGCTACAGATCACCTAGATTAAAGCCTATATTATATAGATTAGTATTGAATAGAAAGGAAGCTACTCATATTCTGAGGACTGAACTGTATTCCTACACTCACACAGAATAATTTAGGTATTGATTTAATAAATTAGAGTTTACAGATAACTTCACATGATTCACAAAAAGTTAAAATTTTCAGTATGCTTTTATGCTAATTATAGTAAAATCATAACTTCATTGCCCCTTCCTCTCTGATTTTATAGGATTGCTAAACTGAGTGATATAAAATACCTATAGAACTAAATGTTTAAAAAAAACTCACAGTTTACATTCAAGGATCATTTTGTCCATGTTCCTTATCTTCTAATTTGTAGCTTTCCACAATAATTGATTACAAAAATGATGACAATGATCTTCCTACAATCTCCTCAATCTTTCAAAAAGATTGTAAAATAGTCAGTATCATTGTGCTTTCTAAGAAGGGGAACAATACTAAGACTTCTCCAAAATATATTCTGCAACAACGATTACAACATATTGAAAGTGTAGTTAACTATATATATATATATATATATACATATATATATATATATATATATATAATAACTTACAGAATTTTCTAGACATTTTGTAGGGTTCCTGAAAGATCAAGTATACAATCAAATTAGCAGCTCATTTCGTATCTGTCATTTCTGAACATTGGTGAAGGAATCAGTACCCGCACCGATGCACTCTTAACCTAAGGGACGGATATTCAATTGGACATTTTTCTCTAGATAATAAATTGCTACCTTATGAAGAGAATCTATGCCATCTATACAACCTCACCCCAATGATCTCTACTAATATTTTAAGCATTTAAACAACTCAGCAGCCCTTTGGTATACTGGATATCATCGTAATTGTTGTACTCCACTAGTGTGTAATAAAGGTCTTCTTTCTTAACAATTTGCAAGCAATGGTGACACCAGCTTAACTGTAATCATGCTATTCTTTTTTTTACAATAAAAATGCAGATATTTTGGGAAAATGGAAATGAACCAAATTGAAACTGGATTAGAAAAGGGTCTGAAATTGTCCTTTAATATTCTCCAAAGCTTGAGGTTTTATTTACATGGGTCTCATCCTTCAGACCTCTAATAGCAACCTGGAGTTGAGCAGGCACATGGTTTCACTCCCCGTATCATTCCCAGCCTCCATTTAAGACCAGTTCATAAATCAGCAAAAAGTCATCTCTGGTTAATAACCTGGAAAAAGACAAACTCTTGTATAAAAGTCCTTTTGTACATGGCTCTCCTACACCATCTTTTGTTTCTCAAGTGTTCATGTGTTTTCATTAATAGTCATAGTGAGCTAGTTTGATTCATCATAGAAAACTAGTCTTTTACTTTATGGGATTTACAATCCAAGGACAACAACAACAGACATCCCTCAATGACTTGCATGTATAAACACTTACTCTGATAATAGTACAAAGGAAAAATGATTAGTGGTGGGAAATCCTAATACAAAAGAATCTGTGCTGGCCAGGGAGTTACATAAAACTTCATTAAAATGTGGTGCATAATTTGTGGTTGAGAGATAACTATGTGTGAATTTAATGAAGAAGAGAAAGAAAAGATCCCCCTGCTTTTTTTTTTTAACCAGTCATGAGGTTTGAACTCTGGACCCTTTTTCTGCACTTGTTTTGCTCAAGGCTAGTGCTCTACCACTTGAAGTACAGGACTATTTCCGACTTTCTCTGTGATCTGATTGGAGATGAGTCTCAAGAACTTTCCTGCCTAGGCTGGCTTCAATCCCAAATCCTCAGATCTCAGCCTTCTGAGTACCTGGGATTACAGGTGTGAGCCACTGACACCAGGCTAGAAAATATTCTTGATAGAAAATTGTTTAAAATTGTGTAAAATCTACATGATGTGAAGGATCATGGAAGATTTTAGCCATGACTCCAAATGACTCTCCTAGGAGGGTAGACAAGAGGACAGCTGGAGAGGTAGACCTAATTCACATATTTTGAATCATTTTATCTAATTATCCTGAGGTTCTTTGATGTAATAAATTTAAGAGGAAGAGAAAGATTTTAAAGGATTTTTCTCATAACCTACCATTACACGGGTATACTTATAGTTTCAGAAGATCTCTCCTGTTATAGTGACAAGATAAACAGTCACTCTTCTACCATTTTCTGCCCAGTCTTCCTAATTTTTTCTTCTCTGGAAGCCTTTCAGCTCAAGGAACACAGGAAACTTCAATTACATCTCTCCTTTTTAATACACAGAGTTACCCTGTGCCAGGGGCTGACCATTGATTCAGAGCATTGCTACAAAGCAAAATGCAACAACTCATGACAAATCTTCCAAGTGATAGGCTTGGAAACCCTAGCCAAACATTCTGACACAGAGGCCTATCTTCTGTAGTGGTTAGGGTATTTCAGAGGCACACTCACATCAAACACACTTTTTAGTGTTCACAGTTTATGTCCTACAAACGTAGATGACAACTGGAAGGCTTTACTTCTGTAATCTTTCTAGTCTCTGAGACATATCATTTTCAAAGTTCAATATATGTGTCAGAAATTTCCTCTTGTCCTTTAGTCCTCTACTGATATTTATTTAAACAGCCATAACTTCCTTCCGGTAGAAATGGATTTCCTATTACTGTGGGGACAACAGCCATTAAGCTACCCAGTAAGCACAAACAACACTTAAGGGTCTATATAATCATTTAACCTTAACTCCTAATTGTGTCCCTTATAATTCTTTTCAACATACCTAAGATACTGGGAATTTTGATACTTACGTTGTTGCTATGCTGTTGGTCTTAGATAATAAGATCTTAAGAGGAATCAGTTTAGGAGGTTTTACTTGAGACATAAAAGCAAATATTTAGAATATATTTCCACAGGATAAATATCAATAATTAAAAACACTATTCCCTACATATTCATTCCAAATATATTTTTTCACTACCTGCTATATATGTCAGTTCTGGTACTATTTCCTTGATTTATCAATATGTGTCCAGTATGTGTCTGTTCAAGAATAGAGAGAAGATGAACTTTGCTTAATCTTGCTGTCATTCCTGATAGAAAATGTGATCCGTTTATGTAATTTAAATTAGCAAAAGCAACAAACAAATCTCATATTGGTCTTTGTCCATGTTCAGTTGCAGCTGGGTTAGGAATTTTGGCTCAAATAACCATTTTAGTGAATGTTGTAACACTTTTTATAACTCCAACTCAACACTAGTTTTAGAGATTTCTCACAGCAGGAGAAGCGGAGAATTGAATTAAGGCTACATAACTAAATACTTTTGTTTCTTGAGCTAGTCCTTTTCAGACTTTACTGAACAGTAAGTCACTGGTATATTCAACTCCATGTTGGTAGTAAAGCAAATTTCTCTATATACTGAGTAATGGGGAAAAAATAGTTAATGCTAGTAGTTTTTAATATTTCATTTGTTCTGAGGAATTTGAAACTTGGACATAATAATTATCTTTTAAAGCATGTTTAATTTTAGTTTTACCTAAATAATTTGCACAACAAAAATTATGTAGATTTTTTAACAGATAGAAATTCACTCTTTATATATGAATTCTATATTCCATAATCCTTATACTTTGGATGATTAACATTTTTAGTGCTTTTACTTCAATTACTCCAAGACAAAGCTTTTAAGTTACTTACTTTTGCAAATATGACTATTAGTAGTCTTACATTACAAGTGAGAACATTTAATTTGACCTAGGGCTTACAGCCAGGAAAAGCCAGGGTCAGTATTTGAAACAAACGAACTAAAAGTTTAATTAGTAGATATCCTAGATTCTCTATTTTATATTTTAATTTATATTTAAGTTAGGTTAAGCATCACAACTTTAATAAAGTTTTAAAAATATTGGTCTTCAAATGATCAAAAATTCCTCTCAAATATTTATATTTTTGTTTACAAAAACATTTTCATTTATCATACCAATGTCTTAGTACTCGACTTTTTTTTATTGTAAAAATACTGTACAGAGGGGTTACAATTACGTGGGCAAGGAAATAGACTTTATTAATTGAACTAAAGCCAATATTGTGAATATTTTAATTAAATTATTTATTAATCAGGTTCGCATCTCTGGTTTTGTTTTGTTTTTTGGTAGTGATGGGGTTTGAACTCAGAGCCTGGGCATTGTCCTTGAGCTCTTTTTGATCAAGGCTAGTAATCTACCACTTTGAGCCACAGTGCCACTTCGGAGTTTTCCAGTATTTAATTGGAAATAAGAATCGCACAGACTTTCCTGCCTGGGCTGGCTTTGAACAGCCATTCTCACATCTCAGCCTCCTGAGTAGTTAGGATTACAAGCATGAATCACCAAAGCCTTGCACATCTCTGGTTTTAACAGCACTGTATTACAAACTTTGTCTAATTGTTGATCTGCTTGTATATGGTCTATTATTTTTCATGAGAGCATCATTTCCATGATTAAATGCAGCAGACTTTCATTTACGTTTTCCTCTCCTCCCCCAATGTGTATGGGTACAGATATTAGGGTGAAAATACTAATCTAAAATTGGTAAAATCATGACATTAAGTTGAACTGCTAGTGTCTTTTTTCCCAAGGACTTTCACCTTAACTTCAGCAAGTAATTTTTACCATCACTTGTAACTAGTCTTCACCAGAATTTGTCTACTTCAGAAATTGTAAATCAAGTCATCTCACTCTCTCAGAACAATACATTTCCAATCCAGTTAACTTTCAGTCACTGATCTTGCCTTGCACATGCATCTAATGGGGCTATCCTAGTTTTGATGGTTTATCTTTTTCTGGAATTGATCACCACCCTCTTCTTATCTCTTTGTTCTCATCTGGCTTATATTTCATCATTCAGTATTTCAACCTTTCACTGATTACATAGAAAACTCGCAAGAGGTACTAACTCAGCAGTTCCACAGCTGAAATCAGAGTTACTACCAACATCTACACTCCCTTTACCCAAGCTAATAGCATCACCATCCATTTTGTTTTCCTGGCCCAATGCCTAAGTACCAGACCTGAATCTCTCAGTCCCTTGCCTCACACAGTTTATCAATTTCCCTTTTGATTGTACTTTCTAAATCTCTTTCAAATATATCTTCCCTCTGTTTCCACCCCAGCCATGCCCCAGATGGTAGCTTTCATAGACTGCTGCAATAGCTTTTTAAGTGGTCTCCCTATTTTCAGTCTTGTCTTCCCCTAGGCAATTCTGCAAACTACAGCAAGACTGACCTTTCAAAAATACAAATCTGCTCAAGTTAAACTCTTCTGCAAAACTCTATGTGATTTCCCATCGACTTTCCTATAAATTGGGAGTTCTTTAGCAGGCATGACTTGTGAGTCTTTCCAAGATTTTGTAAAGTATAATTCATATATTAATATCTCTCTAGTGCAGGCTACTCACTCATTCCCAGGTTTCAGTCCTATGAAAATTTCAATGTCTCTAAACTGCAAGACTTTTGAAAAAAATAATCCCAAGGCCATTGGATATTGCTGTGTGTGATAGGAAATTCTTCTTTTCCACTTCCAAGTTTCTAATTATTTCCATTCCTTTTGATTCTAGAATAGATTTGTTTCCTTTTCTTTAGACCCTTACATGTGATTTATATATTCTTCCCATGTAATGTAATGCAGACAAAATCTCCCCCAAAGATTTCACATGGAGTTATATTTGTTGGTTTTCCTAATTACTCCCTACACAATCCACCCCGGAAATTGTCCCAGTGACCATCCATGAATCTTTTCCAATAATTTTTCCATTTAGAAATCTTCATCTATTGTTATATTTCTAGATGAATTTTCTTGTGCTACTTCCAAACACATTTTCTAAGTTGATGCTTAAAAGGTGGTTTAAATATTTCAGATCCCATAGGAAATCAATTATATAAATTTAGAGAATATTTATAAAGCATATCTTTGAAGGATACCTGCTTTGAAGAAATATTTGAATGACAGAATCACAAAATAAGTTAGAGTTCTGTCTTTCTACTATTCCAGGTAGCCAATTATATTGCTGTTAACGTGGGAAATATGCATATTGGTAAGAAATGATTAATAATATATTGTATACTATTATAAAGTCACATAGAAGGACCTCATTTTAAAGTTTGTATTTCATTGTCGTTGGTATACATTTCAATTTTGCTTAGCTAACAAATTGAAACAAAAAAGAAAGTCTTTTTTTTTAATTGCTCACATTGCCATGTTTGGAATATGAAAAATCAAGCTGTGTTCTCTCTGCTTCAGTATCACCTCAAGTAATAAAGTTTCTGCAATTAGCACTTTACTGACAGTTTGGTTGATGATGTGCAAGGCAGAATGGATTCCGGCTTACTGTTCCATAGCTGTGATATCATAGTGTAGCTAAAATAACTGTAAATTTTAAAAGAAAGTGGTCAAATATATCTCAAAGACACCCAGGGAGGTAATAGGCTGACTAAGAAGGTGATATCTTTTACATAGTTAACTTTCCTGAGTACATCCAGATCATCCTTGCAACGCATAGATAATAACATTCTATTCATAACAAATGGAGCTTGAATTTTTTGAATTCTAAAAACTGTGCAAATCTTTATAACCTCCAAAAAACTGGCTTGAATAATCCAAAGAGGACTGTTATGCAAAGAAGAGCCATGATGAATTTGAATTGTCTTGTGGAGGGACTGCCTGACAGTGATGAGTTCTGTTGGTCGTTTGTGAGGTTCATTTATATTAAAGAATAATATTTTATGGATGCATTGTAATCCAAGAAGGACATGTGGCAACAACTTATCTTTATTATTATTGTATTTCTTACAAAATTGAGAGTGCACTAGAAAAAAATATCTAAAATTAAGCAGACTTTGTGGGAAAAGTAGATATGTACTCAGAAATGGAGCAATGTGGCACATCCTGAGCCACTTAGATTTGGTAAGATCTTTCTAGCAGGAGAGCTAGTATATTTCCTCTCTTAAAGACAGATAAACAAATTCAAGTTAGAAAGCTATGAAAAGTATTTAAAAATTGATCTTTCCCTGTGCTGTGTTAACCTACATTATAACTTACATTATAAGAACTCTCTTCTATAATCTATTCCAAAGTATTCATTCTAGAATCCAGTTCATTATTTCTTTTTGCTTAGCACTTTCTGATGTCTATTGAATGAAAGCTTTTAGATCAATGCTATGCCCAACATCTCAGCATATAAATCTCAGGATGTTAAGACTTAGATTTGAAGCTTAATTTTTCAGCAAAATAAATACTTGTACTGCTTTGTCCACTTCGAAAGTTCAAACTGCAAATAATTTTTTGGGGGGTCCAGTTGTGGGGCCTGAACTCTGGGCCTGGGTACTGTCCATCAGCTCTTTAGCTCAAGGCTAGCACTCTACCACTTGAGCCACAGCGCCACTTCTGGCTTTTTTTTTCCTGCTTATGTGGTGCTGAGGAATCGAACCCAGGGCCTCAAGCATGCAAAGCGAGCGCTCTACCACTGAGCCACCTTCCCAACCCTGCAAATAAAATTTTAACTTAAGAATTTCTTCTTTCTGATCTCCAGTATGTATTTCATGTAGATATTTCGAAGGAATTATAAATAGAAGTTTCATGTTGATTTTTTTCTTTTCTAAGAAATAGGTTTGGATAAGTGAAAGTATAACATGCTTTGATACATGACATTTTTTGAAAATTATTAATATAAGTGAGAAAGTTCTTTACATCTATATCCAAAATTCTTAATTGTATTTACCCTCTTTTTTTTTTTTGGTCGGTCGTGGGGCTTGAACTCTGGGCCTGGGCGCTGTCCCTCAGCTCTTCAGCTCAAGGCGAGCGCTCTACCACTTGAGCCACAGCGCCACTTCCGGTTTTCTGGTGGTTTATTGGAGATAGGAGTCTCACAGTCTCTCCTGCCCGGGCTGGCTTTGAACCGCGATCCTCAGATCTCAGCCTCCTAAGTAGCTAGGATTACAGGCGTGAGCCACCAGCGCCCGGCTTTCTTAATTGTATTGAAACAAGTCTTTAGAGAAAGACATTTTTTAATTTGCCATCTCCCATTTTACAGAAGTATTCTTACAACACTTCTATCTCCTGTCATTTAACAATTACTTGATGGTAGTGCTGTATATTATCTGGTTACTCAGCTGACAGGTATTTTTTTCAATACTTAATTATGTTATGAAGCAGGGTTTTGTGCAGCTTTTTCTAATAGCTATATATAAAGTTTTTAAAGCTTCTTTTATATTACAATAGGCAATACCTGGATGAATAATGAATTAGACTCATCTTTCTTATGTGAAAGGTCACACCACACCACTTGAATATTTTTATTGTCTATGAATATTTCCATTTAAGAATTTATTCCAAAGGATTTTTAAATTTTTCTCATTATGTCTTAACAACATGATATCATAGACTACTTTATGACTTCTACATTTAATACAGGATACAATTGTATCATCATGACCAAGGCACACTGTCTTAAAAGTTCCCACAGGAGGAATCCTATGTAAATTATTATCTATATGAAGGTTTCTGATTTTCATCTAATAACAACAATACTAAACCAACATTACAGTTCAGGCAGCTGAGCATCAGTATCAGATGTTCACATCTGATTTAAGAACCCTGCAGCAAATGCTTGGTAAGAAATGTATGCATTATCCTGTCCATGTAATTGTAACCCCTCTGTACAGTATGTTCTCAAATAAAATAAAATAAAATTAAAAAAAAAAAAAAAAAACAATGCAAAAACAAAAAAAAAAAAAAAAAAAAAAAAAAAAAAAAAAAAGAACCCTGCAGCAAGATTTATCAGTGTCAAAAATGCTAAAAATCCTAACTTTACTGCTGAAATCACTTTAGAATGGCATTAACATTTTGATATCTTAACCTACTTTGAATCTTCTGAACATCTTGTCTATTTTTTATTAGTAGATTTTGATGATTTTTAAATTTTTGCAAAAGTTCTTTATGTTATCCTAAAGTCATATATTTACCCAGAGGAAGCAAGCGTCTTTTATGAGCTTAAGTTGCTCATAAAATTAATTTTCTCAGGTTGAGAAAATTAATTCTCAGCTCTTATTTGAAAAGCCTAATCTAGCCTTCTGAAAACGCTGTATTAGTGTTTGGCAATAATAAAAATAGATACATCATAGCATAATATATTTAATTTGATGTAAGCATAGCATGAGAGGAAAGTATTTTTTGCATAGTCAACTAGATAGTTTTTATACTCAAACATAGAGCCATGGAAACTTTCTTTCAGGGACCAATTGTTCCAAGAAATTGGTATTACCTTGATGATGTTACTCTTGGAAAATTCTTCAGTTATGTTTCCAGCCAGTACCACATCTGAATATTGCATGTATTGTGGAAACATATGGGTACTTAGCATTCAACAGATGAATTCACTGTTCGTGTTGTTACTTTTAAATATACAGCTTGCTAAACAAATAAATTTAAATTTGAGATTGTACTCTAATAATTTAAAAGAAATGCCACAAACACTATAGTTAATAAGATACATCCTAGATTCATAAACAATCAAATACATTAAATAATAAAATTATACAATATCTAATTTAATCTTTGGTGATTCAGAAAGCACTTTAAGTTCTTATGGCTTCCAGAGTTCAAATTAGGTACTTTATAATTTTTATTGTATTGGTAAAACATGGACATACTCAGTAACAGACATTTCCAGTAGACATTTCCATTGGTTTTGTAAACCAATTTTAATCTATTTTCCCTTAACATCGAGATGTTATAGCTATAGATAGATATATTCTATAGACAGAAGGATAAACTAGATATTTGTAGTGAGGTATACTTCTATGGATAGATATACTTCTATAGACAGAAATATAAACTAGATATTTGTAGTGAAGCTCCAAGTTTCTAAATATGTCCTCCTCCATTTTGACCCCAGTTTACATTTCAAAAAAATCCTGTCTCCCAACTTCACGGTATTGTTCTTATCTATTTTTTCTTTTCATTCTCTGACTTTCAATAGTCATCAAAACTTACGCCTCCTACCACTCAAGATAGTCTTGTGTCTATCTTTTTAACTACATTTTCCAAGCTCATGAAAACTACTTTGACTAGTTATAGTAAAGTTGACTCTCTTGCATGTCTAGGACTTGTCAGACAATTAGTCTAAACCCTGAGAATTATTATGATATTTAAATCTTTTTTAAAATCCTGAATTACATTTGCATTGAGAGATGACTTTATTAAAAGTTAGATAAATTTGGTAACTTACCTAATTTCATAGAATAAGAATTGAAGCCGGGTGCCGGTGGCTCACGCCTGTAATCCTAGCTGATATCTGAGATCTGGGGCTGAGATCTGAGGACGGCGGTTCAAAGCCAGCCTGGGCAGGAAAGTACGTGAGAGACTTATCTCCAATTAACCACCAGAAAACAAGAAGTGAAGCTGTGGCTCAAGTGGTAGAGTGCTAGCCTTGAGCTGAATTGCTGAGGGACAGACAGCATCCAGGCCCAGAGTTCAAGGCTCATGACTGACAAAAAAAAGAAGAATTGAAGCCTGCTGTTAATTTATTCATTCAACTGTAACTAGGCCAAGTTATAGCCTTCTCTGTCACAGTAACATTTTATCCTTCAACATGTTCTAACTGCCCTTTAGTAAAATCTTCCTTTTCTTCTGAACTTTCACTCTCTATTTCTGAGATCCACATAGGATACATTTTCCAAATGTAGAAAAGGTCAAGAACTTAAATGTCATTGTAAGAACAGTGCTCTAGTTAGATATAAATCCTTAATAATAAACATATAGTAGCTGTTCAATGATTATATGTTAATTGAATGAGAAAATCCATAGTCTTTCTTGGCTCCAATCATGACTCAAGAATAGTGACAAGTTACCATGTTTCTTCTTAACTCATGTGGACAAATTTGCTATGATTACAAATCTTGAACTCACTTTGGCCAAAGTTCCCAAAAAACTTCTTTTATTGGAGCTAAAACTTCTTTTATTGAAGTGGATTTGTTTTTCCTTCTTCATTGGTCCTTTCAAGTTATTTTTTCTATCCTCTTCCCTAGCTTCTCTTCTTGTTACCACTATCTCATATTCAGGACATTTCTGCACTCTTACTTTCTGGTTTTCTTTTCCTTGGCATGGGCCTTGTGTTCATTTCATAGAAATTTGTCCTGCTCCTAAATTCTTGGATCCCTAAATCTACCTCTGATATTCAGTCGTAGATCTTTACTAGAAACAAAAACCTTCCCTAATTTCAGTTATCTCTCTCCCTCTCTTTCTCTCTCTCTTTCATTCCTATTCCTGTTTTTCAGGTTACTTCCTCTATAACAAAAAGTAGCATCTTGAAATGTCTAATCAATTTATTCAACTAAATTTTCAGCATCTCACTCCATTGTTTCTCTCATTGTTACCCTTACCAAATTTCATGGTGTCTACAGGAAGGTAAATGAATAAAGAAAATTTGGTTTACAAACATGGCTGAATATTACTTTTCCATACTAAAGCATTTGATCTTGCCATTTCCAGTAACATAAACGGAAATGGAGAACATAAAGTGAAATAAGCTATGTTCAGGAATACAAATAACACATCTTTCCATGCTTTTTGGAAGCTTAAAAAATTAATTTTACAAAATGTAGGATAATGGTCCCTAGAAATTAGGAAGTGAGGTAGGCAGTGGAAAGAAACTACTTAATAGGTACTAAAGTTAGCCGGGTGGTGGTGGTTCACACTTGTAATCCTAGCTCCTGAGTAGGTGGCTGAGATCTGAGGATTGTGGTTCAAAGCCAGCCCAGGCAGGAAACTCAGTGAGACTTTTATCTCCAATAAACCACTAGAAAACCGGAAGTGGCGCTGTGGCTCAAGCGGTAGAGTGCAGGGTTAGCACCCAAGCCCAGAGTTCAAGCCCCACAACAGACAAAAAAAAAAGGTACTAAAATATAGTTAGACAGGAAGAATTAGTTCTGTCTTCTGTCACACTATAGCAAGTATAGTAAATAAACTATATATATTATTTGATTATTTATGCATACATGTATGATTTATCTTTGCAAGTACTCCTAATTTTCTGCCTTAAATGTTGGATCTACCATGATTTTGTTGATTCTAAAACTACTCTGTGAAGTAGATTGATTTGTCAAATATTTAAAGCAAACCAAGTTAGATGTGTTTCTTTGCCTTTGGGAATGCTCGGGGCTTTTATTATGCAAATATGCACTGTAGGATTCTTAAGAATGAGATAGAAAGTATTATGTGAATCCATTAAAATTAAATCTGGCACCCTAGTTTGGTATGAGTGTTTTCCAAGACTTGTTATGATGAGCAGTGGGAACAGATGTCCATTTTTATGGGTGAATATCTCCAAGTAGGACTGTTTTGTCACTGTCAGTTTTTGTTTTGTGTCAGTGAGGGTATTGATGTCTATTCTTGATCTGATGTGTGATATGTAACCTCAATATTGTATTTTATACTTTTGATATTGATTCTATTTTCTATATTTACACCACCGTGTTGGAAATATATCAAGGTATATTGTTCCTTCAGTAACTGCCATTGTCAGTGACTCATTCACTGTTCATTGAATATTTGTTAGAGGAAAACACTAGGACGTATACTAATATATATTTATATGTATGTATATATTATATAAAACCACAGGAAGATCAGACATCCATGGAACATGACTTAACATTATATTTTTCATATTCCAAGGCTATGTAGAAAATCAAATGACATATTTAGTGCTGGAACGATACCAATCTAACATGTCAATAATCATGCTCATCAGCAGCAATGATTTGGTGACTGTAAATGTAATAATCATTAATAATTGTCGGAAAATGCTACAGTAGAAGTTGTCTCTCATAATATAAATTCTGACAAAAGAAAGGGAAATACCCCCTGGTGAGATAAAGCACTGAAGAATTGAGTTCAAGTCTTTCTCTTTCCATAGGAGGACATTAAGGGTAATAATGCAAATAAAAAAAATATCTAGCCCCCTTTGCAAGTTTTGCTTTCATACTTCTCTTTATCCTTGCCCTCTCTTTTTCCTTATTTACATGGCACATGACATTCTCTTGCATGTACAAGGACGCTTGCAGTCCCAGGGCTGAGCAGCTCCAAGCCATCAGTGGGGGAGCTGCACTGTGCCTCAGTTATTGACAGGAAGCAGTGCTTCTGACAGAGCTGATTCACACTGATGGAGCAGACTAGCTGAACACTGGAAGGAGGACTTTGCAACAGCTCTGAGGCCAAACAAAGTCCACAGGCCATATGCCTGGCTCCTCTGTCATAAACAGATGACTGAGTGTGCACATTCCCAGGTGTAATGTCACTGGGACCTCATTTGCAAACATATAAACGAATGACATTCAATTATGTTCAGAGGCAATGTTGTCAAAACCACCAAGGAAACAATTTACTGCTCTTGCACAGTGTGTGATTCCGAGTGCATTAGCAAGTTTTCATCGCTTAGTTGTTCACTATGCTTCTGAAGAGGCACTTCGGCAGCCTGTTGTAGAAGCACATGCATCCACTTCTACAGCTTGTATAGATGTAGATTATTATGCAATTAGCTCAAGTGAAAAAATATCTAAAAACTTTAGGTCCTATGAGGGTTCATTTTTACTAAATGGTACCATATTTGCAATGGTAGGAAAAAAAAATCCCTGAATGATAAAAGATGTATCCATAGGAGAAGCAATCACATTTTAACTTTACAAAAAGCTTCATAATGCCCTTATAATGTTTTGAAACAAAATGCTGGAGAAAGTAAACAGCTCATTTTTTAGATTCCTTTATTGACACTATTACCACGGCTAATAGGAAGAACCCTGAGAATTGATTCAGGGAGGTAAACTATAGCTTTACATGGTATATAACAACAAAAATGATTGTTGTTTGCATGGCCACTGTTTTACAGAGTGCATGAACATTAATTATGCCTTCTGAGTATTATAGTAAATGAACTAGAAGTACAGTGAGCATCCACAAAAGAATATTATGATCAGTTATCATTTTTATTCTTTTTATTTCAAGGAATGCCAAAATGAGATTCAAAGAAGTTCAAGCATTTTTGCAAGGCCATATCCAATAAAAAAAAAAAAAAAAAAAAAAAAAAAGATGTCAGTGAGTAGTAGAGAGTTTTCTCCTGCATGATGCTGCCCCTGCATCTGATCAGTCCATGGGTCTGTTTTACAGCAGCAACTACTGCAGCTGTTTGAAAGAGAGAACAGTACAGGAGTGGATGTAAATCCTGGTAGCTGTGAACCCTGAAAGATTATAGTGCTGAACTGGCAGAAGACAAATGAAAGAAATTCTGAGTAAAGCAGCAGCTCAGCTAATGGTCATTGGAGAAGTAACTCATTTATTAATTGATCATATTATTCCCTAATATACAATAAAGAACATTGCACATACTGTGATTCAGCTTTAAACAGAAACAAAATCTTCAGTGGCATGCAGCCTATGTGACAGGCAAAGTAAGACAGATGGTAAAAGAATAAAAAAATTGGAAGGGAATCTGTGAGGGAAAAGTATAGTGCTGTTGTTCATAATAGAATTTCACTTTCTGTAGTTTCAGACACTAATGACAAACTATGGAGCGAAAATATTGTTCCTGCTCTGTCCAGCCAGAGTTAAGAATATTCTCTGTGTTCAGCATACCTTTACTGTTTACCACACCTGCCTAGCAGGAATTAATTATCAGATCCACTGTCATTATATTGCAGTGGTTTGTCAAGAAACATGCATTTTACTTAATAATGATACAAAGTACAAGAAATTCAGTTACACTCAAGACCACATGTGTATAGTACGATAGTAATAATAAAAAATAGAGAAAGTAGAATAAGATATTGAGAGAATAAGTACATTCACATAACCTTTATTTAGCACATTTTATTAGTTACTAAACTAGTGTCTTACTGTGCCTCATTTTAAATTAAAACTTTTCATAGGTATGTATGCAAAAACAATCATTCATATTGTATATGTACATATTTACATATACACACGTTTTATATGTATATACATAGAGAGCGAACAATACAATTTCACATGTCCATTGTGGGTATTAAAATGTACCTTCTGCAGGCAAAATGAAACTGCTTTAAACCGATTGAGGATGGTGGCAGGAAGGAGTATTTTACACCAAGTAGACAGAGAAGGCCTCTCAGGAAATGATCATTGAGCAGACACTTGAAATATAAGGAATGATCTGTCATGCACACATCCTTGGGAAGCATGTTCCAGTTGATGAGAACAATCATATGACACAGAGAAAGCCTTGCAGGCTATACATAATTTTTCCCCTAAATACAATGTTGAGATTAATTTTTAAACAAGTATCCTTTCTAATGTTTCACAATATATCCAGAAAACATCATGCATAGAAACAGGGGGACTAGAGAAGTCTCATTGAATTTTATGAGAGGGTCTTTAGGATTTTGATGTGAATATCCAACATAGTCAGTAGCCAGTATGGAGTATTTTTGGAAACAAAGGATTCTTTTTGTGGTTTGAATGGAATGACCAAGAATTTTTTTGAAGAAGAGTAAAATGAGAAATCAAAGTTTCCTTCTCTATTTGGAATTGACTACATGAAGAGACAAAAACAATGAGCATATTTTATGCAGTGAAGTAGGGGGAAATGTTAGTGACTAGATAAATCATGCAAGCTCAGGTAATAGGGAACACGAGCTAGGATTGTGTGTCTGATGCCCTGTACTGACAGGGTGACACATTGATGCTTGATGCAAACAGAAGCAGAGAGATTTGCAACTTAGTCTCATATTTTAGAGCAGAACCCGATGCTTCAGGTACTCATTATCTGTAAAGTGATAGTTAGGTCAGATTGACAGCGTTGAACTTATTTTAGACGTTATATCCTCTTAAGGACCTAACAATTACTAATTGTCCCCCAGAAAAAAATGCATACATATATATGTATATATTCATATAATAGAGTGTAAACAGCCATTTATTTGACTAGTAAATATTATCAGAGATGAAGTGTAAGAATTAATATAATATCAAATTAATATAATATCAAATTAATATAATATCAAAATAAGCAGTGATGTAACAAAATAATAATTGTCTAAGCTGTATAATGCTTGATGTACATTTTGCCCAGGAATGCCCACAAAGATGTGCACTGGAGGTATATGAACTTAGATCTGTGCTCATACATAATGTACGTAGGTATTTACAATGAGGAAAATACACTGAAGTATCTGCACTGGGGTATATACACTGAGGAAAGTGTACAGAGATGTGTACAGAGAGGTATGTGCACTGCGATATGTGCACTGGGATATATGCACTTTGGTATATGCATGTAGATATGTACACTAACGTATGTACATCGAGGTATGCGTATTGGAATATGTTCATTGAGGTATGTATTCTGAAGCACATACACTGAAATATATGAACTGAATATATGAATTGAAGAATATTTGAGCTGAACATATGAAATGAAGAATGTGCACTTAAGTATGTCCATTGAGATTTGAACAGTGAGATATGTGCTCTGAGGTGCATACATTGACACACAAAATATTTATGAAGTGAAAATAACATTGTTTTCTGGTAAACATACTTGGCTCAAGCAGGGTGCTGTTGACTCATGCCGGCAATCATAGTTACTCAGGAGGCTGAGAACTGAGGATGGCAGTTTAAAGCCAGCACTGACAGGAAAGTCCATGAGACTCTTATCTCCAATTAACCCCCAGAAAATAAAAAATCAATCTGTGGCTCAAAATGGTAGAGCACTGACTTGAACAAAAAAGAGCTCAGGGGCAGTGCCAAGGTCCTGAGTTCAAGTCCCAGAACAGCCAAAAAAAAAATCATTAGTTGGATTATTGACATATATCTTTATGAGTGATTTCTATTGCTAACAACCCATGTGACCAGTTAAACATAACATAGTATAATTGGTTTGTTTTTAGTGTTATAATAAAATCAAGTGCTATATCATCTATCTTTCTCAAGGATATGGTGAAAATTTTAGGTAGGGCTGGTAACAGGATTTTATATTTATATTTTTATATATATAATATATTACGTATATTATGTATATATTACACATATTATATTATATAATATATAATATATATTATACATACATACGTGTATGTGTTATGAGAAGGCTTCTGTGTTATGAGAAGGCTTTGAGGTATTCAAGGATTTACTGAAGCAAAAGGAGTATGGTAAGCAAAATATGGGAAATCTCAGATACACAACTGCAAGTTTGGAAACAGGCTTTGTGGAGAGTAATTGAGATAATTTGAAAATATTGAAAGGATTTTCTGGGCTAAATTTATTAGCTTGTCATGTTAAAAATGAGAAGATCTTTAAATGACTATTGAGACAAAGTATTTCCAATGTACTTCCATTTAGGAAATGGTTCATAGTTGAAGAAAGTTAGCAAGAGCTATATGTTTCAGTTTTACTATATAATTGAAGTTTAGTGTTTTGTTTTCTGAAGTCTTTCCTCAACATTGTAATCTCTGCATAATCTTAAATATCAGTCTTCTTTATTTTGACGTTTGGTATATTTTCAATGAAAATGTAATTTGTTTCTGATTCTTTTATACTGAAATAATCCAAAAGGTTTATTGAAAGAATTTTTGATGTCAGAAAGGTACATTATTTTCTTATACTATGTTGAAAGTTATATTCCTTTAGTAAAGAAAATATGTCTTGTTAAAAAATAAATTAAAATGTTCATTTTGGATGGAATATTGACAGATAGACATGCATATGTATGTATATATGTCTATGTATATACGTATATACACACATATACTTAAATATCTATATTATATGCATATATAACTATATTTTGTCTACTGTTATCTTTGCTCATAATAATGAGTATGCTCATGCAGGGATAAATTGGGTTATTAAAAGTTCTTCATATCAATTCAATTCAATGAAAAATTTGTGAAACATGCAAATTTATATAAATGACAGCAGTGACTATGATACAGAAAAGTGATGAATTCTGTATCATCCAGGAGTTTCTATCCTAGTGATAGAGGTGTATATTATTTAAAAATTAAAATATTAGCCTTAAAGAAATACTATGTAAGAAGTACAAGCAATATGTTGCATATATGGTGCAATAATTTGAATACCTTGAATCTGAAGAACTTGAGGTAGAATTTAAGTCAGCTTTACTAAAATTTCAAGGACGGATAGAAATGCAACCGGTAGAGAATTGAGGGAAATGTGTCACTGTCTAAACAGAGCTGCTTGAATACACCATTGTCATTTATAACTTCTTAAGTGGCAAAGCCACAAATTACCACAGTTTTGATGCCAAACTAAAAGTCTGTCTTATCTAAGAGGTAATGTGGAAATGTCTTTGGGGGAGATCCAGCATGGGCTTTAGAGAGAGAGAGTGAGAGAGTGCTGAAGTGTGCATAAAGCAGGGAGTGAGGAGGGAGCCTGGGATCTGCAAGATCCAGTCTATGACTCCTTCCATTCTAACAAAGGCCAACCAAACATGAATTTCAAGAGGAAGAAAAGTTAAGAAAGAAACTAAAAGGAGTCAGTTATGATTCCTGCATGTGTGTTTATTAGTTATCAGTCAAACTGACTTTAACAAATAAACTAAAGAAAGAGCAGTTCCAATGCGAGAATGTTGTTCTCTTCCTCTGGAATAGTCCAGGAGTAAAAGCCCAGGGCAAAGAAGTGACTGACTCACAAGCATATGTAGGGCCTTGGGAATTGAAAGCTGGTTCTAAATCAGCTGAGTCTCTGGAAGAGAGAATGAAGAAGCTGAACATTAGCCTCTCCCTTCCACAGTAGCAAACCAGGAGTTGTGTTCCTCATACCCATTCACATTCCAAGAAGATGTTCACTCACTCACCATGTAACCCAGCATAGCTCAAAGCCCAGGAGTTTCCCCCTGCCTTCTTGTTTTTAAAGAAAAAGTACTGTTGCAAGTTCTTTTTGATAATATTCATGAAGTACCTTATAGGTCCCATGAATGAGGACAGGCTGAGTAGGGAACAAGGGTACAAATAGGAGTGAGTCAATTACTAGTTCCAGTGGAAAACTCTGAGGCTCAAACTGCTGTAAGGTTTACAGTGTACTAGACCAGCACTATAGCACAGGCAGAGATACATATGGATCACATGGATCCATAAGTATATGTGTCTGTAGGTACACACACACACACACACACACACACACACACACACAGCAACCCATTTTCCACCCCTGATATGCTGAGTTCTAAAATTGAGTAACACACACACACACACACAGCAACCCATTTTCCACCCCTGATATGCTGAGTTCTAAAATTGAGTATCACACACACACATACACACACACACACACCAACCCATTTTCCACCCCTGATATGCTGAGTTCTAAAATTGAGTATGCATTAGTGTATTGATTGTTACACACACACACACACATTATATATCTCATGAGGGTAGAAATTTCTTCATTGGTTTAACACACTGAATTCTCAATTTCTAGAAAAATACGTGATACTTTGAGACTCAGATATACATGTATGTTTTTAAATGTCAGAACAAATTAAACATGTTTCAGGACAAAATCATATAATTACTTGTTAATACATTTTATTGTATTTGCTAGTTTTTATTTCTTCTTCCTTCATCTGCTAGAATAAGTTGCAAAGGTTATGAGTTTTGAATTATCCAGGAAAGAAAAAGAAATAAGAAAGAATGGAATTAACAAAGATATGCTTGTCTGGTATCCAGTTAATTCCTTTACTTTTATATCTCCTGCATCTTTGTGTTTAATTATAACCTCAGGATAGCTGTGAAAATCAGGTGAGAGAGCTTCTAGTTTCAGAGATACTTTTACAAAGATAAATTGTAATAAATGTTATTTCTGAATATTTTATAAAAAATTGAATTTCAGGATCGTTTAAGAAGCTATTCTAAACCAAATAAATCTAAAATTTAAATTTTGTAAGAGCTTAAATGAATTCATTTTCTTTTCAGGAGTTATCATTAGCTAAATAAGCAGAGAATAAGGGACAGGGTGAAACTTGAATGGAACAGAACTATAATCCAGTAGCTTTCCTTCACTTTGAGCTTTAGAAACAATCCTCACTGGCTACTTTGAGAAGAACAATTTAAAAATCGAGATACTTATAAACAGAGGTAAGAAAAAAAGTCATCTTTAGAAGGATCAACATATCCTAAAGGATTTCTTTCTGCTGAAGGGATAAGTTATTGACATTGTGATGGCATTCATAGATGGCCTTAGAAAAAAATGATAAAACATCAATAAGCTCAAGACAATTCTATAATTTGATTTTTTTTTTTTTTAGGTCCGGTCGTGGGGCCTGAACTCTGGGCCTGGGCGCTGTCCCTCAGCTCTTCAGCTCAAGGCTAGCGCTCTACCACTTGAGCCACAGCGCCACTTCCGGCTTTTTTTTGTTTTGCTTATGTGGTGCTGAGGAATCGAACCCAGGGCCTCAGGCATGCAAGGCAAGCGCTTTAACCACTGAGCCACCTTCTCAGCCCCTAATTTGATTTTTTTAAAGAACAGAATGATATAAAAACAATCAAGGGACTTGGAAACCACAAAACTAATGTTTGGAAAATGAATCTAGAGTTGACATCTTCAAAAACACAAAGAAGACTGCCACTCACAAAGAACCTACTAACTTCCCAGGGACTCAGATCTAGGAATGGCACTAAAGAGATTAAAAAAAACCTTATGTCTTCCTGACTACAAAATGAATGTATTTTTATCTGCTTAAATACACAGCTTCCAATATACCAAGAGAGACTATTTAAGGAACGGAAGGGGAGATCCTATGTTTAAAAGATGCAGATATTCTGCTCTCAAATTAAAGACATTATATTGTAGATAAATATTCAATATTAGAATGTTGCTCGACAGACATATTCCCTTGCCTAGTTTAAAGTTAAATACATTTACAGATCCATGAATAGCATGTAGATGTTTTAGCTTTTCACTTCTATTTTATCCTCATGGTAACCCTGAAAAGGAAGTAGTGAGTCTTTCAACATTCTTAGGTTAAATGGGTTGTCTTGTGTTCTACAGGTTGTTTTAAACTACTGCTGAGCTATCGGTAGCCATTGTTACTCTGCTATTTGAGTATTTCATTACATAAGAATTCAGAATTTTCAAGTTATTTTTGCTATTAATAATGGAAACATGAAAGATAATGAGTTGTTAACCAGATCTACTGTATGGAGTTAACTTAATTTCTTATCCTTATTGTAAAGGTGATGAGGGATTATAGTTAAATGAGGTAATGAGTACATTTCCTTTTGAACAGTGTCACTTCTTCCCTTATTTTCTCTCAGTTTTTCACTCCCCAGATCTCTCCCCCACCAGTTGTACCGTTCATTTTCAACATAGTATCCAGAGAGTATCACTGTTTCATTTATATACTCTGTCCTGCCATTTCTGTGCTCCCTGTCAACCGCCCCAAAACAGATCCACATACAAGACAAAAGGCACAGAAATCAAAAAGAGTGACGAAAGAGAAAAACTAAATAAAGAAAAACAAGAATCAAAAGAACACAAACCTCTCGTTTCCATTTCTTGAGGTTCATTTTGGTAAATATCATTGTATATGATCATATGTCCCTAGCTATGGAACCTTTGTGATTCTCTCCTAATAATACCCTCCTTTGGCTTTACTGTGTGAATGCCTAGAGTCCTGTATAATTGTAATATAAATTTTAATGCTACAGGTCATAGTAACCTTTTCAAAATACTATCCTCTTCATGTGAGATTATAGTAGTGAGATCAGCCACTTACAGCACTGAGTAGAGCATAGTTTCTCCCTAATCCTGTTACATACTGAAGAAAACCTCAGGAACAGGTAGAGGAGTGACCTTGATCACTTGAGATTATAAAGACTGAAATGTATCTAGGATTACCTTTCTTAGAATTTGTGGAGAACTCAAAATTCAGATGGGATATATTCTCTGGTGTCAGAAAATAAAATAAGGCAAAAAGCAAAAAACCCTGAAAAAGACCAGAAAACAAAAAGTTGGAGCAGGCATAGATGGGACACTTCACTCACTCTAGGTTAAGAAACCCCAGTCTGGGAATAGGGGATTGAATCCACATACTGGCTTTGGAACGTAGTGAGAACTGAGAGACTAATAGATGACAGAGTGCTATAGATGAATTCACAATGAGTCACAAAGGAAAAGGAGACTGAGAGTAAGGGCGTAGAAGAACCTGGGCCAGAAATATGATATTCCTTCAGTAGCACAGCTTGGATAACGATTCATATCCCTTGGCTCCCCATTTCTTCTGGAGACTTTACCTGGGCTATTGCATTTACCTGAATACCTAAAATAAAAATTCAGAAGAATAGCACAAAAAGTACATAATACAATACAAAAGTAAGTAAGGAAACATTAAATACATTTTAGTTCTATCTGAATTTAAAAGAGAAAAATATCTATAGAAATCTCTCAGTTACAAAGGCAAGGAAGATCTGTTCTCAGCATGGTTAATGAAGTTCTATCTAAAATAGATAATGTTGCACATGTGTACATATTTTTGTATGAATGCACACTCTAATGTCATTTGCAGCTGGATAATACACTATTTATCAGCTATTTCTCCTATTAAAATAATTTATTTGACAAAAATCATTGCTAATAGACTCGGGTTTTCTCAAGGGAAGGGGTGGAAAATAGAGTTTTTTTTTCTGAAAACCAAAAGGAACATATTCTCAACCAATAGTGTGTATAATTTCCAAGTAAACTATGGAGATTTAAAAAACTGGTCAAAACCAAAATGGTGTCATATATTTTGTATAATCAATCATTCTACCCACATATGCACAATTATCAAAATTGGAACTCAGAGCTTAAGATAAAGTCTACTATTCATTTTACATCTTTACCATGGTATCTCTGTAAGCACAAATAACGTTCTAACCTATCCTGAGATGAAGTGCAGGCTACCTTGTAGCTGTTTGACTAGTTCCTTGAGTCAGCAAAATCTGGGTGTTTGGAGAAGAATATTTGTTTTTGTTCTTGTTCTTGTGTCAAAGTTTCTCAATGATTGTAACTAAGCTCTACAGTCCATTTTCTTTGTGTCACTTTTATTATAAAGAAATAAAATAAGAAAGGAGGGAGAAAGGGAAAGAAAGGGAACTAAACATCTATATGGGTCATTTCAAGAATCCACCAAGGTATTAATAAAATAAAGCAGGAGTATAGCATGACTCAAGTGGTAGAATGTAATGTCTCTTAAAATCAAGTCCCTGAATTGAAACTCCATACTGTAAATATCTTGATACATTCAATTACTAACATAAATAAAAATCAAGTCCTTCTGGTTGTAATACAAAGGCATTTGCACCTTTTTGTGTAGTCTCACAAATCAAATTCCATATAATGTTATTTGCAAATTAATAGCTTATTCATCTGTTTATCAGTTGAGAATATATGTTCATAATATTTCTTGACCCAGGCTTCAACTATGTTTCAAGGACAACTATATGTCTACTTTGTGAAACTATCACCAAGAAGATATTTCCATAAAGAAAATGTATGGCAGGTTAGATCATTCATTCCTCAGACTCTTTGCTTATCTAAAAGTCTACTCACAAGCACTCATGTTTAACAGTTTCACAAGCTAGTCTCACTGTAGGTCCTGTCTAGGTGGGGCAAAAGAAAGTGTTTGACAATCATTCAAGAAATAGTAAGGTATGCAGGGAACTATGTGTTGAGAGTGGGTGGTGGGGAGGAAAAAGAGAGGGAGAGAAAGAGAAAGAAAGAGACAGAAAGACAGAGGAGAGACAGAGTAAGTGTGAAAGACAAGACTTTTATTATATATGTTATACTGTCTTTATTAGTTTGGGAGGGAAGAACAAAGTATAATTCAGTGAAATTCTAGAGTTACTGATGTATTAATGAATATGTAGGAAGCAAAAAATAATAAGTTCAAAAGTTAGATTTTTCCAGCAAAGCAGCAAGGTAGTAGTAGTCTGGGATATGATGAATTAGCTATTTAAATGAGATATTATGAACATAAATTACTTACATTATGCAATTACTTTTATAACTGTTGACTCTATTCCACAATTTTATGGCCAATTGTTCTTTGTAAACATTATTTTTTGCAAAACCACAATATAAAAGTGTTCCGACAGTAAAAATTGGCCTTTGTAATAATGATGAATAATGTAGAAATAATTTTCCCTCTAGAATTTATTCTGAACCTTGTGCTCATTTACAGTTTTATCAGTGACCCAATATGAAACAGCATTTATTTACTGTTTAGTATACTCCTAAAGCAGGAATAGGAAAATCTTTGCAGTGCTTCAAATTACCAGAGAAAATGCTGTAATTTGCTATTTCAAAATGCAAGCCCAGATTTTTCAAGTTATATTCTGACCTCACTGGTAAGTTTAAGTGCCAGAATGTTATTCTGACTCTGCTGAGTCATAGATACAAATGCAGTTTTGTTTGTTTAAATGCTAATGAAGACTTCTTTTGACATAGTATTGTATTTATTTCATTATCTGAGGAGCTCCTCAGATGTTATAGAAACCAAACAAAAATTTCTCCATGCTTTTGTGAAATAGGTGGCTTTTTCCATTTTCATATTTTGTATAGTCTTGTTTTTGCATGTTTCCTAAAGGCAAATAATATGTGAGAAAACCTGGAAGATCTTGAAAGTATCTGGCTCTAAATGTTAAATATTATTTTTGAAAATGTTTGAACTATGAGAATTGTGGACAATAATTTTCCTTTCAGAAAGGAAGACGCACTTATCCATGTTCACCTTTGATATCCTACCATACGAATGCTAATATAGAGAGACTGACTACCTGAATTCCCAGGTGTCATGAAAACTACAAGTTCATAAAAAAATCAAGGATTTATAAAATGATTTACATGTTGTGGAGAAAGCTGTTATTAATTAGTGTGTGTGTGGGTGTGTGTGTGCATGCACACACTAGTACTGAGACTCAAAGTATGGGGCTGGGCACCATTCCTTAGGTTTCTCATTTAAGATTAGTGCTCTAGCACTTGAGCTACAGTTCTACTTCTGGATTTTTGCTAATTAATTGGAATTAAGAGTCTCACAGATATTCCTGCTTGGACTATTTAGAACTATGGATCCTCAAACCTCAGCCTCCAGAGTAGCTAAGATTATATACAGGAGCCACTGATGCTTGGCTTAAATTTTTGTGGTTACGTTGAGCTCTGGTTGACTTGTTACAGTTATTGACAAGTAAGCCAAAATAATGATACATGTTTCTGAAGTAAAATAAGTTGTGTTCTCAAAATGCTCCAAACCATCAAGAAAACCCAAGACAAAATCTGTTTTCCTTTTTTAACATTAAAGTCTTATGTTTAATCTTAATTTTATCTTATTTCATGGGTATAGAAAGAGTATATAAAGGGTAGTAATACAATATGTATATGCCGGAATCCAATTTTCAACTCTACCAGCCACTTAGATTGAAAAGTCATTTGATTTTCCTGTGCCTAAGTTTCTTCATAATTAAGAAGGACAATTTTGCCCATCCCATGGATTTCTGTGTGTGTGTGTGTATCCAAATATATGGATTATAATATACATATATATGTATATATTATAAAATTGATATATGGATAGATATCTAACAATGTCTTATTGTGTTGCATAGCCTATGACAAGATATAATAAACATAATATTGTCTTGTCAAAATACTTTGTCAGTCTTATAATTTATTTAGTTGTGGCTCACAACTAGCTTAATTTGTTGAAAAAACATTTAAGTTCTGAGATAAAGATAGCTTTGAAATCATTAGTGATACTTAGTACGTAAGTGGTATAATCAAAGAAACACTTCTATTTCCAGTTTCCAAGCACCAAGCACCAAGAAAATGTGGATGTATGCTGAACAGACTTCTTTTGTTGGGAACTACCTCTAATGAGGAAGTGATACATCTTTGAAAATATTGATTAACCAAAGTCAAATCATAGATAGGCTTAAAATTTATAATTTGATAGTTTTAATATTATAGTATTAGGAAGCTAAAAATCTCAACCTTTGTAAAGATGAAGGCAAATAATATTTTATATTTATTGTTTTTTATTTTTTTATATTTAAGTAGCTGTATAAAAGGGTTTCAATTCAAAAAATCGGTTTTTAAGTACAATGAATCTTGATCAATGTCCCTAACATTTTCTCTCCCTGAAATATTATAATTGCATGGCATAATTAATACATCCATTAGGATATTTTCTGCATATTCATCTTCTATGACTTCTTAAAAATAACTTTTGTGCTGGTCCCAGAAAGAGTTGATACACTATTTTCTGCTTCTTATCTATAGGTAAGCAAGACTCATTCCTACCAGCAAGATGCTCATAATCACAGTCTTATAGGAGCAGTCAGATGAACATGAAGTTCAGTATAACATGTATGCCATGTTATACTTTCTAAGACTATTATTTGGATTACACAGTGACAAACCTCCTGTGGATTTATGCAAGTAGTAACTAAAAATGGTTGTATAAACTGTAAAGATTTATAAACTGTCATATAAACTGTAAAGATTTTCTATGGGCTTCAGATAAACATACTAACGGAAGATTCTGCAACTCTCTTGGACATTTTGGAATGTTTAGAGACCTGTCGGATATGCCCAGTCACATTCCTTAATTTGCTAAAGACAAATGAATTCCAAATGGTAGAAGCAGAAACAAAATTGGCTTCTATGTGGAATGGCTTATGGAAGGCAGATTAGATTGAAAGACAAGAGGATTCTTGAGGAAAGTTACTACAAGTAAAGGCTATGTCCAGTCTAACTGCTCAGACCAATTAATGGGTCTTGCTAGTCAAAGGGCTTCCCTCTAGTGAAAACAGAAGACAATGCCTGGCATTCTGTGATGTACCAGACTGCTCTATGCCCCTGATTGTCTATGGAGAAGGATGAAGAGTAGAAAAGGAGTTGAATCACTAAATTTTTTAATGTTCTGGTCTCTAGATATAGATGTTCTCCTATTGACCTGAGAGCACAGAAAAAATAAATCAATGGCTAAAGAAGGACCAAACAGCATAGACCACATCTGGGTGCAAAGGAAGGCTGGGAGGGCAGCACAGAGAAGCCACTTGTGGGACAAGAATTGGTGGGCCAAATACAAGTACCTCCACCTTGCCTTCCTAGATAATGTCACTTGTTTGCACTCTCTACCACTAAGAGATTTCAGGAGGGATAACTAAATTGTGTTTTCCATTCTAGAAACCACCAGGAGTGCACCTGCATACAGGAAAGAAAGAAAAGTAAGATCATTAGCTTGCAGTAAGGGAAATATAATGAGGGAGAACTGTAGGTTATTTCCAAGAGGCAGGCGTTTTTTCAAAGACAGTTTACACGTTTTGCTGAATTATTTAAGAAGGGATTAGGATTGTGGGAACAGCCCTGGACATACTGTCAAGAGAAAGGGGTAGCCCCAGTAATTGGGCATTCATTCAAAAGGCCAGAGGAGCTCAGAGAGTTGGTATGTGAATGAGAAAGCTGAAAACAATCTGAAGCACCTCCAGGGTGGCTTTAAGGCATGGCCTGTTACAATCATGCTTGATTTTCTCTTAGTCTTTGCAGTGGCCAGTTGAAAAACATTGTAGTTTAAGTAGTCTCAGAATTGCATTACTAAGATTGCTATCCCCTTACCCCCTTTTATATCTAGTGGGTGACATTTAGAATTGACAAGACACCATGTTCTGATCTTTTTAATAGGATACCTGATGAAGTTAAGGAGCTTGCAGTTTTGTGGTCAGCAAATCCAAAGCTTTCGGGTGAAGAACAGATTTCAATGGTTGCTTCTTGTGGAAGCAGTGGTGCCCAGGGTGATCCTGATGTTTTAGACAATTTTTTTAATATAAAATAGGAAAGATTAAAAATAAAAAAAGAAAAGGAAATGTAAATAAAAAACTCTTTCTAAAAAAAAAACAATAGGAAAGATTGTGAAGAATTAGTAGATGTTTGACAGGCCTGGTAAAAATGAGTTGTTTGGCCAAATGTGGAGACAACAGAGATGGAATAAAGGGACTAGTGAGAGAAGAATGTGTCTGTGCCAGAAGAAAAGAGGGACCAAAATATTTCAGACAATGAGCGGTGAGAATGTCTGGGTTCAGGAGACACGCCGAAGCCCATAGGGAAACAGCCTACGTGGGAGGGGTAAAAAATGGCCTGAGTGATGATGACAACAGAATTTTAGTAAGTTTGTAATGGGCTTCTGACAAATTCCAAAATAGCCTTTGGCTATTTAGCTTCCTCATTGAGTAAATGTCATAAAACATATTTTTCCAACCAAGACCGTTGCTCTACTTGCAATTAACAAAGTGAAACAGGTTGTGCTTACACAAGATAAGCTTGCTTAATCACTGTGAAGAATCTCTCTGCCATTGTTCAGAAAAAGCAAAAGCAAAGAGTTGATTATGATTTATGTTGCAATAAGGTTTACTAGCCACCTATGACTTATTTATGATTTTAACACTCCAAGAACAATGCACAGTAGAATTTGCTACTATACTTATTTTATAAATGAAAGGTTTATTTGGTCATGAGTATAAGTGGTCTGCAAAGGAACAGCACAAAATGCCTCAGCAGTAAATTCAACACACACACACACACACACACACACACACACACACACACAGACATCTCATTTTGTACTCTGATGTTTCCTATGATATTCAACCCAGCTTTGTCTTTCATTGTGTCTACTTAATCACTAACATACAAATTTTGAGTACTACTGTTTCTTCACCACAGAGAATAACTATAAAAACTATTTTTAATTCTATCTCTCCTGGTACCTACAGCTTTATTTTTCTATTATTTTTATTTTAAAAACATCACCAAATAGAAAAATACCTCCAAGAATAAAAGGGTACCAAGAAAAAAACCACCAAAAAGAATTACTCTTACTACTTCCTTCCTTTCTTCTTATTTTCCTTTTTCTTTCTTTCTTTCTTTCTTTCTTTTTTCTCTCTTTCTCTTTCTTTCTTTCTTCTTTCTTTCTTTCTTTTCCTTTCTCTCTCTTACTACTTCCTTTCTTCTTTTTTTCATTTTTCTTTCTTTCTTTCTTTCTTTGTTTCTTTCTTTCTTTCCTTTCTTTCTTTCTTTCTTTTCCTCCCCACCCCCCTCTCTCTGTCTTTCACACTAATGTGGTTTGAGCTCACCACTTCATTCTTCCTAGGGTGAGGTTTTACCACTAAGCCATACCTAGTTATACTCTGGCTATTGTTGAAACAGGGTCTCAGTTCCTACCTACAATCCTCCAATTTCAGATTTCCTACCAGAGTTGGGATGACAGACACACACTACCATACCCAGTTTCTTCTTTTTAAAAACGCGTGGGGGGTGGGGGAGGGGAGAGGGGTTCTCACAGACTTTTCTGCCCAGGATAGCTTGTAGTAGTGATTTTTCTTACCGGAATGGTAGGCATGTGCTACTGTATCTAGCTAGTGATTGAGAAAGCATCTTGTGATTTCTTTGCTTTTGCTTGTATCACCTTGAACCATTGGAACACTAGCCTCCCGATGCTTAGCTCCTGAGTAGTTAAGACTACAAAGCAAAAGCAAGCAGCACCTAGTCTTCCATTTTGCTTTTATTAAGAAATTTAAGATAGTAACATCTATATTGTAATGCAATTGTCAAAATGTACACAATTAGCATACATATATTACTAAGCTTTGATTTTCATATGTACCTACCAAATGATCACTATGGTTATAATGATAAATACATCTCTTACCCACAAAAGGTATGATCCCTTATTATTCTCAGCCCTATTCCTTATTGGCAAATATACCTATCTGATTATTTGCACTTTTGGTAATTTATAAAGATAATGCTACCTATTTGTGAAATTTACCTTACTGAATGCTGGATATTTTTATATTTTTTTGAGGGGGGGGTCCGGTCATGGGGCCTGAACTCTGGGCCTGGGCTCTGTCCCTCAGCTCTTCAGCTCATGGCTCTGCCACTTGAGCCACAGTGCCACTTCCAGCTTTTTTCTTTTTTCTTATGTGGTGCTGAGGAATCGAACCCAGGACCTCATGCATGCAAGGCAAGCACTCTACCACTGAGCCACCTTCAAAGCCCCTATTTTTATATTTTCTATAAATATTCTTCAACTCCTTTCTTGGATACAGTTAGGTTACATAAATATTACTTTGAAGTTTTGTTCTATAAGAACAAAGCAGCATTTAGTTTAAAGCTAATTTCCTCTCTCTATTTAGAAGAAAACATTCTGAGCAACTGCTTAACCTTGTGTGTGTCAAGGGGTTTTCCATTCTGGCTGATGAAGCAACACTATTCCTAGGCCTTTATGAACTCTGAAGACTTCAATTGTAGTTTTTCAGTAAGGGAAGGAGAATTATTTGCTGAATTATTTAAGGAGAGAGTAGGACTGTCAACAGAAAGGGGCAACCCAAATTTCAGGGGACAACATTCTACTTATCACATTGTTTAGTCTTCTATGTTTTTTGGCCTTTTGTTTTTGTGCTGGTCCTGGGACTTGAATGGGCCTATGCATGGTCACTTAGCTTTTGACCCAAGGCTCTGCCACTTGAACACAGCTCCACTTGGCTTTTGGTGGTAAATTGGATATCAGAGACATGTGGACTTTTTCTGGTTCCTTTAAATGCCCTTGGTTATTCCAGAGGGTAGTTTTTTTTTTGTCTCCCTCCTTTTTTTTTGGTCCTTTATTTTTTCTTGGATCTTAACACCCATGTAAGTTATGCTTCGAACCGTACATGGTTTGAAAGCTTGCCCAGAGATACGACCACTGTTGAACTACCACAAACATTTAAGTGAGTGTTTCAATGCCACAAACTTTCCTGTTGCCTGTGGACTCTCTGCTGAAAAGAATCAGGATTTGAGCTCTAGAATAAGACAAATGAGAACATGTTGTTTGCCAGGACACTGTGGAGTTATATTGATGTGTAACAAGTTGATTCAGAACACTGGAATTTCATTCTACTCTGCTCTGATTGATTTTTTTTTTCTTTTGTAAAGGCAATTAACTAGTCCCAGGAAGGATCCTTCAGTTATATAAAATTTTGTTTCATAGATTTCATGGCTCCATTCATATTTTTGTCTTGTTCTTCCAATTTGGTATATACAACTTTTTTTCAGAACTTTTGTATTTGGAACGTTGGAAGGGCCCAAACTTTGAAATAGTGACTTGGTTTCACTGTTTTTTCTTTTTTGTTTGTCTTTTTTTTAAACTAAAGCTATATAAAGCTTGTGGATTAAACAGAATAAATTTCTAAATTTAAAATTGAAAAAAAAAGAGTCATATGGACTTTTCTGCCAAGGCTGTTTTTAAACCATGATCTTTAGATCTCAGCCTCTTGAGATTACAAGATTACAAGCATGGCCCTGGTTATACCTTTTTCAATTTCTGCTTTCCAATTTATCTGTTATACCTTCTCCAATTTCTCAGAGTTATAGTGCCCTAACTTTTTCTAGAGGCATCCTCTTTCTCTATCATCACTAATATTCTCATCTGTTTTTAAAACAACACTTTAGCAATTAAGATTACAAACATTATATCTGTGGTTAGTTTGTTTTCTGAGTTAGGGAATCACATATCCAGTGATATGATACATTTTTCCAACCAAAGACACTCAAATCCAAAATAAAATGCTTTTCATTCTCATTCCTTTTCCCTTTATCATCAGACATGTTCATTTTTTAAATCTCCCTAATTGGTACCAGCTTTACCTATCTTTTCTCTTCTTTTTCTTTATTATTCTAATTTTTGTTGACATTATGCTAGAGACATGTTTATATTCTCTCATGTTTCCTCCATCATGCTGCAAGCTCTATGAGGATCAGGGTTTTAATCTACTTTGGATAAGTAAAAATGGTTGCTTAACACAGAGGAGCTATTTTTTAAAATTTGCGTTTTGTTTTATTTTTTATTTGTTTTTGTTTTTTTACTAAAATGGCTACTCTTCCTTGCAGTATGAAGAGTAAATCCAAGCTTTCAGACATACTAGACAGTCAGTCTGTGACTGAACCACAGTCTAGCCTTTTAATTGATACACAGCCAGTACTTGTCAGAACAACACATCCTAAAATAGATTTCAGCAAGTATTTGTTTAATGAATGAAGGGTTTCTTAATGTGAACTGAATAAGCAGAAATAATTCATTAGGACCTGTAATTTAGATTTAAAAGACTTGGATTGTTTACAAGTGAATTTTAATCAAGTAAGTACAGCAGCTCCTGGGGGAGGTAAAATGTTAGGTTTGGAGCATACTGCCCTTTCTGAGTGGTCTTGTTTTTCTGATCATAATGGAAGGCAAAAATATGAAACAATACCCAGGCTGAGGCTGACCAGGATAAATAGAGGCCTTACTCCTTGGCAATTTTTATTTATACTAGATCTGATCAGTAGTGCTGCAGTATCTATAGCTCTAAATTTGATGTTCTAACAATATATTTGGTTTGGAAATATCTGTTCATCGTTGAGTTTCTAGTGTTGTTTTTATCTACATGCAAAACTTGAAATCTATTTTCTTTATCCATAAAAGTTTTTATGAGGATTTGAAGTTATGATCACATACTTTACCTCTAAAAATCCTGGAACGCTTTAAGTCATAATTCTCTTTGTTCTTTTGTAATAACCCATGGGGCTCTTGATAATCAACAAGGCCCAAGTAATCTGCTGTGACCCCGTGGCCAGGCTGACTGGAGGGAGCAGAGCATGGAGATGCTGACAACACTGCCACAGGAGGCATGCCGCCAGAGGGGGGGTGAGGAGTGGTGTTGGAGGGGCGGCCCATCATGTCAAGAAGTGATTGGACAATGGGCAGCTTGGGGAAGGAACGTGAATGGCGGTTGAAAAATATTAGGCAGCAATGAGATGTACAAGACACTATGTTGAAAATGAACTTTACAGCTTCAGGTGGGGGAGGAGAAGCTGGGGAGGTGGGGAGGGGAGGGATAAACAAAGGAGGGGGTAAAAATTCTCAATAGGAAATGTACTCACTACCTTACTCATGTAACAGTAACCCCTCTGTAAAGTATCTTTACAAAAAATACATACATATACACATATACATATATATTATATATAAAGAAAAATGTTAGGCAGGAGACGATTGGAGTGGGAGACGGATATATTAGCAACAAATACAAGTTTGCAAGTTGAAAGAGAAGAGAGGGGTGGGGAGAAGGCAACAGGCTACCTGGAAGACCTGGTAGGTGGATAGAGGAAGGAAACTAATTAAGAGGGAGACATAAGGAGGGGAAAGAAGGCAACCGACTGCCAGGAAGACCTGGAAGCTAATTGAGAGAGAGCAGAAGGGGAACTACAGCAACAGACTATCAGGAAAGCCTGGAGATCTGGAAGGTGGAGAGTGGAAGGAAACTCATTAATAGAGAGAGAGCAGGGGGGGAAAGAAGGCAAAGGCTACTGGGAAGACGTGGAAGGAAGCAAAGTGGAGAAGCCTGTAAAGAAGAAAGTGGTGGAAGGAAAGAAAGGAGAAGTCTTGCCCTTTGGAGTCTTGCAGCTTTGGAGGTCTAGGGTTGGTGGTTTACAGACCAACTATTAGAGGGCAGGGCTGCTCTAATGGAGGTTTAGTGGTCGAGGCTGCTCTTGGTTCTGTGTATCCAATCCAGGACAAGGTAGTAACAGACCCCCTTTCTACTGTAAATAAAATTCTTGTTATTTTAACCGTGCCTAGATGGATTGTCTCCCACTTCAGAGGTGATAATTCTTTCTTATTAATTTTCTTAAGTAGATGTAAAAAGGAGCTTCAATTTAACATATCAGTTTTTGAGTATAATTCTTCTTGATCACTGTCACCTCTTTGATCCTTTTCAGTTTTTTGATTTGTTTTGTTTTTGCTGGACCTGGGGTTTGAATTCAGGGCCCAGGCACTGTCTCTGAGCATATTTGTGCTCAAGGTGAGCCACAGCACCATTTCTGACTTTTTATGAGTAATTTATAGAAGTTTCATGGACTTTCCTGCCTGGGCTGGCTTCAAACCATGATCTCCAGATCTCAGCCTCCAGAGTGGTTAGGATTATAGGCATGAGCCACCAGTGTCTGGCCCTTTTCAATTCTTTTTTTTTTTATTATTATTGTTGATTTTTTTTACTATAAAGGTGATGCACAAAAAGGTTACAGTTACACAAGTCAGGTAATGAGTGCATTTCTTTTAGAACAATGTCCGCTCTTCTTTTTCTCATTGTTTTCCCTCCCAATCCTTCTCCCCAAGTTGAATAGCTCATTTTCTACAGTGAGTATCACTGCTGAATTAGTTCTCTCTTTGTCTCACCCTTTCTTTGCTCCCCCTTGTAACCCCATGGGGCCCAGACAATCAGCGGGGGCCCAATAGTCATCGTGGCCCAGTGGCCTGGTCTGCTGGAGGGGGGCAGAGCATCAAAAGGAGAGCCTCACTGCTTCACAGACCAGGTCACCAAGAGCAGGGCTTTGAGATGCTGAAGTCATCTCCCCATGGGGTGCTGCGGGAGGGGCATGCCATGCCCAAAGAGAAATGGGGCATGCTGCTGAAAGGGGCAGGGCATACTACTGGAGGGGGAGGACCATGAATGCCAGTTGGAAAACTAACCATTAGGGGAAAACCTTGAGGGGAAGAACCATTAGGAAAAACAAAAACAAAAAACAGTGCAGAGGAAGGGGGGGAGTAGGAGAGGAGGGAGAGTTGGTAGGAGGGGAAACTGCCGGAGCAGAGCAGGGCAGGCCTGTGGAGGACAGGGCAAGCCTTGAGGGGCCATTTGGGACCTCCTTTGGAGGTCATTCGAGGCCTCCCCTAGAGGTCATTTGGGCTTTCCTCTAGAGAGGCCTGTGGAGAGGCGCTGCCCAGAGCAGAGCAGAGCAAGTCTATGGAAAGTGGAGAGGCCTGAAGAGAAGGAGGAAGGGAAGAAAGGGAAAAGCTTTCCGTTTTGGAGCTTTGGAGGTCAGGTTTGGAGGTTTGCAGACCCACTAATTGGTGGTTTTCAGACCAACCAATAAAGGTGGGGGAGCGCGTCAGGACTGCATAATGGAGGCTTGGAGGTTTGATGACTGAGGCTGCTCTTGGTTCTTGGTCTGCTCTTGTCCAGGGCAAGGTAGTCTCAGGACCCCTTTCTGGTGTAGCTAGGGTAAATAAACTTCTTTGTCCACTTTTCACTGTCTGTGCCTCAGTGGGTTGTCTCCCTCTCCGGAGGAGGTCATAAGTCTCCTTACACTCCTCAAAACAAGCTCATATACATGACAAAAGGTACAAAAATCAAAAACAGCAACAAAGGAGAAAAACAAAAAAAATAATTTAAAGTGATTGCTCTTATTTTCCTTTCTTAGAGTTCATTTTGATAAACGTCAACCATGCACGTGTGTATACATGCATATGTGTGGGTGTATGGGTGGATTGTGGGACTTGAATTCAGGACCTGAGTGCTGCCCCTGAGCCAATTTGTGCTCAAGGTTAGTGCTGTACCATTGGACCAAAGTGCCACTTCCAGTTTTTGATTTTTTTTTTTGAGTAATTAGAGATAAGAGTCTCATGGGGACTTTTCTACCCAGGCTGTCTTCCAACCATGATCCTCAGATCTCAGCCTCCTAAGTAGCTAGGATTACAGGTATAAACTATGGGTGCCCTGCCAATAAATATCATTCTATGTGATCATATACACATAGCTATTGAGCCATTGTGATCCTCTCCTGAGAATATATTTTCAGTTTAGTCTGTGTATTTACTTTTCACTCAAACTATTTCAGTAATCCTCAAACTGCATTTTTTGCATTGATTCATTCGTTTCTTTCTCCACATTACTTTTTTTTAATCCATTGTGGGCTTTTTTTTTTTAATCCATTGCCCTGGGTTTGGGCACTGTCCCTGAGTGATTCAGCTCAAGGCTAGAGCTCTATCACTTTAAGCCACAGCATCACTTTCGGTTTTCTGCTGGTTGATTGGAGATGAGTCTTAAGTCCTCTTTTGCCTGTATGCCTCCACCATGCATGTGGGGCAGCAGTTTGGACAATAAACCTTTCTCCCTGCCTGGGGAATAAAAAAGTCTCATGGACTCAAAACCTGGTCTGGCTTTGAACTGGGATCCTCAAATCTCAGCTTCCCAAGTAGCTAGTATTACAGGCCTGAGACATCGGCACATGACATGCACATTACTTCTTAAAATCTTCCTTTTTTATGGCAATACATCCCAAGGCTATCTACAATTTCAATGCGATATCTTTCAATATTCCAACCATATTCTTCAAGGAAAAATCCAAAAATTCATATGGAACAATAAAAGACCCCAAATAGCAAAAACGATCCTTAACAGAAAGAACAGTGCTGGAGGAATATCAACACCAAATTTCAAACTCTACTACAAAGCCATAGTAATCAGAACAGCTTGGTACTGGTACAAGAACAGACTTCAGGACCAATGGAATAGAATTGAAAACCCAGAAATGAACCCACAGACCTATAGCCAACTAATCTTTGATAAGGGAGCTAAAAAAAATAGAATGGAAGAAAGACAGCCTCTCCAGTAAATAGTGCTGGCAAAATTGGTTAATCACTTGTAGAAAACTAAAGCTAGATCCTTATATATCACCCTGCACCAGAATCAACTCCAAATGGATCAAAGACCTCAGAGTCAAAGCAGACACGCTGAAAACATTACAGGATGGAATAGGAGAAACCCTAGGTCTCCTTGGCACAGGCTGAAATTTTCTTAATAGAGACCCAGAAACACAACAAATCAAAGAAAGGTTGGATAAATGGGATTGCATAAAATTGCAGAGCTTCTGTATGGCAAAGAATATAGCTAGCAAGATCAATAGAAAGCCCACGGATTGGGAGAAGATCTTCACTAGCCATACAACAGACAAGGGTCTCATATCTAAAATATACTTGAAACTCAAAAAATTAAATTCCCCAACAACAAATCCTCAAAGAAATAACTGCCCAATAAATAAGTGGGCGAAAGACTTAAAGAGAAACTTCTCTGAAGAGGAAAGAAGGATGGCCAATAGACACATGAAGAAATGCTCAACCTCCCTAGCCATAAAAGAAATTCAAATCAAAACAACATTGAGATACCACCTCACCCCAGTTAGAATGGCTATAATCAAGAACTCTAACAACAACAGATGCTGGAGGGGATGTGGATAGAAGGGAACCTTACTGCATTGTTGGTGTTAGTGTAATCTTGTTCAACCACTTTGGAAAGCAGTATGGAGGTTCCTCAAAGACTCCACATAGAGCTCCCCTCTGACACAGCAATCCCACTTTTGGGCACTTACCCAAATGATCACAAACAAGACCATACTAAAGCTACCAGCACAAATATGGTTATTGCAGTATTATTTACCATAGCTAAGATATGGAACCAACCCAGATGCCCCTCAATAGATGAATGGATCAAGAAAATGTGGTATATATACACAATGGAATTCTATGCTTCCATCAGAAGGAATGACATTGCCCCATTTGTTAGGAAATGGAAAGACTTGGAGAACATTATATTAAGTGAAGTAAGCCAGGCCCAAAGAAACATAGGTCCCATGGTTTCCCTTATATGCAGTAACTAGTATATGCCTGAGACAAACAGAAACTGTCAGACAAGTTGATGTTCGGCGAAATGAACCCCAAGATAAGGATTCAAATGCTTTTTTTTCTTTCTTGTGATTGTTTCCAACATATTTATAAGATGATTTCTTTGTTGCTTTGTATGTACCTCCCCCAGGGTATAAGCCCTGCTTTCACTGTATTTGATGTTGATTTAATTTGTGGAGGGGAAGGGAAAAAGCAAATTGTTTAAATAGAGATGCAGGCGGACCCATTACAACAATGAGATGTACAAGATGTTATGTCGAAAAACAAACTTTACAACTTTAGCGGGGTGGAGGGTGGGAAAGGGTGGTGGTAGTTGGAGGGTGGGGAGGTGGAGAGGGGAAGGGATGGTATGGAGAAACAAAGGAGGAGGCAACAATACTTGATAAGAAATGCACTCACTATCTTGCCCATGTAATTGTAACCCCTCTGTATGGTATTTTCACAATAAAAAAATCTTCCTTCTTAAACTGAAACAGGAAAACCTCTTTTTTGAAAGAGAGGAGGCAACCCTTGCAAATCTTTAATGGCTGGTTTGTTGTTGCTTTTTAAAGAAAAGCTCCAAATTTTTCACTGGACTAGTTACCCACAGTGGTGTAACAAAATTATCATAAATTTATTCCTTTCAAACAGCACAAACTTACTATGTCACACTTTCTGTGAGTCAGGAGTGCAGACATGTCTTATTTGTTGGTGTGTGTGTGTGTGTGTGTGTGTGTGTGTGTGTGTGTGTGTGTGTCTCAAGGCCTCACAAATGGCAAAATGTGGGTGAGGGCTGTTATCTCAAACTCAACCAAGGAAAGACCCACATCCAAACTCATGTGGCTATTGGCAGCACTCAGCTCTTTAAGATCTGTTGACCAGAAAATTTTTCTGACCTCCTTGATGTTTGCTGACCAGGACTTCTGTAATTCCTTGCACAACCTGGAAAATTATTTCTTCAACTTGAAAAAGGAAGAAAGTCTCCTGTTGATATAGACTTTATCTTATATAATAGAATCACAAACACCCCATTATCTTTGCAATATTATATTAAAGCAAGTACCAGTCACTGTCTACACTCAGCTCAAGGCAAGCACTCTACCACTTGAGCCACAGCGCCATTTCTGGTTTTCTGGTAGTTTATTGATGCTAAGAGTCTCATGGTCTTTCCTGCCTGGTATGGCAGCCTCCTGAGTAGCTAGGATTACAGGCATTAGCCACTGGCACTTGGCTTATCTTCTGTTTTTTCTGTCTCTTTCCATTTTTCTCTCTCTTTATCTCCTCTCTCTACCTCCTTCTCCTTTCCTATCTCCTCTCTTTTTCCTCTCTCCTCTCTCTTCCTTTTCTTCTTTCCCCTCTCTGTTCTCTCTTCTCTTTCCCCTCTATCCTCTGCCTTCTCTCTCTCCCTCTTCCTTTCCTCTTCTCTCTTTATTCTTGTCTCTCTTTCTCTCTCCCTCCCTCCTTGACTCCATTCCTTATGTTTTTTGGTACCTGTCATTACATTTTTAAAAAATCAATTAATAGAATATAGTGTTCTATCAATTCTAAATCACAAGAACCTAACTTAAGTGACAAGAGAAAAGTTTGCAAATGGTTTTGACTAAACATGGTCAAAAATAATAAATTTTTTGAAATCAAAAGATCATTCAAAAACAAAACTTTGCAATTCCTGCTTGTATTGTATTACACATCTAGGTAAATGTGGAAAAGCTCTCAATCTGTCCCAAGTTATAACCAGTTAATTAATTACTGTGTGATCTGTTGAGTGTTGCTTCTCCTTCACTCAGTAAAAATCTTCTCCTGACAAAAATATGGCACCTCCAAAAAAGGTAATTGTTCATGTCCTTCACTTAAGTACTAAAGTAAAAATATTCGATTTGTTGCAATCTAACATTTCTTCTGTAGCAGAATCTGCATGGTATTATGGGAAAATGAATCAAGCATTCACAGTATTCAAGATAAAGAGGATGAAAAAGACTATATTTTGGGGGGCAGTAGCAATATGTACAACACTGATAGTTTGACAGTAATGCAGCTACTCCATGCAGTTTCAAGCTGTAAATGCTTTGACCTACCATAAAAATGATATAGGTAAATTTCAGTAATTTTAAAGTACTGATTTCTATATATCCTACAAGTTTGCAATTTTTCTACAACAGTGCACTCCTTGGAACCATGGATACTACGGGTATGTTGCAATAAAGTTTTCTGTTTGGGAGAATATAGAAAGTGACATAAACAAAATTTCCTAAGTTATTGAAATTAATATTTGCTATTGCTGAAATGTGTTTTTTTATGTGTTTCTTTTGACACTATGAAGAAGATCTTGCTTTATGAGGTTAATCATACTCTGGCTTCCTGCATCAGTTTAAAGTAATATGAATTTCTAAAATAAGTATCTCATAGCTCTGTGATGTGAAAGAACCATGACCATAAAGCTATTATAAGGCCATACACAGGTGGCTCATACCTGTAATCCTAGATACTCAAGAAGCTGAGATATGAGGATCTCAGTTTGAAGACAACCCATATGAAAAAGTCCCTTTCAGGTTCTTATCTCCAATTAATCACTCAAAAACCAGAAGTAGAGCTATATGCCTCAAAGTGGAATAGCCTTAGCCTTGAGCAAAAGAGTTCAGTAACAGTACCCAGGCCATGAGTTCAAGCCCCATAAGTGTAAGAAAAAAAAAAAAACAACAAAAACCATTATACGTCTATGCTACACACTTTAACAAGTATGATTTACTCATATATACTTTCTTTGTATATTTGTTTAAGAAATTTATTTCTTTCCCAGTGTGTTTTCTGTCATTGTTTCCCCTCCATAGGGAACATTTGCTGGGCATTCCTGTGTGTGAAATTCTTTTCTAAGCCTATTATGCATATAAAACCATCCATAGAGACTCACAGATAATATGGGTTAAGGTAAATGAGGGGAATTATAATCTTCTAGAGTGATAAAAATAAGTAACTTGTGTGAAGGAAGCCCTGGAGTAGAAACTTAAGTGGAAATAGATAGGGAAACATGTATAAAGGGCTGGAATAGCTAAATGTTGGAATTAAAAAGTAGGCAGCAGCTGTACTTTTAACTACTCCTGTTCAACCTTAATGCTAGAAATATTCTGTTAAACACAAATAAAGCATCTTTTCGCAGTCTTACAAGCATTTCTTCCACTTAGTCTTATGTTTATTTTAGTAATTCTTGCTTAGGTTTAAGTGCCACTTTTATTTCTTCTTCTTTTTAAAAATACTCTTCAATATCAGTTTCAACGTTATGTGCTAAGTGTGCAGTGGATGATGCTAAATTAGTATCTGAAGTATTAAATGATGCTTTTCCCCTCCCATTCTTCATCTGAGTGTGATTTTCTTACCTCTTTCCTGTGTATCAGTTTTTCCTGCACCAACCCTCTATACCTCCAACTTCCCACATGCATATTCTACCAGTTTTCACTAGCAACTCTTATAATTTGCTTCAATTTAATAACAAAATCTGTGACGAAAATTATTCACTCCTAGAATTTAGTGACATTGGATTCTCCCCTAGTGTGTATCACACTGGTTTTCTTCTTGAGACATAAATATATATATTTTTTCTCTTAAACATGAGAGCATGCTACAGTTCCCTTTGATTTGGTTATATATTTGCAAAATTAAATGAAAAGCAAATAAAGCTTTGTAAAAATCACTTCTCCCATAAAACAAGATAATGTGAGAGTGGAGGCAACAACATAACAATTAGATGCAGACTGGTCTTAGCAAGGTGATAAATTCTTTGTACAGTAGAAATGTATAATCATCAAAGAGTTTTATCTCCCTCTGAGTGCAACATCACATAGGCATGTGGAAATGCCAACACACCTGCCTGAACACTGAGAAAAACACAAAGGCTCCATCATTCATTCTTACACCAGGCTCAATTTTTACCCTGAGGTGCTGTAGGCACTCATGTAGGACCGCATATTTTAAGACATTCAACATATTGGACGAATGTTCCTGGGCCAAAGCAAGATTATTCAAAATAATAGCCTGGAGTGGTGCCTGTATACTTCAGAGCACTGCCTAGCCCATTGTTTATTTCAAAGGGGAGGCAGGTCTCTCAGAACAGATATTGCCAATCACATTTCAGCATTGTACCAAATCCCCGAAGGAAACTGGGAAGTTGAGAGAAGTGCAAGTATTTTACTCCGAGAACTGCACTGAACATTTTATCCTGGAAAAAGGAAAAATGCCCATAAGTCTGCAATCTAGTAACTATAAAAATGACATAAAGATAATCCAAGAAATTGTAGGTAAGGAAAATTTGTGCAAATATGATTTTTGAAGGAAAGATGAAAGTAATACAGAGAAGACAGAATATACTTTTCATATATATATATATAAATCTCTACAAAAGAAGTCTTCCTTCAGATAGTTTTAGTTTGTTTCAAGTACAAGTCATTGTTTAACATTCCTTATTTTTATTTGTTATCCAGTTTGTAGATGATAATGTCCGATAGCAAGGGGACAATTCTGTTCATTATCAACACATCTTATCTTAGAGGTTTGGCCTTTCACATGTGAACATAACCATCACTTCTACTCGCTAGTAATTATGATGATAAGGTAGCATTATTCTCTTTATCCTGGTAGAAATAATACAAAGATAACTATGAAAAAATATGTGGAATTCACTTTCAAGGAACAGAGGAAGTGCATGATTTGCTCACTTCAAAATTCATGTGGGAGTTTCCCAAAGCATTGGAACAGTTACTGGCATGTGGGAACACATGGAAAATGGCTGTTTTCAGAATGTACTCATATAGTTCTGCTTCCAGAGGTTGCAGGTTCACTCTGAAGGCAAGCTATGCATCTTATTTGCTAGAAGACTAATAAAACTAGCAAGAATAAAATTTGCAATAAAAGCATTCCTGGACAACTAAAAATACTAAATGATTAAATGCACACACACATTCACACACACACACACACACACACACACACACACACACACACACACACACACACACACACACACACACTAGGACATGAAAATTATATAGTTCTCTAGACACTCACAAACTGAGGCCAAAAGAAAATATTTATAGGAGTAGATGAAAAATGTTCAATAGCCATGTACACATAAAATAATATTTTATTAAGTGAACTCCAATAAAAAGACACAGTTTTCTCTTTTTAGTGTTGAATTGTTGTTGTTTTTTTTCTTTTGTGTTTTTGCGAAAGTGAGAGGGAGGCACAGAAAAGGTGGAAAAAAGGGTGAATAATTACAACCGTGGTACTCACTAGACTTGGGAAATGAACTGGGCTTGGGCTTGGTCCCTGTGCTCTTCAGACCAAGGTGAGCCCTCTACAGCTTGAGCCACAGCATAACTTCCGGTTTTCTGGTGGTTTATTGGAGATAAGAGTCTCACAGACTTTCCTGCCCAGACTGGCTTTGAACCATGATCCTCAGATCTCAGCCTCCTGAGTAGCTAGGATTACAGGCATGAGCCACCAGGACCCAGCTTTCAACTGTACATCTTGTGGGTGGGAAAGGAGGGAAATTCTGGGAGAGAGCCAGGGAAGGGGAGACATGGTTCAAAAAATTACCTGACTCATGTAACTATAACCATCCCGTGTATCAATTCCACAATCGCAATAGAAAAGACTTAAAAATGATTCCTGGAATTGATTTGAACAGAAAAGAGTTGAGTGAAATAAAGTAGTGTTGTGTTTGTAAATACCTGTAGATCCCTGTAATGTAAGGGAAGGAATTGTAAACACTGGAAGACAATTTTGCCTTCTTTGCTTTTACAAGATAATCATGATGGAGATCCACTGGTACAAACATTTGTATTAATACACACACACACACGCACAAAGATAGGCTCTATTGAATGGATGGCTACTAGCAAAACAGGAAGGGGAAGGATTAATAGAAAGCATGAATAGGATATATACTATATATACATATATATATATATGGTCAAAGTGACTTACATATATGAAAACAGAACAATGAAATCTGTTAAAATTTTTAAGAAGGAGGAGGGAGTAAAGAAGAATACTATAGAGGTGAGAGACTATAGGAATCAGGATACATTCATTATACACAAAGTCACATGAAACTTCGCCCTTGTAGATTAATATATGCTAATAAGGAAAAGATTATGCAGAGAGAAAAAAGGAATTAACTCATTATAACCAGTCTAGATAATTTCAAATCTAAGAATATTCACTAAAAGGCAAATTTTACTGCAATAAATTGGTAAAAAGATCATTTTTCTTTTATTTTGTCTTTTTTTATTCTTTTTATGGCTTTTTAAAAATTTCTGTACCCTTTGTCCTTATATATAAGTTTATCTGATTTGGGGAAGGGAAAGGGAATCACAGAAATGGTGAGAAAAAGGGTAAACCAATATAATAGTGACCCTCACTAGGCACTATGTTGCAAATAAACTATAAAATTTGGGGGGAGTGGAATCACGAGAATAATGGGAAAATGAGGGAGGGGTGACACTGTTCAAATATAAAAGTACTCATTACCTGACTTATGTTACTATAACCCCTCTGTACATCACCTTTGAGTTAAAATTTAAAATTAAAAGAAGGTACATAAGGAAAATTACAAAAACAAACAGAAACTTATGCCAATAGAAAGGTCATTACAAACTAGGTAAGTTTTAACATAAAAGACATCAAGTGACGGTTTCTGTACCTCAATTTGAAGACACTTCCTGGGAGTTCAGTTGTTAGCCAGCCAAAATATATTTGTAACTGGCAACTGCTTGGAAAATGGAAAGTGAGAACTAGATGTATTCTACTGAAAAAGAAACACTAAAACAAACTTGGAATTTGAAGCAGAAAAATGAATACAATGTATTTGATTGATAATAATTTAGTAATTAGCTTTTATACAAATTGAAGGAACAAGAAAAAATTAGAACATGTTTTTCTGATTGTGTCTTCTTTAATACCTGGATTATCTTTTCCATTTTTATACAGAAAAAAAATGCACTTTCATATGGTTTAATTGTGGAAATTTTAGGAGATACGTGCTGCTGTGCGAAGACTGTTATGTCAAAATACAGAACAATTCTGTCACTGAACACACACACACACACACACACACACCTCAGACACATGCTTCGTGTTGTCAACCAGATTTTTCAACTGCACTATACTGGTGAAAACCACTGATAGTTTGTTCCTATAGTTTAGCAAGTTTGAGATTATCATTAAGTAGATGTTTATATAATGTTATTTATTTAGCATAATGCATCTCAAAATCCATCCTTTTAATTCATATTCCAAGAGCTCATTCTTTCAATGTTGTTACAATATTTAATTAACTGATTGTTTTCAGGTTGTTCAATCCCATACCCTGGCTAAAAGAATGAATTATTCAATCTTTTGTAATTATAAATAACATTATTGTAGCATATTCATATGTTTATATAAGAAAATATATTACATTTTACTTAAGAAAATTACTGATATAAAATTATTTGGTATTATAATAAGTACAATTATTTATAAGAAATACTTTTTTCCAAAAGGTTTAAAGCATTGCATGTTAAACACCAGAAATGCATGAAGTTCCCAATAGTTGTGTACCCTCATCAGAAGTTGGCATTGTGAGAATTAGTTGTTTTGTGTTTCCAAGTGTTTTGTTTGATTTAGGTCACTCTAGGAGTTGTGGAGATAGGTCCCTGTTCTTGTTTTAATTTTATTTCTCTATTTCTAAATAATGAAGGATACATTTGGGGTGTTTATTTGACATCTATATACCATCCATATTCCAACCAGCTTTGGCAAAGATCTTTATGTTTCTTATCAATTTTAACTGGATTGTTTGTTTCCTTTCTGTGATGTTAAAGTAGAATTTGAGTACAAGATTTATCAAGTACATATACGTATGTATATATATATATATATATATATATATAATCTATAAATATTTTTCCCAAATTATAGCTTTTATTTCCAGGCTTAAAAGTTTGTATTCAGGAAGAGAACTAACTAGATTGTAGGAATGACTCAATGTGGTACAGACAGTAGAGAATGAAAACCGGGTTCATGGCACACAAATGTGAGGGAGAATATATATATATATATATATATATATATATGTATATATACATGTATATATATGTAAATAAATATACACATATAAATAAATATTTACATATATAAATAGATATGTGCATATATCTATCTATATACACATATATGCATATATAAATACACACAAATATGCATATACACATGTATACATACACACACACACACACACACACACACACACACACACACACACACACACATATATTCATTGGGATTGAACTCAGTACCTGTGTGCTACCCCTGAGGTTTTTTGCTGAAGGCTAACACTCTACTTCTTTAAGCCATAGCTCTCACTTATGGTTTTCAGGTAGTTAATTGGTGGTAAAAAATCTCACAGACTTTCTTTCCTGGGCTGCCTTGGCACCATGGTCTTCAGATATCAGCCTCCTGAGTACCTAGGATTACAAGTGTGAGCCACCAGTATGCAAATATATACGATATATATATTTATACATATATATACTAAAATTTTGTGAATTTATTTCCTTTTCAAAAATAAATTTAAGATGATTACATAAGTGAATCTTAAAACATTAGTTTTTTATACATGTACATCAATTGGATTTATTTCAAAATATATATGATTCTTTATATTATTTGGTTACATCCTATATGACAGTCAAGTTACATGCCAAAGTGTACATACTTTCAAACACCTAGGGAGTGTTTTTGACAATATTTTTTTAATTAAACAAGGTGTTCTTTACTAGAGCCAAGATGGAGGCATTAGAAATCTCTTTTCACTCCTCTGTGGAAAGTGTGGGAAATGAATAATGGACAGAGGTAATTAAAACAAGAGCTTTTGAATTACCTAAAATGACATTCAGAAGTACCAAGAGGACATCCTTTGGAACATGTAGAAAAAAAAAAATCTTCTTGATAGGTATGGAAAACAGGATGACAAACAAGAATGGCTCTTTTATTTATCATGTTGATAATAGCATTCCTTCTAGATTTGGTTCTTTAGTAAGAAAAATCTGTTGTAGAAGGAAGAAATTATTTTAATAAGATTAAACATGGCTGATTGAAAAACTAAGAAAGGAATGTGGTACCATCGTTTTTCTAACTTTTTCTCCTAGTCTATATCATAGAGAAAAGATAGAGGTGGACATAAATGTCTTTATAATGAATGTGTGCAGAAACCATATGGTAAAATTGTAGCTCCCAAATGGCATCAATTTGAAGACAGTGCTCTAATTAGGAATATTACTGATTACCTAATTTTGTATTTGTTGCAAGCCCATTGTCTTTATATCCAAAAGAACCAATGGAATGCATCTTGAAAAAAAGGAAGGAAAATCAAACTTTAGCTTGGTAATTATTGAATGCATTTTAAAAAACCAAACAAATGATAAAAAGTTATATCGCATGCAGTGGGTGAGATGGCATGCTAATACACACTTTACATGCTGTTCAAAATTGGGAATTCTTTTGAGAAAATGATTAAAGGATAATCCTAAGTAGTGATTCTTACGGTGTGCATGTATACTGCACATATGTGCACATACATATGCTCTCACACAATGTATTTTTTATTATAGCAAGAGATGGACACAGGTAATAAAAAACAACTTATCTCTACTTACAATAAAGCCTTAAAATAAAGAACAAACCTTATTATAGGGACATGAAATTTTAAATGGAAGTATAATTGGCTTGCTACATTTTAAGACTACATTACTGAGCTACAACATTATTGTTGTAACTTTATTGCATACATTTAAAACTGAGCTTATTGTAAAGCAGTTTTGATTCTCTGTCTCTTTCGGTCTGCCTCATCGTTCAGCTCCTTTTGTGCAAGCTAGGTTTCCATTGATCAAGGACATCTCTCTCTCCTGACCTCCCACAAGGGCAATATAGGTAAGAGTTCATTTTCAGTTTCCAACCAAAGTTTTCACATGGTTGTGGCAGGATTTTTTCCAGTCATTATCATATAATGATATATACATTATAATATAATATATAAAATATATACATATACAGTATAATATATGGTTTTAAAATCTGAAAGTTTCCCACATTTGATCATCTTGCTTAAGAACCTAAGTAAGGATCCATGACCCTGTAGTGCCTGACCAGAGGGCTTCTGACTCTTGTCAAAATAAGCGAGTACACCAAGTTTTGTTGAATTGATTTTAGTATTTACAACAAAATTTGTCGTGACCATCAAACAGCTGAATCACGTTTATTTTAGTTCCATCTAAAATGGAACAAAACAAAACAGCAGTGTTCTTCTGGAGGGGGACAGAATCGGTTTTGGAACTAATCTCAGACCTGATGCAAACACATTCAGGAATTCAAAATTCATAACTCTTTGCTGCAAATATAGGATCAGACAGGAGTTTTGGGATACAAACAGCCCAAGGTCTTGTTCTGATTCGTCACCAACTTTGTTGTATAATCATCAAACAATATCTGAACTGTAAAATGAAGATCAATCTATCAAAAGTTAATTAAATGTTTATAGGATTGTGGTGATGATAAAAAAAGAGACGTTTCTTGGGAAGTATCTTATGCCATGCCTAGAAGATTAAATAGCACTCATTTTTTGCTACTGGTATTATTTTATAAATGTAATATTTGGGACTGGAAGTGTGGCTTAGGAGGTAGTATGCCAGCTTTGAAATGAAGGCATCAGATCCTGATTTCAAGCCCTAGTCCCAGAAAAAAAAATGTGATAGTTATATAAGGAGGAGATGAATCACCATGTCTAATAAGAAGAATTGTGTTAATTTTGATGTGAAATACTAAAGATGGGAGAAGGGGCCAAAACAAAAATTAGTTAAGACCAAAAAATGGGTATATGTTAAAGAGCACAGATTTGTCATACTAAGGCTTGGAATATAGAGCTATACATAAACTCAAAGCATCCTTTTCTCATGGAAAGATGTCCAATAAGCAAACATTCTTAAACCAATCCATCATAGTATTTCTCTTGCTAATGCGTTATTATCTCCTCTTTCTTATAGTCAGGTATTATTAAATAGTTGAATTCAGATGTCATCTTGAATTTTCACCATTCCAGGGCTCAAACAATGCATTCTCAGTATAGTCCAATAATTTCTTGTGCATTTTCAGTCCTTAATGTCAATGGCCTTTCTTGCTACTCATCTGCCCTTGGTTCCGTAAAAACTTTCAAATCAGCAGCATATAGTAAATTTCTTCCTTTTGCTTGAGTCTCTGTCCTTTCCAGGGTTTTCTGCCTGTCCTCTAAGCTCTCTTTTTCCCAATCACTGCAATCTCCTAAAAGGTTTATTTTCTTTACTATCATTTTGATGCACTTTGTTCTCATTTCTTCTCCTATCACAGAGAAGTCTCCATCACTTCCATCCCTTCTAGATCCAAATTTTCAACCTCAGTTTTTGTCCTGAGATCCTGACAAGACCACCCAAAAAGTTTCTGAATTACCTGCTTCAATGTCTCAAAGTATTTCAGAGTCAAAGATTCCAAAATACAGTTATTCTTTCTCTACTATTTGGCCTGTAATGGTTATTCTTGTCCTAAATTTCCCCAGAGCAAAAAATGCACCACTGTCTTGACTTGCCAAGATGCATCCTTGATTATTTTCTAACTTTTAGAACAGCGTATGATGGTCTCTGTTCCCTCACCTATGCATATCATTCTTCAACGGTTACAAAGTTCCATTTATAGGGCTGACACTAGAGGTGAGCCAAAACATCCATCCAGGATTACAAGGCTGTCACTTGACACTGTTTACCCTCATTCAGGTTTTTCCCACCCTCTCCTCACCTTTACTCAAATGGAAACCTTTCAAAATGGAGCATCTCCTGAATGTTTTCCTCTGGTACAAATCTTGGATCCCTCCTTGAAATTGCAGGGAAAAGATCAAATGCTTTCAATTTCATCTTGGCTTACATTTCTACTACCATCTTTTGCCACATTACCCTTGTAAAACATGTCGACCAATATTCATGCTTGGTTTTGTCTTCCTTAGTTTCTTAGGCTATCCATTGTTTTAAAGCTTTTTCCTAACCTGTTTTTTCTAAATATAAAAGCTAATAAACTAATAAAACTTGCTAATATTGTTGTATTTCTTAGGCTGAATGCACTGGTTTTGAGTAGATAGTGATTTTTCTCTCACTAAACTACATCCAGCCCACCAAATATTTCTCCCTACACACTTATTGGATAACCCCCCCTTACACTGCAGAGCATAAAGTATTTTCTATTAACATCTGTTATTAGTAGATATAGTTTTATTAGAAGTTGTGATGAATTTTAGTCACAAACATAGCAACTCAAGTAGGGACTGCATACCTAGTCTTTTCAACTCATGTGGCCATGTAATTAATTTCTGTCCATGGATTGTAAACTGATTTATGCCTCTTTTCACTTGAGTGGTCAAAATGGAATTTGGGTGTATCCCTGCCTCTTCTACTTCCTTCTAAGAAACAGATAATGAGAATTAAACCAGCAGTCCAGGACATAGAGATGGAAGCCACATTCTTACCTCCATACATTTGTATATGATCTTTATCATGATTTTCAAATATCAACATGAAGTCTAAGCTTGATATACATCATTTTTCTTTTCTTTAATTATCTTTAAGTGATTGTACAAATGAGTTGCCATTTAACAAAGTGGTTTATACATACAATGCATCTTGATCAATGTCAGCACTTTCAACATACTCACCCATTGCTCCTCTACTCACCTCTTCCTTGACTCTTCTTAATTTTTAGGATATATATTGAATTCTTGACTGTATTCTCCCGTTGTTCTCTTCATTCATCTATATTTTTCCCTTTGACTTCACTCCTTTCAGGTACCCACTTTCTGATGGTTATTTTATTCAACTTTGACTTTGCCTTTCTAAAGAAATATGTTAAGTTCTCCAGGATGGGTCAATGGGTCAAGAACACTAAGACCATTTACAGTAACTTCTCATCACCAAGGGAAAAATAAGAAGCTCTTGACCATCTGACCTTTCAGACCTGGAAGTGAAAGTGTCGTAGACTTTCTTGCCCTGGCTGGCTTCAGTGTCATCCTGAGACCTCAGCCTCCTGAGCTAGGGTTATGGGCAAGAGCTACAGGTGCTATGCTAGGTTCAAACGTGTAATAACATTGACAATACAAGTCAACTGCTTATCACAAAGGGCTTGGTGAGCATATTAAGCCTTTCAACATTGGACTTTCAGAACCCTGTGGACACAAGGTTACAATGCTAGAGTCTGTAAGATTGGGCATGTGGACCTGCTACACGTAAGTCTGGAGATCTGACTCCAATTCTTGTGTATATCAGCGTTGATTTTCCAGAGAATGTTCTCATAATTAGCGAATAGGAAAAGTACTTTGATTAACCCTCAAACAAAAAAAAAAAAAAAAGAAATATGTTAAGTTCTACCATTTTTAGTTAATTAATTTATATAAACTCAACACATTATATTTCTTTTATTGCAATCTTCTTTATTCTGTATTGAAATTGTTACGTGTTTATTTAACCTGCCATAGTCCATGTTTTGACCATCGCTATGTTCCCAGTATCTAACCAATATTTTCAGTAAGACAAAATTAAATAAATATACATGAATGTCTATAGGGTAGTTAGGACAGGGTGCGAATAGCCCATCAGAGGTCTGATTCTTAATCCAGTACTGTGTTCATTCCCCAGCAATGTCCCCCACAGACCCATGCCTCATCTGCAGCTGAGATAATCACATCACAAATCTCACTATTACTGCTAATGTCTAAGCATCTCGGGCTGAGTGAAAGTTCCAAATGTTTCCTTTTGGAGATTGGATCATCTGAGGAGTGGAGTCCTTTAAATCAAGGTTTGGAATGGATCATTTCTTGCTGACATGCTACATTTCCTTTTTGCTTTGAATGAGATTATATAGCACACTGAAATGATACCTTCAGTACTGAATGATTTGGCATTCAAGAGAATTAAAATAAGGCTTTCTTTTATGGTTAAAAGTAAATTACAAAAAAGGGATACTGGCAGGCAATTATTTTGTAAGCTGTAAGAGTGAAAAGGATTTCACAATGTGAGTGGTTCAGTTTTCTATAATGTGAAGAGCTGTTGGCAAGTGGGAAATCACTCAGTAATCTAAAGGAGAGAACTGAAGCTACAAAGGTAACCCTCCCTTCTCTTAAACATATACACACACATATATTCCCACTCCATAAATACACTAAATTCAGATGTTCCACAGTAACAATGGATTAACTTTAAAATGTATTACATTTTTATTTAAAACATGAGATTGCATATATTCTGTATGTTTTGCATAGATGAAATTAAAAATACAACCCTAGAGCTAAAATAAGAATATCTGCTCTCTATTAACCTTTTCAAAATCTAACTTTAAATCTAGAATTAATAAATATGCTGATTTTTGCATGAACTGAATTGTATCCCTGAATGAATTCTTATGTTGTTGTCTTAAACCCCAGTCAGTATATCTGAGAATGTCTCCTCCTTTGGAATCGCGGTCTTTGCAGATGATCAAGTCCAGATGGGGTCATGAGAGTGGGCCCTAAACCATATGACTGGCATCCTATAACAAGGGGAAATGTGGATATAAGCACACATGCTTGGGGAGCTCTGTGTGGGAATGAAAGCAGAATGACACATCTACAGCCAAGGAAAATGGATGCTTACCAGGAAACCAGCAGAAGAGGAAAAAGGCACAGAATAGGTGAGCCCCCATGGCTTCAGGATCCAGTGTAATATCAAATGCCTGACACCAGAACTGTGAGGCAACTTTCTGTGATTTAAGTCACTCATTTCACACTACTCTGTCACAGGAATTCTAGCAAACCAATGTACACTGTGATGATTCTATGATTACTCAAAATATCATCGTTATGCTGGTGTCGGTTGCTCATGCCTGTAATCCTGCCACTCATGAGGCTGAGATCTGAGGATTGTGGTTCAAAGCCAGCCCTAGCTAGAAAGCCCATGAAACTCATCTCCAATTAGCCACCAGAAACCCAGAAGTGGAGTTGTAGATCAAAATGGTAGAGCATTAGCCTTGGGCAAAAAGGCTCAGAATCATCACCCAAGCCCTGAGTTCAAGTTTCACCACTGACAACATATATGTGTGTGTGTGTGTGTGTGTGTGTGTGTGTGTGTGTGTGTATACACACATATATATGTATACACATTATATATTATATATAATATATGTAAAATATATTTTATATACAGTAGTTTTTTACCTTTCAGGTCTGGGATTAGAACTCAGAAATTTGCACTTGATAGACAGATGCTCAACTACGTAACCAGACTTCAAGCCCTTTTATTTCCAGTTATATTTTAGAAAGCGGCTTATGCTTTTTGTTCAGGGCAGGTCTTGAACTGCATCTCTTCCAGCAATGCTTTCTTGTGTAGCTGGAATTAAGCATGAGCCAACAATTTTTTGTTGGGATGTAGTCTTGCTAACTTTTTCCTGGCCTAGCTTCTAACCATAATCCTCCCCCCCCCCCCCCCCCCACCACCACCACCAGAGCCTCTGTCTCCTGAGTAGCTGGGATTACAGGCATCAGCTAGAGTACCTAGTCTATTGTTTTTTGTTTTGTTTTATATGCCAGTACTGTGGCTTGAACTCAGGGCATTGGTATTGTTCCTTAGCTTTTCCACTCAAGACTGGCATACTACCAGCCTTGAGTAGAGCCACGGCTTCACTTTTTTGGTGTTTGATGATTAATTTGAAATAAGAATCTCATGGATTTCCTGCCCAAGCTGACTTTGAAACTCAATTGTCATTTCTTAGCTTCCTAAGTTGCTAGAATTATAGGTATGAGCCACAACTACTGACTCTCTTTTGATTTTTGACTGTGGGAATAATTCCTGGCTAGCTCTGCAGAGTTTTCCTGTTCCATGCTCAGCACTAATACAAAGGAGAATATATAAAGAACTAAGTTTTAGAATTTTTGCTGCAGAATATGAATTGTATTCTGTAATGTTTTGGGAACTGAAGGTTATTACATGTCATTGTACAGAGTGAGCTTTGCATAGTCTAGAGGTAATGATAGGCTATGTAGGCAGTGTTGATTTGTATACATGCTAAAAATTATTTCCAGCACATGCTATTAACATCTTATATCCCAACACAATCAAAATAGTACTATTTTCTAACATCTGGAAGTAAAGTGCCTGGAGGAAGAAACACCCCTTTTTAATCTGCATGAAGGTTATGAGCAGTCAGTCTTGTTATATTAACTCCAAACACTTACTTCCAATCCCTGTTAATGACATCTAACCTTGTTATCATTTCATTTCTTTAAGTTAAAGCAGAGGCTATAAACTGTAAGTACAAGAATCAAATTAGCTTGAAGATATTAACTTTTTATAATTCATACACTGAACAGCATCATCCAAGTCTAATACTATATAATATATGCTAGAACTTATTTATTAAGTACTTATTTAGAAAAATTACTACTTGATCTTACATTCCAATCTGGCAAGGATGAACATCAGGGCTGAGAATAAGGTGAAACATCACTTAACTATCCTCTTGTTTACCTTATACTTAAAAATCAATGAAATATATTTATATAGACATATATCTTATCCAAAATGCAAAAAAATAAGTAGATTTTATTTCCTGAAATAATACACATAGCCATTGTTTCTCTTTTGTGTGTGGCTATCTACATCATCAAGCATTTTCATTTGAAACTCGTTCTTAAGATTGTATTTTGAGTAGAGTATAGTCACTTCTAGAAGGAGTTATTTGTTTATTTAGTCACTGCACCTTCCTATAAATGTACAACATTGTACCTTCCTATTAATATACAACAGCCTTTCATCTTCTTGGTGCAGCAGGTCTGACAAAAAAGAATAAGGCAGAGGAAATTCCAGGATTAGGTGAATGTCTACTGAGGGCTAGCTTACTTGAACTTCTGATTGTGAGTTCTGTTCTTATTGGAATTTTTTTTTGGTTGTTTTTTTTTTAAAAAAAAAAAAACCTTTATTCAACATGTGCATTACAGAAAAAAAATTATATATATATCAGGAGCAAAGAGCAAAGTCATTGTGGCCATAAGCAGTTCCATTGGACATGACTGTCTAGATCTTCCATGTATACACACAAAGCCCTTTTAGGTAACTGAGATCATCTGGTTTGTACCACACTTTTTCGAATGTTATGAATTCATCAGTTCAAAAATCCCAAAGCTACACAGATACTTTATTGTTAAATTGGACTTGTCTTTTCAGAATATCTGAAAGAAAAAAACACAAAATATTTTCTGGCTTCCTCGAGCCCCAAAGATTCCACAGGTTCGCTCGTACTTAAATATTAGGATTGATTCAGCAATATAATTATCTTCACATTTGAAGTTTCACTTTTTTGTGTCCTATTTTTCTATAAATGAATCAGTGATCAGTGTAACTCTGGTATATGATACAAAGTCATACCTACTCTGGAGCAAGTATGTTTAAAGACAATAGAAAGATAACTTCTTATTAGAAATGTAAGCATAGGCCAAGCATGATAGTGTACATCTAAAAATCTCAGTACTTGAGAGGCTAAGACATGAAGTCCAAACTCTTCCTGTACTACCTAGTTACACTCTATCTTAGAAAAGTTTAATTTATGTAACTATATGTATATATAGTACTATTTTCTAACATCTGGAAGTAAAGTGCCTGGAGGCACTTTATGTGCATATAAGTGGTTTGTATACTGACCCAAATATGAATTAATAAGAATACCAGATTCAGAATCAATGACCAGACATTTAACATAGTACTTACCTGGGCAATGTCAAATTATTTAACTTTTCCAAGCCTCGGTTTTATCCCTTTGTTAAAACACTGAGTATCTTTCAGTCTTTATGTAAATGATCACAAAAATAGTTGATGAAAAAATGGTTGAAATGATAAAAAATGGTTTTGCAAATGAAACACATCCATTTTCATATCAAATTTACAGTATTATGAAAATTTCCTTGTGGCTGGTATATTGGTGTATGAGTGTGTGTGTGTGTGTGTGTGTGTGTGTGTGTGTGTGTGTGTGTGTGTGTGTGAGAGCATTCAGTGTTTCCAAGTAGGTTTTAATCTCGTATGTTTATGGATGGGGAAATTGAAGCTGACAGCAAAAATATTTGCACAAAGTCATCTGGGTAATAAGGGAAGTTTGGGGCCTCAAATCTAATTCTAAACAAATTACCAATAAACGGAAAAAAACCAAACCAAACCAAAGTTCCAATGATTCTTATTTTCTACAATAGCAACTTAAAGACAAAATAATGAAGCCAGTCAAAATATGTCACCTTCAAATATGTGACTTATGTATGTAGACTATTTTGAGATAAATTCCATAGAGAATCAACAGAAGTAGAAAGCGGATTCTCCACAGCTTTCCTTATCTGTCTTTAAAAGCAACAACTCTAGTGGGGATGTTAGGAGTAAAACAAAGGAGGCGGTGACAATGCTCGATAGGAAATATACTCCCTACCTTACTCATGTAACTGTAACCCCCATTTGCAGTATTTTTACAATAATATCTATATCAATATTTTTAAAAAAGCAACAACTTCTGAGAAGTTGGGACTGCCATTAACCCCTTGTCTGGGGAGTTTGATGGCCATGAAGACAAAATGTCAGCACCAAAATGAGTCCACACAAACAAATCCTACTAAAATAACTATTGTCTTCCATGGTGTTCCCATGGAATACCTGTAGCATCTTAAGTTCAAAACCCTCTTTCTTTTGTCAAAAACTTCACAACTCATCAGCCTTTATTTATATGCTATATAAATTGATATAGCTGCTTTTTTGTGTTTTTCTTTCTTTGTGGCTTCTAAGCAGACAATATTTAAAATATCAGTTACACTTATATGCTGTTTACTTTTGTTGCTTTTTCATCACAAAAGAGTAGAGGGAAAACGTTTCTGTATAAAGTTTCTGTAAAAAGTTTCTGTATAAAGACACTTAAGAAATATCATACTTGTTCTGTTTCATCACAAATGATATTTAAAATTATTTCTAGTTGTATTGAGATAACATAGGCTAAATTATATGTACTTAAATTTACAATATGCTGATTTGAAGTTTAAATACTTTTAAATGATTACCACAATCAAATTAACATTGCTTATCATTGAGTTTGTTTAAGTGTAGGAGTATGTGTGGCGGGGCGGGGGGACTTTTATATTCTACTCTCTTACCACAGTTATATTAAATAAAAATATTACAATGATATGGCTTGAATTTGATTTGTCCCTTCTCAAATTTAGGTTGAAACTTAATTTCTAATATTAAGATTTAACACATCTAAGAAATGATTAGGAATCTGGATTCTTGGATGGAATTAATGGTTTATCTCCTGAAGTATCTTCTACATATCCTGGTTGGTTAGGTCTGTGACATGCTCCTTGATTCTTTGCCCTTGACACCTGGGCTTCTTCCAGATCTTCCAGTAGGACAATCATCTTCAAGTTGTGGCCATTTATGCTTGGAAAAGAACCTTAATTCAATATAAAAACTTTCACTTTTAACACTTAGTCTATATGTAATACTGTGTTATTAGCACCAGAAGAGAAATTCATCATGGTATATGATATGTTAATTACCTGGTGCTGGTGGTTCTTGCCTGTAATCCTAGCTACTCAGGAGGCTGAGATCTGAGGATCATGGTTCAAAGCCCACCTGGGCAGGAAACTCTATGAGACCCTTATCTCCAATCAGCCATGAGAAAACCAGAAGTGGAGCTGGGGTAAGAGTGGTAGAGTGCCAGCTAGCCTTGAGGGGAAAAGTTTAGGAACAGCACCCAGGCCCACTACGCCCAATAAATGACAAAAAGAAAATAAAAAAGAAAGAAAGCAGGAAAGAAAGAAAGAAAGGAAGGAAGGAAGGAAGGAAGGAAGAAAGGAAGGGAAGAAGGAAGGGAAAAAGGAAGGAAGGAAGGACTGAAAGCTTTTATTCTTTGACTAATATTCTCTATTTTTTCCCATTCCTATTTCCTGTCAGTCACTATTCCATTCTGTTTCTATATGTTCACTTCTTTCATTGTATTCCACATGTAAATGAAACATACAATATTGGTCTTTCTGATTCTGGTTTATTTTACTCAGTATTAAGTCCATGTTGCTATAACGGAAATATTTCCTTCATGTTTATGGTTGGCAATTATTCTAATGTGTGTGTATGAGTTTTTTTTAATCCAATTGTCCACCAACAGATACATTTTTTTCATATGTTAGTTTTTCTTTTTTGTCGATCATGGGGCTTGAACTCTGAGCCTGGGCGCTGTCCCTCAGCTCTTCAGATCAAGGCGAGCGCTCTACCACTTGAGCTACAGCGCCACTTCCGGTTTTCTGGTGGTTTATTGGAGATAGGAGTCTCACGGTCTCTCCTGCCCAGGCTGGCTTTGAACCTTGATCCTCAGATCTCAACCTCCTGAGTAGCTAGGATTACAGGCGTGAGCCACCAGCTCCCTGCATATGTTAGTTTTTCTAACAGGCAAAAGTGAGATTACTAGGTTTCTACAATAGCTCTATTTCTAATTTCCTCTGTACTGTGCTCCAAAATGGCTGTACTAATGTCCATTCCAACTAACAGTATTCAGGAGCACCATTTTCTCCATACTCTGGCTGGTAATTCTCATTTTAAATAATAGTTGTAAAACCAAGTCTGTGGTTATCTCTTAATGTCACTTTAGTTTGCATTTCCTTGATGATTGATAATATTGAACACTTTGCCTATACTTGTTAGCTGTTCAGGTTCTTTGTCCAATTTTTAATTGAACTGTTTTTGTTAGTACTAAGATAGTGTCACAACAAAACCATTAGATGATCAGAGAACATCTTTTGTTACTACTGAGTTCTTTGAATTCCTTATCTATTTTTAAATATGATTTTATTATTATTAAGGTATTATACAGAGGGATTACCATTTCATAAATCAGGTAATGAGTACATTTCTTTTTGGACAATATCATCCCTTCCATTTTTTTACCCCAGTTTTCTCCATTCCATCCCTGCCTACAAGTTGCATAGCTTATTTTTTTCATAGTGTCTGATCACCCTTTCTCCCTCTATTTCTGTATCTCTCCTGCCCCACAAGAGAAAAAGAGCAAACAAAATAAAAACAAAAAAATAACAATACCAATAACAACGAAAAAAATTATTGACTTTTGCCAGACATATGGTTTTAAATATTATGTCATTCTGTAGGTTATCTTTTTATTTATTCATTTTTTTCTGTATGACTCCTTAGTTTGATGTAGTCCCACTTGTTTATTTTTTCATTTATTTCTTTTTATATTTTAAAAAATCATGATCAAGACTGATATCACTAAACATATTCTCTATTGTCTCAGGTCTTAGAATTTTATTTAATTTGTTTTGATTTGATTTTTATTATTAAGATCTAATTTTTTTCCTCTGCATGTGGATATCTAGTATCCATATCTCAGTAACAATTGAGATACTATCCCTAACCCATAGTATATTTGTGACACACTTATCATATATATATATATATATATATATATATATATATATATATATATATGAATTTATTTCTGGGGTTTTATTTTGTTCTGTTGTTCTTTTTCCATGTCTGTGTTAATGCTAGTACTATAGTGTTCTGATCATCTTAGCTTTTTAGTGTAGTTTGGAATTAGAAAGTGTGATACTTCTATTTCTGTTCATAACTTGAATTGTTTTCACTACTAGGATAGATCCATAATAATTTTAGGATTTTTTTTATTTCTGTGAAAATGCTTTCAGAATATTGACAGGATTTATGCTGAATCTCTAGGTCGTTTTAGATAATATGGGAAATAAGCAATATTAATTTTTCCAACCCATGAACATGGGTATGATTTAATTTACTTCAGTCTTTTTGAATTTCTTCCATCAACATCTGATAGTTTCTAGTGTACAGAATTTTCATCTTCTAGGTTAAAATTATTCTTTCATAATTTTTCAATACCATTATAATGGTATTATATTGTTATTTTTATGAAGATTTAATTGTTAGTGTATAGGAACATAACTAATTTTCTATGCTGATTTTATAACCTCAGTTATACCACATTGCCTATTTGTTCTTAAGTTTTGTAGTGGAATATTCTTGTATTTCTCTGAGTAAGTTCATATCTGCAAACAGTCATTTTAACTTCTTTTGGTTTGGATGTTCCATGAGAAATGTTTTTGTTGTTTTTCCTCTGACTCCAAATTGACTTGCAAAAATACTTTTAAGAAGATATTTAGAAACTGACAATATGAAATAAAAACATTAAAATATAATTAACCTCATTTGATTTAAGTAAATGTAAAACTGTGCCTTTCACCCATCAGATTGACAAAAGTACAAGCACTTTAAAATATCACAAAGGCATAAGAAATCAAGAAAACAGTTTTCATTGGGAGTTAAATAAAAATATAGAAAATTGTCAATGTTAATTACAAGGTAAAAAATCCCTTAACCTTTGATACATGTACTCCAATTTTGGAGATTAACACCTACAGAAATAATAACCAAATAAAACTAATCCCTAAACATATTTAGGAAAACACAAAGATGAAGACTACAGTGCTGTTTCTAAAGAAGAAATGAAACTGAAACACCTTGAACATTCACTCTCTAGAAAAGTACTTGAGATGACATAATCTATCACTTTGGAACATTACACAGTTTCTGTGTAGTCTTGATTTATAGGAAGTCTAAAGGTTAATTGACAAAGCAATATAAGTTTAATATACTTTGTAATTCTATTTTATAGAAACAACATATAAGAAAATATATCTTTCTTACCTTAATCCTAATCATGTAAAAATATTCATGTAAATATTTGTTTATAGAGGAGTAGAGAAAAATAAAATAAACCACTAGATACTTGTAGTCTGAGGCAAGATAATGGAAAGAAACAGAGGATTATTTTATAACCTGTTTTAAACATATAAACTCTAGGGCCAGACATGCTCTCTTAACTTGTAATCCTAACCACATGGGATGTAGAGATGGGAGGATTGTGGCTTACGGCTAAGTGAAATTAAAAAAAAATTGTAAATGAAACACTATTTGAAAAAACAAGCCAAGTATGGTACTTAAGACTGTAATGCCAGCTGAGTGGGATACAGATGTAGGAGGATCATGGTTTGAGAGACCTACCTAAAAAATGAACTGAAAAAAAAAAGAGCACGTGGTATAGCACTTCTCTAAGAAGCCTAAGGCCCCAAGTTCAATCCCCTGTCCTTGAATAATTAATAATAATGATTCCATTTTGTGACATAAATAAATCTTAATAATTCTTTTATTTACCAGTTCAAACATGCTAGTTCTCTTTTTGAACTAAGTTTTACAGAAAATGATAGCCAAGTAATAAGCTACTTAGACTCCTTTTTCAAAGATGGAATACAACTGTAACCTTAATAACTTACCTGTAGGCAGTGGTAAAAAATTAAGTTACTGCATCCTCTTAGACCAGAAAATATTTGTAATTTGGTTGGAAGCTGATGTTCTTGTAGCCAGGACCTTTACATTAATACTATAAATAGCTGATGAGTTAAAAAGACTAAATACATATATTATCAGCATGCTTTTGGTCTCTCTGAGGGATAGTTAATTATGATTTTATATGCAGTGATATACATGAGATTTTTCAAAGTGCTTATAAGTAAACAAAGACCAAAAAAGTGAGCCTCTACCAACAAATATCTCCTTTAGTCTACTTTTTTAAAAATCTAAAAGCTTTTCATAAAATAGTTCTAAAATAATAGTGAAGTAGTGATTACTTCCTATAATTAAATTAATTTTAGCTTTTAATACATTGCTAAGTAAAATTATTGTAATTCAGCTTTTCTTCAAGTACAAAAAAATCCTCTAATCGAAGATGGGACTTAGATAAAAAATTTTAAATTCTTGCAATTTCATTGAAGAGTGCCACTTTCCCCCCCCCCAAGTACTCAAAAAAAAAAAAAAAGCCTTAAGCACATAGAGAATTATAAATAGTGAATCAGGAAAGATTGTTTGACAGAAAGTTATCTCCTTTTTCATTTATCTTCCTGGACCCATCTGCTCATGTGAGTGCCCTTGGCCTTATTTCCATTGGTAATAATCTGTAATTTCTGTTATTTTCTCTTTTCTATACCACTAAAAAGTCAGATTTTCCTTAGGACATAGTACCTATTTATAGCTGTTTAGAACATTTTATACCAATCGGCACTTTGGAGCTGTATCTGGCTGTGTAAGTAGCATTTACAGGGTTTCTGTAGACTTTTATTACATGGTGTGACATTAGATTGATGGACTGTCTCAATCTTACTCTCTGTCAATTGTACACTGATCTGTGACAGCGTAATGGATATGTGACAGTGTTTGAAAGGGTGAGAACAACTGCAATAATGTTTGGGGGAGGATGGATATCAGAGTTCTTTTGAATGCTGTTCTTAATTTTCCCCTCATATTAAAAATTTGCAAAGCTGCTAGCACATGATATGCCTATATTCTTCATCACACACACACACACACACACACACAAATAACAACAACACACACACAAACACATACCTGTTTTAGACAAACGGTATTAAGTATGATGGCAAAATAGCTGTCGATCAAGCTGAACGGGGTTATTAGGCATTCCCTGTAGCAAGGAGACTTCCAAGGACCTTCTCAGAAGGGAATCCTGTTGTGCTCCAGTCTAGGCCAAAGGTCATTACATCTAGGAAGATCTCTGTGGAGGGAGGAGAGAAGAAGAGCTTACTGCTCTCACAGCAGGGATTTGCTCAGGACTTGCCTGAGGAGATGGCTGAACCTTCCTCTAAGCAGGTACTTGGAGGCTGTGCCAGAGAACATGCTTCTGTGACTAGCCCGAGAGCCTTTGAACACACCGAGATTTTAAGTTTATTTACGGTTTCAAAGGTTCCACTAGTGCCCTCCTTAAGGGGCTGGGAAAAGTGAACAGAAACATTTGCAGCTCTTTTCTTCCCTCTGAAGTGTCACACAGAAGGCTCCATGCCTGCTCACCTTGGTTTGGTTGGTAAGAAGGCTTCAGGGGTGCTTCAGGGAAGCTGTAGAGAGAGGAGGAGTCAGGGGGGAAAGTCAGTCAGTTGTAAAGTGAAAGGCCCTGAGGAAAACCATGACCCACCCCAGGCATTGCTTCAGCCTGAGCCAGAGGCAAGGTTCATAGAGCTGAAACGGTAGGGCTGCAGCCCACAGTGTCTGTCTTGATGATGGATACAAGACCCAGGGCAGTGGTGATAGATACAAGACCCAGGTCCTGGGAAAAGGGGTCCACTCAATGACAAAGGACCAGTCAGAGTTGCTGCACTCTGTTCTTTGTCCCAACAGAGGCATTTAATCAAAGTATTGGAAGCTATGTGTGTTAGTGGAGTTACTAAAACTATACCAAGCCATATGATGTTTTTACATTTTAAGAATATGGATGTGCAAGAATGTGTTTGCTTGGGGATTGTGTAATAAATCTGTTGATTGAGCTAAACAGACATACACACACAGGGGTTTTTCCAGGGCACGGGGTGCAGAGAAGGGAGAGAGAGAGAGAGAGAGAGAGAGTGCGCAAAGGTCCTGAATGTGCCAGTGGATTGAGTTTGAAATAATACAGGTCTGAATTCAAAGTCTTTGCAACACAGATAGGAGAAAGCATAAGCCATACAACTAGTACTGAGTGTCACAGATGGATCGTGAGACAATTGCAATCCTGATCATAACATGCTATAGTTCTCACCAGGACTTATCTCTGAAGAGTCTAATACATCATAAAGCAGAGAGTCTCATCAACTTAACCCAACTGAGATATCCAGCATGATGTCCAATTAAGGAGTGTGCTTGGGCTACAGGTAATAGAATGCTGGCTTTATCACTGTGAACAATTATGAATATGTATTAGGGTTAAAAAGTACATGGGACTCTAGGTTGTTCTTGTGATTGCTGGGCTTCTTCCTTTTAGGATCTCTCCTCAAGATGGCTTTCAGACTAGGTCTCAGGCACTCTGTCTCACAGCTATTTGCATTTGAATTGATGTTTACAACATGAAGAGGGCAAAAGAAAGTATATATACTTTTAAATATGATTTCTGACAGTAAGAAAAAATGGAGATGGATACCAAGTGGCAATATGTGTCCAACTACTGACTCTCTGTCCCTCTAGTTCTTCCTTCACATTTTTTCTTATATTTTCTCTTCCTTATTAATGATTAATTGGCGACTCATTCATTTAGCCAGTTAGTCCCTCAATCACTAATTATTGAGTACATTCTTTTTAAACTTCATTCCCACAGTGAAGGAACTCTTACTGTAGTGGGAAAGAAAGACAGAAACTTTAATTAAAATGTCAGCATAAGTTCTGGCTATGGAGTTATGTAGAAGATATTATTTCAACATGACTAGCAGAAGGCTGTCAAAGAGTGTCACAAAGCTGGATTGGGGACTCAGGCTAAATAGGAGCTCTTCAAACTGGAAAGGAATGGCAGGAATAGTACACACAAAAGTAATAGTAGGTGCAATAAAGCCACCTACTTCCTAAGGAATAGGGAATGTGTACAATATTTGGAGGGAAATTGGTGTATATAGAATCAGAACTTAGGCCTGGAAAATGAGCAGAAGCCTGAAGTGTTTGGGCCATACCAATTGTTAGCCCTCAGTGTCTGAGTACACCAGTCATCTTTTGGCCTGAGCAGTCACAGGGAACTGTTCGATGGTGATCTAAAATGGTTCCCATATGAACTCAGATTTGTTCAACCAAAATTTGGCAAATATCTGCTCTATGTAATGCCATGGAGTACTGAGGATGAGAATATATGTTGCTTAAGCTCCCATGGAGTCTTCTACTTTCCAGAACTGCTCAAAAATCATCTCTAAAACATAGCATCTCTCCCGAAACTCTGTCTACTTGCTTTGCTCATTCTCTCTTAAATGACTTCACCTTTTAAGTGACAGAATATGTTCAGGCTCCATTTCCTAAACCTGGGTCTTTGTCTATGCTTGCGTTTTAAGATGTTTCTACCTTAACATTCCTTTCCAAACATTATCATCCATTTTGTGAGGATTAGGTTTCCTCCTCCTGTTCCCTTTCTTTAGTACTTCCTGATAAAAAATGTTCAGGCAATTTCTTCAGCGGTTACTAAACACAATGTTAAAAGCTCTATTCTGCCTGAAGGAGTCCAATATGGTGAGACTCTTCCATCTTATGCCTCCTGGCTGCTTCGCTCTTTCATTTATTACTTCCTTATTATCTCTCTCTCTCTCCCCCTCTCCCCTCCCTCCCTCCCTTCCTCCCTCTCTCCCTCTCTGTCTTTGTCTCTCTGTCTCTGTCTCTCTCTCCACTGATTCTTGCCCACCCACAATAACATTAAGATCAATTCACCCTCTCTAACAAAGAAATAGTAAAAATTATCCATTTACTCCAGTTTGCCTTCAAAATCCTTCTTTACATGAAAGCATCTTATTCTTGCCCTTCAACTATTGAAATGAGATTTTTTGTGCTGGGTTGGTCACATAATTTTGGCGATCAGCTACAAAAGGAAAACTGTAGGCTCTTTGTTCACAAAGTAGGGAAAAGATCTTTTTCTTCTCTAATCTAAGACATCTTTTGTAGCTTATCACAGGTTCTGTACTTGATATTTAATATTAACCCCTCCATGCACAGAGATACTCACAGGTGAGTATATATCCTTAAAGAAGCCGAGGGATCCTTCCCAAGACTCAGTATATAGGATAGGTACCTGTCTCCTACCTTCATATATTTGTACTCAACACCTAGCAGGGTCACCTAGTAGCCAGAGCAATAGATGCTGGGAAAGCATTGGACAATGATATCTAACAGCCTCTTAGAAGAAGGCAGAGAAGCTAGAGGAAGAAAAACTGTAGAAATTGAGACTCCTAACCCCATGTTCAATATTCCACTTACTTCACTGACAAAACACAAATTCAAGACTGGGTATGGTGGTACATATATATAATCCCAGCATTTAGGAGACTGAAGCAGGGGGAAACCAAAAATTTGAGGCTATGTAGTGAGCCCCTGTCTTAAAAGCATATTCACACTACATAGAACAAATTCATAAAGTTACTAACAATTTCAAGATGGTTCTGATTTGTATATCTCTGGTGATATATGACATCGAGTATGCCAGCCTTTCCAGAGACCAAATTTTATGAAATGCAAAAAATATAAATGAAATCTAAGGATATTATACTATGTGAAATAAGCCAACTACAGAAAATTACTGCATGATTCCACTTACATAACACATTTAAAGTGTTCAAGTCCATAGTATAAGAGTGTTCAAGTTCATAGTATCGGAGTATATTATATGCATGTATGGAAATGTCACAACAAAACCCATTATTTTGTAGAATTAGTATATAATAATAAAGCTTTAAAGAAATGAAATAAGATGTAGGATTGGTTGCCTGGGGCTAGGAGAAAGAAAACAAGGAGATGATGTTCAATGAATATTTCAGTTAAATGAGATATATAAGTGCTAGAGAACTTATCCTTCTACTTAACAATATCATGCACTATACTGGAAAATTAGTTAAGTGCATAGATTTGATATTCAGTGTTTCTACCACAATAAAGTGAAATTAAAGCAAAAAATAATATGATAGCTACTGCAGTGCATTAAAATAAAAAAGCCCTGGTATGGGATGCTTTGGGGATGCTCTAGTTGATGATAGGCTTATGTAATTGGCTGTATTTCTACAAATGACACTCTATTCTCTCTCGCTACCATTATTCAAATACCTATGGCACATGATGGTTGACTATTTCTTCCATCTTGGTAAATTGTTTTCATTAATACTTAATCCAGTTTAGATTGCTATAATAGAGATACATATTTGTATATATGTATACATATATATGTATATTTCTGAAAGCTCTGTATTGAATGAGCAGGAGAGACAGTTTGGTGAAACTTTCTCCCTGGTTTTTCAAATGGCTGTTTTCTTGTGATTTCACCCAGGGAGAGAAGAGAGCAAGATTCTCCAATCCTGCTCTTTGGCAGTGGCATTAATCCCATTGTAAGAGACCTGCCCTCAATGGCTCATCTAACTCTACCTCCCAAGCATTCTATCTCAAAATAGTATCACATATGAGTTTCTAGTTTATCCTATGAATTGGAAGAGGGGAACAAACATTCATTTCATAATAACTTTTCTACATCATTCTTTTTTTTTTTTGGTCGGTCGTGGGGCTTGAACTCTGGGCCTGAGCACTGTCCCTCTGCTCTTCAACTCAAGGCAAGTGCTGTACCGCTTGAGCCACAGCACTATCTCCAGCTGGTTTTTGAGTGGTTTATTGGAGATAAGAGTCTCACAGTCTTTCCTGCCCTGGCTGTCTTTAAACTGCGATCCTCAGATCTCAGCCTCCTAATTAGCTAGGATTACAGGTGTGAGCTACCGGCACCCAGCTTTCTACATCATTCTTTTTCATCCATTCCACTACTTTCTTAGTTTGCTTCCTTTTTCCCTGCTTTTCCTTTTCTGACTTCTTACCTGGCTCCCTTTCATCTGCCTAATATCTAATTGCTAGAATACTGAGGCAGGCCTCATGTCTGGGGCCTCTTGTTTGCTTTCAAATGAGTCTCAGAGATTCAAATAGCATTTTTAACGTGGCACTGCCAACCTATCTGCTTTGAAATACAGGCTGTCCATCTATTTTGACATCTAACAGATAATCTCACCATCTACTCACTAGAAATCCTTTAGGGAGACTAACACTTAGCAAGTGCCAAAACAAGTTTTCCTTCCTAGAAATCTGTTTTTCTGATACGTTTCCCCTAACATTTCAAGGTCTGAAATCTCCTTCCTTCTGGTTGCCAATGGCAAAGGCCTCAGAGTCCTCCTTGACTTCTTTCTTGTGTCTTTCACACCACATTTTAACTCTTAGCAAATCCTATTGATTTTCTTTTTAAATGATATCCAGGATCTGACTGCTTCTCTCTACAAGCAGGTCATCACCCTGCTAAAAGTTATCTTTCCTCTGATTTTTGAAGTAGTGTTTTATTCCTCTCTTTTGGCTGCCTTCTCCGGTTAACTCCAACAAAAGTCTTTAATTCTTTTTATTTAAATTTCATTACCGTACATGAATACTATAGAAGAATTTCACTGTGAAATTTCTAACTGTGCATACAATGTACTTTGATTACATGGCTCTTTATTACTTTCTTTCTCCTCCATTATCCTCTCCTCCCTCCCTCCCCCCACACACTAACTTTCACCTTAACAAACAGTACCCCTTGTACATTCTTGTTATCTTACTTTTTAAAAAAAAATTGATCTAGATTCTACATATGAGAGATATGAGAGAAAAGCAGTCATTGTTTTGCCCAGACACCTTCAATGCATAGTTTCTTCATTTTATTCTTCCTTTGTATAAAAGCCAATTCCTGAAAAACAAAACATCCTTTGTGTAGTATTTTGAGGAATCTCCATACTGTTTTCCCAGAGTGATTGAACAAGTTTACAGTCCCACCAACAATGCAGTAGGGTTCCCTTCTGTCCACATCCTCTCCAGCATTTGTTGTTATTAGAGTTCTTGATTATAGCCATTCTAACTGGGGTGAGGTGGTATCTCAATGTTGTTTTTTCATTTCTTTCTTTTTTTTTTTTTTTTTTTGGTCATGGGGCTTGAACTCTGGGCTTGGGTACTATCCCTGCACTCTTCAGCTCAAGGCAAGCACTCTACCGCTCGAGCCACAGCACTGCTTCCAGTGGTTTTATTGGAGATAAGAGTCTCACAGACTTTTCCTGCATGGGCTGGCTTTGAACCACGATCCTCAGATCTCAGCCTCCTGAGTAGCTAGGATTACAGGCGTGAGCCACCGATGCCCAGCTCCCTTTAAGTCTTTAGCTCACTTATTAATAGGGTGGTTGTTTCTTTGAGGATTTGTTGTTGGGGGATTTAATTTTTTGAGTTCCAGGTATATTTTAGATATGAGACCCTTGCCTGTTGTATAGTTAGTGAAGATCTTCTCCCAATCTGTGGGCCTTCTACTGATCTTGCTAGCTATGTCCTTTGCCATATAGAAGCTCTCCCCTATGACCCAGCAATCCTACTTCTGGGCATTTACCCAAATGATCACAAACAAGGCCATACTAAAGCTACCAGCACAACTATGTTAATCAAAGTATTATTCACCATAGCTAAGTTATGGAACCAACGAGATGTATCTCCGTAGATGAATGTATCAAGAAAATGTAATACACACACACACACACACACACACACACACACACACACACACACACACACACAATGGAGTTCTATGCCTCCATCCGAAAGAATGACACTGTCCCATTTCTTGGGAAATGAAAAAACTAGGAAAAAAATTATATTTAGTGAAGTAAGCTAGACCCAAAGAAACATAGGTTCCATGTTTTCCCTTATTTGCAACAACTAGTATACCTCTAGGTATGAGGTATATAGGATCACATACGTCTAGGATAATCTTACCAGACAAGCAGAAAAGGTCAAAAGCTATGTACATATAACCATATATGATGATACTAAGCAAAATTAACCTCAAAAAATGGACAGAAGAGGTTTTTTTCTTTGTTGCTGTTGTTTTTAATGTACTATATGAATTTTTTTGTTTCTTTTGTATGTTCTTCCCTCTATGGTATAGCCCTGTTGTCACTGTATTTGATTCTGGTGCTCTGCATCTTTTTTTTTTTTTTTTTTTTGTCATAGATCTTGAACTCTGGGCCTGGACACTGTCCCTCAGCTCTTCAGCTCAAGGCTAGTGCTTTACCTCTTGAGCCACTGAACCACTTCTGGTTTTCTGGAGATAAGAGTCTCATGGACTTTCTTGCCTGGGCTGGCTTTGAACCATGATCCTCAGATCTCAGCCTCCTGAGTAGCTAGGATTACAGGCTTGAGGCACTGGCTCCCAGCTGGTGCTCTGCATCTTGTATATACATTTTTTTTTTTAATTTGGAAAGGGGAAGGGAAATAACAAAATGCTGAAATAAGGATACAGGTTGACCCATTGTAACAATGAGACATACGAGACAGTTTACAACTTGCGGGGAGGAGGGGCGGAGGGGACGGTGTTTTGTAAGTGAGGAGGGAAGGGAAGTGAGAGTAGGGGAAATCAAGGGAGGGGGTAACAATGTTCAATAGGAAATGTACTCAATACCTTACTCACGTAACTGTAACCTGTCTGTACAGTATCTTTACAATAAATTTTTTTTAAAGATCTTTTGTAACTATTCATTTCCTGCCTGGAGAACATCCTGACCTTCCCTTGTTCCTCCACCATGAAAACATGATCCTACTTCAATGGCTTTCCTTACACTTGGTATTTATACAAGAAAGGTATTTTATTGACTACCAAAAGTGGAAGTCCAGAGGTCAAATTGCTACCAGGCAAAGTTCAATGTAGGTGTCAAGCAACAAATTCAGAGCTCAGTTATCTCTGGGATGGTTGTTCTTAAAGAACAACCAACAGAACTTCTCTAGATGTTCTAGGTTTGCCATCTTAGGAATATTATCCAAAAAGGTGTCTATGTCTTTTGTAGTCTTTTTTTTTCTTTAGTTCATATTGAAACATATCACCTATTTCATAAGCAAAACATAAATATTTTTTCAGTGGCTTTAACCACATTTTACTAACCAGGCATGAGTTTTGTATTCATATTTAAAGCCAATAGGATAAGGAATATTTGCTTCTCAAAAGGAAACAAAAACACTGTTAAATATAAAATATTCATCAAATATGACTAGTGGACTTTTTTTGGTCAAGCTGATATACAGAGGGGTTACAGTTACATAAGTAAGGTGATAAGTACATTTCTTGTCAACCTTGTTACCCCTTCCTTTATTTTCTCCTACTTTCCCTCCCCGCAAGTTGTACAGATCATTTCCAAACTTTTGTTTTGTATACATCGCTGTTTTTGGCTTCCTCCCTTGTCCTCTGCCTCACCATTCTGTTGTTAGTGGACATTTGTGTTGCTATTAAAATAGGTTTCTTGAAGAATATTATATTAATGACATAAAATGCTCGTTACAATATTGTGTTAAAGTTATGATATCAAACTACAAAGAGGATAACAAAAGGAAATGGTAAATGCTTAAAGAGAGTAAGCAAGCTATTAAGAGAATAATCTTTTAATGAAATAATAAGGCAAATAATTTATTTTATTCTTCTTTACATTATTTATAGATACTAAGAAATCAATGAGGTAAAGTGCTTTGAATACAGTTTTGGAGAATTTTAAAATACTCTCTGATATTCAGCCCCCCCAATTATTATGCATATAAACATGTGCCAGCAATCTAACTTTTCATACCTGCACTGTTTTACCTCTAAGGCAGCAATGTCTGTACTGACCTTCTTTAGTGGTGATAGGAAGCAATAGTCCTTAGAAAGTGCAGAAATTAGCCCATATTCAGTGCTTAAAAATATGATCACCACCAAACTATAAACCTGGGTACAGGTGGGGGAAAAACAGAGGCATATAACAACATTTTACATAATATTATCCATCTGATACAATGATCTTATCACTATTTTGAAATTTTTTTTTATTAATTCTTAGTAGTTGTACAATAGAGATTTCATTGTGATATTTCTATCTATACATAAAAGCTACCCTAACCAGATTTACCTCCTTCATCATTCTCCCTCATTTACTCTCCATACCTCTTTTAAAAAGTCCAACAGGTTCTACTGTCCTATTTTCTTTTTCTTTTTTTTTTTTTTTTTTGCTGGTCCTGGGGCTTGAACTCAGGGCATGGGCACTGTCCTTGAACCTCTTTGTGCTCCAGGCTAACACTTTACCATTTGAGCTACAGTTCTACTTCTGGCTTTTTTCCTGAATATTTTGTTGGAGATAAGAGTTCCACGGACTTTCCTACCCAGGTTGGTTTTGAACTATAATCATCACATCTCAGCTTCCTGAGTAGCTAGGATTACAGGCATGGGCTTCCTGGCACCCGGCTTATTCAGTTTTCACACATATGCAAAAAAAATACTTTGACTATGTTCAACCTCATTTGCCTTCTCTATTGGCCCTCTTCTACCCTCCCTCTTACAACTTTTTAAGGCAACATTTAGACAGGCTTTAATAACCATTATGTATTTCAGGTTGCCTGAGAAATGCAATAAGAGAAAAGAAAACCTTGTGGTTTACTTGAACTTCTCTTCCAAGAAGGCATCTGGGGTCTTTGTTCAAATACTATGAATACCAGGCTGCTATCTCTTTATCAGTCACCAGGGGATTGAGAGAGATAAGTTAGGTGATTTATACCATGGCTATAGGCACCATTCAGGTAATTCTGCAGCACTCTCCTTTTCAGAGAGCCCTTTAGTTCTGTGTTTTCTTAGTGAAATCTTTGTGGCCCTCATGTAAATTGTCCTAATCATTAAGCCGGTGGCTAATTTTTAATGAAAATAAATTTTAATTTGTGCCTATCAGACAAGAAAAGAAGAGAGGAAAGTGTCACTGGCTGCTGTCTATCTATCAAATAATTGGAGTCCTTGTGAACAGACTGTAGGTGACACAGCAGCATTAAATAAAAGATAAAATGGAAACAAGACTCTTTGAGTAATACTAGCTGAAAGCAATTTCCTTCTTGAACTAGGGCACTACTGATCTGAAAGCCACAAATTTGGGGAAATCGTGCAGAGCCAGAGACTTTGATTGTATAGTTAATAAAGGATAAGAAAAAAAAAATCTTCATTTCATACAGTTGATGACATGCAAAACAAACTCAAGATGTTCACTGACAGAGTTGCAAGAATTTCAAATAAAAGATGAACAGGAGCTAAGGCTGTCCTTTCAACTGTTCATAAACTTATACCTATAGAGTCAGGTGATTTTGTTGTTGTTGTTATTGTTGTTTTTCTTTTAACCTCTGCATTGAGGTTTGGGGCCAGAAATTTATTTTAGATATTAATTCTCAAGATTCCCATGTCATCTTTATATTGCTAGAGATTTATTTGACAGCAAAAAAATTAAATGCCTAGGGACTTCTTATGCATTGAAAACAAAACCCCTTTCTCTCCCACTGAAAGTGTACCTTAAGAAGCCTTCTCTTTCCTAAGGCCTACAGGCCCCACCTTTTCTCTCTTCTCATTGCTTTTGTGAGCAGTGACAGTAGATTTGACTCCATGTAAGCCATTTAACTCAAGGCTCCCCGACAGCTCAAATTCTTTCCCAGAATCATGAAACTTGAACTTAAGAGAAAATAAATATATTAAAGTTTTAAATGTAGTCATTCCGTTATAAGCACATTCTTCTGCCAATATCGATAATGGTAAAAGGTTAATGAAAAAAATATAAAGAATGAGCCAGCCACTGAGACTCCAAGCCGAAACAGAATTGTCTGGGCAGATGATATAATTCCAAAAAGATAAAAGGGGTTAAGACTCCATTTAGTCAAGCACAGAAACAGGATACAAAAGTTCTGAAAATTAGCTTTGATAGATAAAAGCAAGAGAGGGACTTGCCATCGTTTGTAAGAAATGAAAGAGGAATTTTTACAGATAAAGCAAAAAGATAATCATTGGGGTGAATCATGTTTAAATGGCAAGGTCTACAGTCCTTCCTGCCAAACCTTGTAATTGTCACAATAATCATTTCTTAAAGAATGTGAAAAATATTCTTTTACTATATCTATATCTATAAATATAGATATACACATTTGCTTCTTTTTGCTAAATTCTGGAAATGACCTTGGATGTGGTAAAGGTCACTGAACCTTTTCATTTCTATTTAATAATGTTCTTTTATTTATGCTAAAATCCCATCGATGTGAATATTATTCTATGCTTTTAGCAATCACAAAGTATTTATGCTCTGCATATTAGGACTACTTAATGAGAAGAACTGTGCTATAGTTTTGACCTCATTTTTCCCCCCAGATAATTTTCAGCCAGGATAGGCCACTTGGACTAGAATTTACGTCTGCTTTGTGCTTGATCAAACTGGTAATGGAAGTAGAGGTTGCATATGAAGAAAAGGAGAAGAAAGACCTGTATTGTGCAAAACAGTGGATCCATTTAAAGGTGCCTTGACTCTACAACTCTTGCTCTTATGAAGCTATTGTGGTCTCATGATTTTCCCCCAAAAGAAAAAATTATGATGAGAATGAGATTTTGTTCTAATAGCATAGGCAACTCAGGGATACAAATGCAAACTCCTTTGAATAATTGTCTCTTTGGCCAATATTTTCACCTGATGGACCCTCTAGAGGTTAGTGAAGAAATCTAAAATCAGTTTACTCAATTTTTCTTCTGAAGAAAATATGATAAATTGTAAAACAGCTGATAACTTATTGCTGCCACGAGGAACACTAATGACTAATGACTTTGTTTTATCTTAGAATTTGTTTATAAAATCATTTAGATTGTCAATTTTAAACAGGGACTCAGGTGCATATGTATTTTGATGTGGAAGGAGATGAACATTTGAGTTAATTTTTGCATTTGGTGATGTTACTATAGTTTAATCACTTTGCAATGAAATCCTTTTGTGTGGAGAATATGGCAACTTACCTTCTCTGTAGCTTTTACAGGTGAGGACTAGACTTTCAGAAAGAACACTTTAAATCTAATTTATTAAATTAGATTCTTATTACTGATACTAATTTACTATCAAAAACTGACTTAATATCTAGAATCTACTGAGACATGAACACAAATCTTGATTCATTATATGCAGAGTTGTTAGAATACTGAGCTTTCTGAATGAGAAATCCAAAGCAGAAGACACTATATCCCTGAAGTCTGAGTCATTGTCTTGACAAAGGTCTTGTTAAATTCTCTGAAAAAAAGACTGAAATGACTCTGAGATGAACCAACACCTATAGAAAGGGTAGGAAGGAAACATGTTCTGGCAAAGGATATTGGTTGAGTTGTGATGCTGGCCTGATAACAACCTCAAAAAAGAACAAGTTCCATGAAGAAACATACCTTGGAGTTAATGAACCTTTAAGTTCTCCTGCTTTAGGTTGACATGACCTTCCATTTATATAAATGCTTCATAAATCATTTGATATGGACTGAGCACATGAAGGTGCTATCATTTTCAAGGAAGTTCTCTGCAGCTGAAGCCATCCCAGAAGGGACTTGCAGATGACCGTTTTCTGCCAACAGTACCCCTAGAAGATGGAGAAACAAGTCTTCCTTGAGGGAGAATTTCTGCAGCAGGTACAACCTGGAAGGGGAATCCAAGGAAAGCATCGTGATAGCAATCACAATTTTACTTTCTCTCTTATTAATGTATTGTTGGATAAGAAGAATATTCGTACAAAGGTAGATCTGTTGAAGTTGGAATGAGTCATTAATTGCATTAATTTCCATGCAATTATTGTTTTATATTTGTATCTACATTCATTTTAATTTATTTTTTGTGTTAGTCCTGGAGCTTGAACTCAGGGCCTGGGCACTGTACTTGAGCTCTTTGGCTCAAGGCTAGCACTCTAGCACTTTGAGCCACAAAGTCACCTCTGGTTTGCTGGTGGTTAATTATAGATAAGAGTCTTATAGACATTCCCGCCCTGGCTGGTTTTGAATGGAGGTCTTCAGATCTCAGACTCCTGAGTAGTTAGGATTACAGGCATGAGCCACAAGCACAGGTGGCTTTTGATTATATATAATATTATATATATTTTATATTACATATATAATATACTCATATGTATATATTTTGTGTATAATTATGTATACACATATAACTATATAGGTATATATAGTTACATATACATATATAAATTTATAATTCACTTGGCATGTCTAGCAGTTTCATTCATTTTGTGGAAGATGACAAAAACTTACTGGAGAAAGGACTGAAGAAGATTTCTTTCTTCCTTATGGGATGGATAGTAGCCCACTGAGTGCATACTATAAGCATTGCTGAAATATCATACTGAGTTCTTCCTCACACACACTTATAGTACGTTCAAGCAAATATAAAATTAAGAAGGTATGATTAGTAACTTTGACAACCGATCAACTGATAAAAGAATGAAGAAAATATGTTTTATATACATAGTAGTTTACTATATACACAACATAATATATTAACTTTATATACAATACATAATATACCACCATTAACTACATACATAACTGTATACTATTACGTATATAACCTTAAAAGATAGAATGATATGCCACCATTTTCAGCAACATAGATGAACATTAACTTGGAGGATATTATACTAAATGAAATACGTTGGACACAAAAAGACAAATGCTGTGTCATGTTATACTGATCAAAAAGGAAGAAAGAGAAAGAGAAAGATTAGCCAAAAGATATATAATTACAGTTAGGTAGTAAGAATTTATTTCGATAGATTTAGTGTGCAGTAGGTTCCTAGAGTTAATGACTGTACTGCATTTTTGTGTATGTACAGGTTGGATGTTAAATGATCTGACCACAAAAATGAGGTACTTCAGTTGTTAATTAGCTAGGCGCAACCTTTCCTGGTACAAGTATACTGCAAAGTATCTGCTATCTGATGTCTACTCTTCATTATGGTAAATAATATTTCTCCACATCATAAAAACAACCAATATTATCTTCAAACTAAAATAAATAACTCTGAGGCAGATTGGTTAAAATAAAATTATCTTAAGAGTTTGATAGTTTCAAGGCCTACCATTTGGATAAAAGGGTCTTCAATAGTCTAATTACAACTTGTCAGGCAAAAGTTCTATTCCTAAAAGAGTCATTCACTTTAAATGAGTTTGTCTGAGTATTCTGTGACTACAACTGAAGGTCACAATTGGAGAACAGAAGACAAATTAATGTCTCCCCAACCATTTGCACGCAGTATTTATCAAAGTACAGAAACAGGGCGAAAAGATCACTCTTTAAAGCACTGTTTTGGGCTGAGCTTCTTTACACACTTCTGTACTCCTTGGAAACCACAGGTGATCCTCAGCCACCTAATTCTAGGAAAAGCATCTGGGAATACATGCTGCATTGCTCTCATCCAGGACAAACCACTTTTCTTTTTATTAACTGCTTATTTAGCTGAACTATAAATATTATTAAACATTTGCTTATGAACTGCCAGAGCACCATGCTGCTCAACAGATGAGGCTGGCATGTTTTAATTTTATGCATACTGAACGTGTGCTTAGTATAGCTCCCTCTCTGTACTCCACATTTTCCTAAATTCCAATTATTGGAAAGATTTTTGTCTCACAACTCCAGGCATAGATTTTCTTACTGTTTTTCTTTTCTCCCTGGTGGTAGGAGAGCTGGTATGGGACATGTGTGAGAGGAGGAGGATTATGAGGGTGGATTGGGTTATGACACATTTTCATTTGCAGCTGCTACAACACCCCAGTCTTAATCCAGCCCAGATCGCAGCAGAAACCTAACACCATCCTGCGTGACCCTGGAATTTCACCAGAGCTTCAAATCACCAAATAAGGTAAGTCGTTTGTCATTTGAGCCATAAATATTTACATCCACCCGTGACAAATGTATAAAAAGTGTGGAGTGATTGTGTAATTTCAACTGTTCTGTTCAAGCCTGTCAGAACTTTCTCTTATCTCCTGAAAAACCCAGTGACTGATTTCTGCTAGCTGAATAAGAATGGACTCTCTTGCTTGTTACCTTGTTAATTATTCTTTACACCCAAATTAGTCATCTAGGAATTTTCTATTTTACTTGTGAATTTAGTCACTTACCTACACATTTGTTGGGCCAGGCAAATACTTAGCATCCTTTCCTTCTTCTCTGTCACCACCATCATTACTTGTTTCTTTAATTGACGGAACTAATATCTCCAAAACAATTCAACCTCAAGACACTGGGTAATGGGTACTGCATAAAAAGAGTTAAAGTCTTAATATTGTGTTAAAGTATAGCTTAGACGTAGGCTCAGCGTTTCTCACCCTAACAGGGTGACTGTGTCACAAAATATAAGGTAGAAATTGTTCTAGGCATGTGCACCGAAAAATATTTCCAATATTTATGAGTCTGAAATTGAGAACATAAAGGAGACCCAGACCCTTACAATTTTATAAAATCTCACTAATAAGAAAATTAGAAAATCATATCATTCCATTGGTCTTTTATACATTAAGTCATTGTGGAGAGCTTGTATTTTTATAAATTTACTAAATATAGAACTGTTAGAGTTAACTCTAATAGTTATATAGCTGTGAAAGTATATTAAATTGAATTTGACAGATAAGAGCTAACAATATCTAAAAATCTGAGTAATTTAACTTTAAAAGGATCTGATTTATTTTGTTTTTATTTAATTTTATTAGTACTAGTAGGGATTCATTTGTTTGTTTGGTTTTGTTTTTGTTGTGAGTGTGTTGAAAGCGAATGCCAGTGGCACATACCTGTAATGCTAGCTTTGTAGAAAGATGAGAGCTGAGGATTTGGATTCAAAATGAACCCAAGCAGGAAAGTCCATAAAATTCATATCTCCCATTAATCACTATTAAGCTGGAAGTAGAACGATGGCTCAAGTGGTAGAGTGCTAGCTGTGAGAAAAATGTTCAGGAACAGTGTCTAAGCCCCAAGTTCAAGCCCCAGGATAAACACCAAAAAAAAAAAAAAAAAAAAAAGAAAGGAAAGAAAAAGAAAAAAACAACAAAAGAATGTGTTGAGTGGTAGTCATCCATTTAACTTAGGAAGATTATGAGTTCAAAGAAAACTGGGTTGAGTGAGGCCCTGTTCGCACTCTATGTGAGTGGAGAAAGTAGTAGTTGAGTAGATTGAGGAGAAAGGCAGGTGATAAAGAGAAAAAAATCTCAAGGCAGAGTTGCTAGATCTTTCAAAATTAGACTAGGCAAGTATCAGGAACTTAGTCCTTTCCAGTTTCTCGTGTGTGTGTGTGTGTGTGTGTGTGTGTGTGTGTGTGTGTGTGTGTGTGTGTGTGTGTGTATGCGTGCGTGTACGTGCTTGCATTGTGTGTGTGAATGAACATGTACATAAGAGTTACTGATTAGGATAACTAATCAGTTTTAACTATTCAGCAACTGATGAAATACTATCTTATAAATGTTTGAGATGAAACACAATGCAGAGACTGAACTGACTTAGAAAGACTTTGTTATTTGGGATTTAAATACTCAAAGAACAGCCATTTTTCTGATAATTTTCAATAATACAGGACCTACCAACAGAAATCTTTAATATACAAATGTTCGATCACTTCTCACTCTGCCTGTACTTTCCCAATTTTGTGTCTTTCTACCTGTGTAAAACTCTTTCTTTCCCATAGGTACTTAATGCTCTCAAACTTTCACAACTGTCTCTTATTCTTCTGTGACCAGCAAAACCTCCATTTCATGAACTACTTGTTTTCAGTTCAATATTCATGTGACTATTAAAGTAAATGTTATTAAGCCTTGAACTTCCTAGTATATTTGGCTTTAAAAAAAAAAGAAGAGTGGGTTAATCCAAATTAAGTTGTAATTAATATACTTAATAATTAATATTATATGCTCGAATATATTTTTTAAATTTTTGTATTATCTTTAATTAGTTTACAAAGGAATAATATTCAATGTAAGATGTGAAAATAGAGCCAATTAATTTGGGAGAAGAGGGAGAGATGAGTGGAAATGATAGGAGGGTTGAAACTGACAAGATCATTGGATTCATAGCTGATAGGATTAAATGAAACCCCTTTGAATGTTTTTGTAGAAGAAATGGTTTAATAAGGGTTTGAATTGCTCCTGTCTACTCATCCCTCTTCTGGCTATGTACTTGCTTCCATAATTATTCAAGAACTTTCTCATATAGCTCAATATAGAAATAATTACTGGTCAGTTTGACATGGTATCTGTTTTCTCATTGGATTCTTTGGCATGCATTTTTTTCATGATAGTGATGGAGGAACTGTAGTTGAACAGACTAAATAGGTATAAAGTGTCATTATTCAGTACAAAGAACCACAATAGATAACCATCGAATGTCAGAAACATTTCTGGAAAGATGTTAATTTGAGACTCTTTGCATGTAATCTTGGGGTAATAATTTGACTTCTCACCGTTTCCTTTTCTGTACATGGAAATAAATGCTATTGCTATATGGATTTAAGTAATGTGAATAAAAATACTTAGTAAACAAATATTTCAAAACATGAAAACATGGTTATTATTAATCAATATATAGTTTGAACAGGGTATTTATGTATAATTATTATTCTTGGGCCAACATTTTTCTTCTTTGAAGATAGTATATAGAACCTTCTGAAAAAACATGACTGGTAGTATAATATGTTTTTGTTCTTTAAAATACAATTGAATGTTGTAATTTTAAAGAAAATAGACAAATTGTTCTTTCTATCTTTTTTGTTTCATGGGCCTTTTTCTTTATTTTTAGGTTTATGATTAAATATTTGGAAGTATTATTCAATTTACATAAGAAAAGCTGATAAATTAATTGTTGACAAGAACTCAGGAATAATAATGAGAAATCCTCACAATTAGCTTTAGTAGTAGTTTTTCAACAAATAGATTGTAAGAATATCCAGTGATTTAAAGAGGATAATCCATTTATTCAAGAAATATCATTCAGAGTGCTGTTTAGCACCTGTGTTTAACATCAGTGATATAAAATAGAAACACTGACTGCCCTTAGAGGGTTTCTCTTCCCTGTCTATGTACAACAATTTTATGAGGAGCAAACTAATTTTATTAGAATGTGACTTGGAAGAAGGAAAACTAGATGAAACTTTCTTCATCACATTGGAAGCTACTTTTTTTGTTGTTGTTGTTCATGGGGTTTGAACTCTGGGCTTGGACACTGTTCCTGTGCTCTTCAGCTCAAGATAAGTACTCTACCAGTTGAGCCACAGCCCACTTCTAGTTTTCTAATGGTTTATGGGAGATAAGAGTCTTACAGACTTTCCTGTTCAGGCTGACTTTGAACCATGATCCTCAGAACTCAGCCTCCTGAGTAGCTAGGATTACAGGTGTGAGCCACCAGCACCCAGCCTAGAAAGCTACTTTTAAAGATGGAGAAAGGTAATGTTCAAACATTATTAAGCATATGACCAAAAGAACAAATTTTCAAATATTTAGAAAGGTCTTGCCAAGAAGACCTATGGAAATTCTGTCTTCTTTTAAATAAATACATACATAAATAAACATAATCAAAGAGCTGGGCACGAGTGACTCACATCTGTAATCCTAGCTATTCAAGTGGCAGAGATCTGAGTAACATGGTTTGAAGCCAGCCTGGGAAGGAAAGCCTGTGAGACTCTTATCTCTAATTAACCAACAAAAAGCCAGAAGTGGTTCAAGTGATAGAGCATTAGCCTTGGAAAACTCTAAGCAATGATGCCTAGGCCCTGAGTTCAAGCACCAACACACACACACACACACACACACACACACACACACACACACACACACACACGATTGAAATGCAAAAACATCAAAAAACTGAATACTTTAACATCATTCGACTTTTCCTTTTTATGATTCCAGGAAAAGCAAATGTCAGCATCAATAGCTTGCAATCATAGTTGAATTCTAACAGTTCTCTACTTATTTTATTTGAATGTGTTCTAAACAGTCATCCAAAGTCATTTGCTCCTTAAAAATGTCACATTACAGTTATCTTTTCTGGAAGTAGAAATCTTCAGACAAGTACAATGAGAATGTTCTATTCATGAAACGATTTAAATCAAGATTCATTAGTAAACTAGGTTGGCTTTTATGATAATATATTTTATAAAGCCTTACATTTAAATTCAAGAACTTGCAATTGAATATTAAAATTTAGAGAAACATAAAAGTTGAGTCAGATAAGTAAGCGATGACTAAGTGCCTTTTGCTGGGAGACGTACCTTTAATGCTGAGATTAAGTTCCATGTGGGGTTAGTTGGCAATAATGGTAAGTAGGCTGCCATATATTTTTTTCTCATCTACTTTCCTTATTTCACAATTGCATTTTAAAGGCCCAGTTAGTCTTGAGTCTCTATGTACATCAAGTGTCTCTACATTGAGTTAATTCATTGTTCTGCCTCAAGTTCATTTGAGAGAAGACTTCTACCTGCATGAGTACACTGATACCAATTCCATGCAATTAAAAATATACAAAGAATCAGATTGTCATTTTAAAAAAGACAAAACAAAACAGTGCATGCCTTGGAAGCACCTAATTAGATTGCAGCTAGAAGGATCCTCAAAAATACTAGTGACATGAGAAATGTCTTTGGGAATATCTTCATCATTTATTTTTTCCCCTAAAGTGGTTCATTATTCTTATATTATGAGCTGTTCATAGGACTTGGCTTAGATCCTCTCCTTCAGGCACTTCAGTCTCCAGTGACCTGTTAAAATGGTCTTAACACATTCACAAAGCTTTTCATTGCAGTCCAGCCTGTTTATAAAAACAATCCATCAATATCATGTTCAGATGACAATCTGCGTAGGACCTGCCTTTGCTTAACCAGCCTGTCTAAGGCTGCAAGCAGAGAATTCTATCCAGGAATGACATCTTGAATAAGTTTGGGTTGGGGCATATTGCATTCTTCTTCAATAGTTTTCTTTTTCTTTTTTTATTTTCAGACATTCCCTTGCTTTTACAAGGCTATAAAAATAAGAACACATTTTTCTTTCCTTTGAAATGATGTTGGCCTCAGTTTTACTCTTCTCTTGGGTATAGGATAATTAAATCTGCATGCAATGAAGGAAATATTTACAAAGTCATGATTTTGATATCATATGCTATCATCAATCTCGAGGTCTGTGACAGTCTATCTAACCTCGACTTGTTGACATTGGGTAAATTATCTGAGTTGATATTTGTAAGGACTATCATTATAGGACTCTGGTTGTCGTCCAACATAATAAGCAAAGAACTTCTCTAAAAGGTACTTTTCACAATTGTTACTTATGTTGTGAATGATCCATCTCCTTGCAGGAGAAGACATGACTAATTAGACTGAATTAAAAATAGCCCAGATAGCTGTCAGTGACAGATATGCATTGCATGTACCAGTTCTGGCCCAGATGCTGGGAAGAAGGATATTCTCATCCCTTTGGAAACTCTTAATTGAGCTTCAAGTTGAGTTAGTATTTTTGATGGTTGGTATTTTGGGGTTTTATTGGCACCAGAAAAAGACTTACTTTTTATTCTTCTTTTTTATATTACTGCTACATTTGTAATCTTTTCCTCTCACAGGGTGGGCTGAGCTGACACACAGCATGTGCCTGTTCCCTGGATGGCATGTTGTTGAAAGGGGACCCACCAATTCAGCACTTCTCGTGGTATGCCCTTTGTCAGCTTATGTTCTTAATAGTTAAAATGCAAAGAAACCTCAAAGATGATGGCTTCATGTGCCAAGGAAACCCCTAAAGGATATAAGTTATTGTCATCCAAACATCTTTATAGTAATTCTGACTTAATAGTCTAGGCTGCAAACCACTTATTCATTCAATGTAGGAATGACAGTTTTCCTTACATTTTAGTCATAATTACGTATTCTTTTCTGGATTACCTGTGAGGACATGGTGTACTGTAATTATATTTAACTTAGTGAACTTATAAGTGAAGCCTGCATAATAGTCATATAGAATTGCCCTTGATTGTTAATCCTTTCAACAATAATGTGGGGCATGAACTATTTATTAAGCCCATTCTACAGTCATTGAAATAAAGGCTTGGATTATTCTTTTTCCTACAAGGGCAGAAATAAAACACTAGGTTCATTTGGTTTGCTTTCAAAGACTCATGTTCTTACAAGTTTTGTTACATTACATCTTTATATTAACAACGCACAAAAGAGTTTTTATATATCACTGTTAAAAAATACGAAAGTATGACAGTGCCTAGTAATATTTGTTCCTTATTATGTAGTGGCAGAACTAGATCCTAATGTATTGATTGCCTTTCAGACCACATCCCAGTTAAAACAGTTCTCTAGTGATAACAGCAGATGATTGAATAAATAATCCTATTACTTACATCAACCAGGCTATGTTTAAATTTAATTTTTGACCACCATTTTATACCTACCCTGAAAATAAATCAAATAAGTGTTGATCATTTCCCACAAATGAAAATACAAAATTCTGAAGCTCCTGTGTATAACTAGCTTGCTGCACTGAACACTGAACTTTGTGTGTTGCATCGTCTCTGCGTAAGCATTCCTCTCCAACCTGTGTCTTTTCTCTTTTCTTTCTGAAGATCTCGCATTCCTTTGTCATTGCATTATTGATAGCTCCTCAGTTTCTTTTTTTCTTAGTTTTTTAAATTTTATTATTACTATGTTCAATCAGAGGGAACAGGTTCAAAGAGATTAGATAAACTGAATTATTTAACTTGTAATTTCTTGAGAGAATCCATCATGGAGCTGCAGAGAAACCAGAAGATTGGTAATAAGATGGAACACACATCCAAATTAAATTTGGGAAAGAATTTATTGCATGAGTTTAGTAAATTTCTTCAACTTTTGAAACACCAGTTTCTTCATTTGAAAAAATGGTGTCATAATGCCAAACTGGTTGAATTAGAAGGCTTAAATAGAATCATGTTAGAATTCTTTTAATTAGCTTCCTTCTCCTTTATATTTCATAAAATGTTTGTGTGAATAACACAAGGAGTTTTTCAGACAATCGGCCTTGCACTTGCTAGGCAAGCATTCTGCCATTTGAGCCACACCCGTACCTAGTGCATTTACTTTTATTTGTTTTATGGTTAGCGTCTGCTCAGGCTGCCAGACAGTGATCCTCTTCCTGCCACCTTCCAAGTAGCTGGGATTACAGGTCTACACTCTTCCATCCTCTGATCATATGTTTTTTATTCAAATATTTATTAAAAGAGAGAAAGCAATTTAGGCTAACCTTTTCTTTCCTCATAAATTTAAAAATGTTAACAGTCAATCAGGTGCACTTGTAATCCTAGCTACTCAGGAAGCAAGATCTGAGAGTCACAGTTCAAAACCAGCCAGTGCAGCAAAGTTCGTAACACTCTGATTTCCAATTAATTACCAAAAAGCCAGACATAGAGCTGTGGTTAATGTGGTAAAGTGTCAGCCTTGAGCAAAGAAAAGCACTGTCCCTGAGTCAAGCACCAATATTAGCACTTATGTGTGCATGCATACACGTAAGCACACAGGTATACACACACACACACACACACACACACACACACACACACACACGCACACACACACACACAGATAAGGGTCCAATTAGAAATGTAGATTTGAAATGGAATGTAGTAGTTGAGTAGAGAAAGCATCACATTTCATAGATGCTGTCACACTTAACTCTGGAATGCACAATAGTCAGGGAAGAAGGGAGAGGAAGATAAAGATGCAAACTAATAAAAATGATAAAATAATAAAATGACCATGGGAAATCTGGGTTGTCTTATTAGAGGTCAAGCCCAAATGTCTTTTTAGGCACCATTTAGAGATACATCACCCTCAAACACATTGTTTTATCAGATGATAATAGGAACTGGATTTGAATTGTAATAAGCATTTTTCTTAGACTTTAATATATAAAAGTCCATGTAAACTTAAAAGGCAAATTTTAATGAATAGTATCTGACAGAAAGATAGGGAGAAAGATGTCTAAATTATTGAGCATGGAACTCCTATAATTTAAGGATTTGATGGATATATATCCTTATACGTGTCCCTCAGACAAAAACAGTAATAATGGCAACAAGTCATAGCCCTCTTACAGTAAGTACCATCACCTTTTTACATGGAAGAGAAAGGGAGATTGATGAGAAGAACGTGTTGCATGGGCTCAGTGAATGGACTTAGTTGTGCAAAACATATTTGCTTTCATTTCTAAATCATCGCTTTGATTATGTGATGATATTTCCAAGTAATCATTGTTTCCAATTCTTGATGATTTCATAAGAAATATAAAGTTATAACTGATATTGTCTTCCTTTGTATGTAAAAATCAATTTAAATTTTTTGAGGGGGGGTCCGGTCATGGAGCCTGAACTCTGGGCCTGGGCGCTGTCCCTCAGCTCTTCAGCTCAAGGCTAGCGCTCTACCACTTGAGCCACAGCGCCACTTCTGGCTTTTTTTCTTTTTGCTTATGTGGTGCTGGGGAATCGAACTCAGGGCCTCATGCATGCAAGGTAAGCGTTCTACCACTGAGCCACCTTCCCAGTCCCTCAATTTAAATTTTTAAATATTGAAATTTAAATAATAATTAAAATCCTCATACCTTTTAAGTAAGCTTACTCTGTGTAGAAGACATTGGAAAACTTAGCATTTTCTAAAGTATTATTTCATCAGTAATTTGTTGAGGTTTTGAAATTATTAAACTATAATTAGGGCATTACTAAAAGCTGTGCTATTTTGAAATAGTAAAATTGAAACTTTCTCCTTATTGAGCTCTAAATTGGCCATGTTATCAAATACAAATATATAATTTCTTCGCGACTTAATTTTTTTTTACTACATGATGGCCAATGTTGAGCTTCAATGGTGACTGGAAAATAAATTGAGACCTAATTTTACTCTTCCTGAAGCAAAGGCGGTGAAAGCATCTGTCAGGATTGGCTAACAACTGTAAAATGCCTAGTGTTCTGACATTATAAATTGATTTTTCTCTCAGGCCACACAAAAATGCAGGTCAATAGGAGATCTCTGTTCAGTTCATAGAAATTCAAGGGACACTACCTTCTTGGTGTTTTATTTCAAAACACACAGCCAGAATTGTTGTTAAGTTAAAGGGAATGTTCAGTTTTCTGCACAATGCCAGGTTTAATTTGTCATGTTGAAGATAAGAAATTGTTTTACCTCTGGCAAGGCTCCCCATGGATGAAGACAATTAAACTTTATATATTAGGTGAGAAATTTTAAAGTCATATTTTTCAAAAGAAACTGTATTTAAAAGTAAATGCCCTGAGTTCTCTTTTACTCTATTCCATCAAAAAAACTTTATTTATTTTTGTGGGTTTACAAGAAATTCAATAATGAACCATTATGTTGTTATCTTTTTGGTGTATATTCTCCTCTCTCATTGGAAAGATGATGGTAAGACCAGTAATAATTAAACATTTAGGAGCAGTTGCTATAAGGATTTTCTAAGCCCAAATGTATACGGATTTTCTAAGTTGCATTTTTTTAATGTAAAAGTTACATCGACATTAGAAGACAGAAAAATTTGTTTACAAAGTAAGATTCAGTGTAGATAGCAGAGGAGTATATTGGTCATATTGGGTAGTAACAACGGTGTAGGTAATTGAATACTGTGTAAAGAAAATGATACAGTGTTCAATTGCACCTGAAGAAATATCAGCTTAAACTTAGTGTTTACAGTTTTCAAATTTGTACTGATTTTTACTTAAATTATTATTCTTATTTGAAAGCGAAATAAATATTTATAATCTATATCTCAGGAAAATTGTACCTTTTAGTCATCCTTAATTTATATGTTTAAGTTGTATTGCTTTCTGATTCTAGGGAATCAATCATATCAGGAGCATGAACTGAGAATTCACATTGTTAAATATGAAAGCCAAGTAATGAAGAGAGATCTAATGGCAATATGTCTAACATCCCTGTGAGAAGCTTCTATTTCTGTTTTTACCACCAGAATAATATAGAATGTCATGTAATAGTTTTTCCTTTACTCTCTAACATATGTGATTATGTGACAATGACATATCCCTATATTCAAGGTAGCTGGCTTATTTCTGGATGTAATCCAAGACAACTTCAGGATATTCTAAATATTGTATATACCTTTTAGCAAGGCATTAAAAAATTGATATCAAGACAGCATTTGTTCACAAGAAATTGAATCCATTTATACTTAGTCATCACCTTTCTCCATGGAGGGAAGTAAATTTACCAAAGGGAAATGTATGTACCAAAGGTAATGCTTCAAAATTAATATTACTGAGAGACAGAAAGTTTGAAACCTCAATGTAGAATTCTTTCTGATAGATCCATGTGAATAGACATAATATTATCCCTAGAGAAAAATCATTCTAGAGCAGGGTCCAAAGCAGATTCAACTGTCAAATCTTTATTGAGAAAATATTTTTTAAATAAAACTAAAAGCTAATCACACACACACACACACACACACACACACACACACACACACACACACACACACACACACACACACACACACACACACACACACACCCCTCTCTGATTTGAGTATACCTTTGAAAGGGATTGTGAGGTGAAGTGGCAGAATCTAAGGTTTACCTCTCTTCAGTTTTCTGTAATCTGAGGAGAATACAGATTAGAAAATAAACTATGATACTGAATGTCTTTCTGGTTACTATTGACAATAGAATAAGCTTAATTTAGTGGGAAAATTGTGTAGGTAAATTTTGGATATAGAATGTCCTGGTAGTTACGGATCTCTTAAAGTAATTATTTGATACATTTATATTTATTTATACAAGTTACAGAAAAGAAATGAATGTAATTTCAAGGGGATAACCAAGAGGGCCTCCTAGGTAGCACACATGTTAAAACTTTTCCGTGATAATTTTTATCTTTTGGGGGGATAAAATGAGATTAGATATATCAATTCTTTAGGATGTAGTCATAGTAGGACATAATTCATTAGTGGCTACTCTCCTTCAGTCTTACATTAAACACAGCTAATAAACTTGCTTAAGTATTTCATAGAGTTTAAAGTCATATTAAGACATTTGTATATTACCCACTTCTCTTAATTCTTTAGTGTGGTTTGAGATATGAGACTGAGTTTTAAGAACAAGCTTTCTCAAAAACATGCCAGCCTTTTCATATGATTTTCTATATGCCAGTCAGTGCATGGCTGAATACTGTGCTGAGGAGTAACAAGATTATAATGGAAGGTGCATATTCTAAGTGTTCATGGGATGTCTCATGTTTCTCATGTTCTTCAAAATTAATCTTTTTACTTAATTCCTTGCTGCCATCTACCCTGTCAGTCTGAGCTACAAATGATGCTCAATGGCTAAAATCTTTCCAGTCCTTTCATTTGTATATTCTAATTTCAACATGTGGTGACTATGCATTGGCTGAAATTCGTACATTATCTTTCCTTATCTGAACCAGCTGGTCCAACACAGACTTTTCTGGAACACCTTAAAAATACTAGGGTTAATAAATTCTATAACTACTTTTTCTCATTTCATTAAATTATACTTAAGTGCTTGCTGATTAGCCTCTTCACAGAGAAAGTAAGGCTAAAGTTGTTAAAGTATCTTCAGTGCCTTGGAGGGAGTATGTGATTCAGAGAAATAACAAAAACAGAATTGCTTCTAATTCTAGTCATTGAATGTTGTCCCTATTCCCACTCGCATCTCTGAAATAATATTATACCTATAAGGGATCTATGTTCTTGGAGGATTTTTTTTAATATTCTGTATATTTTAGAAATATTGAGCCTATATGCAAATATAATTTTACATGCTCTGAGAATATTTACTTAAGTTAATGTAAAATATTATGTAAGGCATTTTCCTATCATTTGACATGTTTAGGCCATTTTCAATGTATATATACATAAAAATTGAAAATACACTATAATGATATGTAGTTTCAATTTTCAAAAAAATAAAACAAAAAAGAGTTCTATACTCCATATAATGCAACATTTTTAAAATGATTCAGAAATTATTTACAAACCGAAATGCTTTTTTGGTCACATGGTGACCAAATATATTGACCCATGGTCAATAATATAAATGTAATTTATCTCTAACATTCCTTACATAGTTGTTAAATATGTTAATGAATTGATGCTCAGTTAATCAGTTATGATTCCATTCTTTTTTGGCATGCGTTTCTCTTTTTAGATTTTAGAAAAGTAATTCTCAAAAATGTGATTCTTCAGGACAAGTAGCATCCATGTTATGAGAGAACTTTGAGTTTTCTCGCCAGAACTGAATTAGAAACTCAGGTGGTGAGGGCCACTGATCTATGTAAAGTCTATGTAGGTCTTAAATAGTAGTATACTTAAAAAGAATGATTCTGTCTCCATTAGGGTGAGTAGATTGTTCCACGATTGGAAGCCTCGTTAAGGAATATAACTCAAGATTAAAATTTGTATGAATGAGGCTAGGCACTGGTGGCTCATCTCGAACCCTAGCTGCTCACATGGCTTAGTAAAATCTGAGGATGAGAGATAAAAAGCCAGCCAAGGCAGGAATGTCTGGCGATACTCTATTACCAATTAATCAGTAAAATAGCAGACTGGAGATGTGGGTCAAGTGTTAGAGTGCAAGTGTAATGGAAAATAAAATAAAAACCTAAGCAATAGTGTAAAGCCCTGTGTTCAAGCCCTGGTGATGACACAGAAAAATAATTCAATTTAATTTTAAAAAGGAAGAAATAAATAATTTCTATGAACGTGTAATCACCAAACAATTTCTCAACCAAAATCATGCCTTAGTTTCAGATTTCCTCCAGTTTTCCAGGCATGATTTCAGGGTGTTGGTAGTTTCAAGTTCCTAAATTGCTTAGGAGATTCTCTTGTGTTTCTGCTATTCCTTTGATATGAAATTTTTTAAAAATGAGTTGTTTTCTTAGAATTTTTTAAGCTCAGAACTAGATCAAGAGATCATGAAGGACACAACTCAATGTAAGTTAGCAGATAAGATTCTAGATGCTGGATTAAATTAGAATTTCTTAGAAAACATAAATGATGTTTTGTAGTATGAGTATGTCCTAAGGAATATTTTGAAGCATACTCATATTAAAAGCAATATTTGTTGTCTATCTGAAATTCCAACTTAATAGAACCACTTGTATTCTCATTTGCTGAAACGGACCATCTTAACAAAGTTTCAACTATAACTAGTTAAACTTTCAACAATTTTATTTTTAGTAGTGGCATACATATTCTATTTAGAACCAACTAGGTCAACTCTCCTGAACTTAAATACATTTTATTTTTACTTATCAAGTATCACCAATATATGAAAATTAAAAAAATTAATTTTTCAATAGGAGTAGAAAAAGTGTACATGTTAAATGGTTTTGTACAATTTTGAGAGAATTATCTTCACATGGAAAACTATGTTTAATTGTATTTAATGGCACTTGATGCCCCATTTTATATGATTTCACCTGTTTTCCTAATTGATAAAACAGATATACTAATCACAGTAGTTAATATAATCATTAAAAAAATCTAATAAAGGGGTTGGGAAAGTGGCTTAAAGGTAGAGTGCTTGCCTAGTATGCATGAGGCCCTGGGTTCAATTCCATAGTAGCACATAAACAAACAAACAAACAAACAAAAACAATAATAATCAAATAGCAGAGTAACTGGTGAACAGTGTTTGGGAGTAAGGAAGAAGCTACATGTGAATTATTCTTAGCGACACTTCCCATTTGTATATAATTAAAACAGGCAATGCCCTTCTTGTTGGTATTATGCTTTTTATTCTCTCCATTATGATTTATATAGCTCACCTTAAGACAATTTGTTATATAAACCATTTTAACAATATAAAAAATTGAGGGGAAATGCAAAGAGATTTGCCTAAAATCACATTGTGGGAGAACTATTCCTAGTATATTTCTACTAAGAAAAAAATGCATTGAGATGTTACTTTGAGCAAGTGCTTCTGCTTGTTTATCATTCTATCTTCTTAATTATACTGAATGATAAAAGACAGGTTATACTTTTCCCACTTTATAAATAATTAAATTTATAATAACTAAATTTATTTTTCTCAGAAATCACTTGCTTTATATGACATTTATAACAAATAGTGAAGCAATAACTTAGATATCTTGTTCGATAGAATCTTCCATCAGCTAGGTCATAAGTGGAACTTTTATGAAATTAAGATAATCAACCCTTTATCAATTTTTGCATGCTTGCAAACTGTGTTATATTTCAGAAACTATAAGTGTGCTTTGCCAACTGAGGTTTTCTTAAAAGTCTCTTTTTCCCTGTAGCAAATGAACAGAACTTGAGAAGAAATAAAACATGGCATAAGGCCTTGATTAATAATAAATTATGTCTGTAGCAACATTGAATAAGGTGCAAAAAAGCCTAAAATTTCCTTTCAAATAAAGACTCATAGACTCATAGAGCCAAGCAAATTAAGATTATACCCCAAGTCACTTAAACTCTTGTTTTTGCTTAGGTTGTGTAAAGCTGGGGAAATTGTTACTATCCTAAGAAGAAAACACTAAACACTAGAAAACCACTAATTTTTATAAACTCTTCAGAGATCTGAATATGTAAGACAACCAATTAATCTAAACTAAAAATTAAAAAATGAGCTCCTCTAAGTGACAGGGCAGTAACATGGATTTACTTGAGAATTTAAGCTGCCTGGGAGGAGAGCCAGGTAGATTCCACTTAAAATTTCTAATGAGTTAGTAATGGTAGGGGATGGGCTGCTGTGGAAATACAGAATATTTGAAGTTCTAAGACAAAAGCTCCCTGATTGGTCCAGATCCTTCTCCATAGACACAGCCATGTATTCCCAGGGAACTCTGGTACCTGGCAGGAGAATAGCAGCAGCTTCCTCTAATGGGGAAAGACAGGAGGAGCAGGGGGCAACATCTGTATAGCAAGGCACGAAAATCTGCCTAGATGGTTCTCTCTGAAGCAAAAAATTCACACTTTTGTAGCAAAATCAACAAATACTCTTTAGACGTGCATGCAGAGTATACACATTTGGTTAAGAGAAACTCAAGCAGAACCAGCGAGTACAATTCCCTGAAGACCAGCTCTAGGCTAGCAAGCATGAAGAAGTAAACAAATGTAGTTTTCTATAGTGCGGAAAACCAAAGGAAAAATAGAGAACAACAAGAAGACTCCAGCTCAACTGCTAACTAGATTGACCTAATCTACTCACAATAAAAAAATCTAGCAGAAGAGGAATACTTCTTTTCAAGTACAACTGCTTAAGAAATGTACTCATTATCTTGCCCATGTAATGGTAACTCCTCTGTACGGCATTTTCATAATAAAAAATCTTTTTAAAAAGTACAACTGCTATTTATCTCACTCTCTATTGTTCTACATATTATGTCAATTTTCAACACAAAATGACAGAAAACAAATACACCAATTGTCTCAAAATTATAGAATTGTCTCCATGTTAGTCTTGTGGTTGGCCAACTCATAAACTTCAAGTTTTCTACCTCTAATATTGTTTTTATTTTTAGAAAGCCTGTGAGGGCAATTTTCCAAGCTCTTGCATTTGTCTACCTCATCAGTCTGCTGGCATTTGTTTATCCTGTACAATAACCATGTTGGCAACAATACTGAAATTGAAAAAGATATGAGGGCACTGATATTTGGTATTGCAAGTATAGCAACTGGAGTTCAACTCTTATTATTTCTAATAGATCACTAGGATTTAGCAGGTAGAAGTCAGACTGAGCCATCAACAACATGGTCACTTGAAGAAACTGATGATAGCAGTGAGGCACTACTGATAACATATCAGGTTGGTGGAAGGTCAAACACAGTTTACCAGGAATGGCTGGATGATATGTTCCATGTGTTATGGCCCTGCTGAACACAAGAAAAAAAAATCACCTTTAGCAGAACTGCCAGTTTCTAGGGTGTATTAATAACTTCTGTATCTGAGACATAGTCCTTTACTTTACCTCCAGTCAATAATGACAGCTATCATGACATGTCTTGTGGCATGATAGATACGAGCAAGAATAGTGCAATTTGTAGTGTTCAGGCTTGATCAGCAGTTTTATTCTACTCCATTTCCTCAGAGAATGATATCATATGACAGACTTCCACATGAGTTCCCCATACAATGGGTTCTGTTGCACACAGCTATAATTCATAGCCCCAGAAATAGGTATCTTTGATTTGTCAATATTTTGGTTTCTATAATGACTGAGCCACTGGCAACAAGTCAGTAAAAACATAGCTGTTCATCAAAGGAACAGTAGCTGGAAGAGTAGTAATGGCTTTGAATGAAGCAAACACATGCATTTTTTTATTCTGCATAGCCCTCACTGAGGTTAAATGGCGACAGCAACCTGATAGGCATTGACTTTCAGATTAATTGAGCCATCAATGAAACTGGCTCTGGCTTTTATAAGTCTCTATGTACCAAGAGCCCTTTGGAACCAACTTTTCTACACTTGATATACTAACAAATAAAATTATCCATAAAAAGATAACATTAACATATTTGTATAAAACCAAATGTTCTGAGACCAGGAGTTTTCATTCTCTTTCTTTCTTTCCTCTTTTCTCTTTCTTTCTTTCTTTCTTTCTTTCTTTCTTTCTTTCTTTCTTTCTTTCTTTCTTTCTTTCTTTCTTTCTTTTTTCTTTCTTTCTTTCTTCTTTCTTTCTTTCCTTTCTCCTTCCTTCCTTCCTTCCTCCCTTCCTCCCTTCCTTCCTCCCTTCTTCCCTCCCTTCCTTCCCTTCCCTCCCTCCCTTCCTACCTCCCTCCCTATCTCTCTCTCTCCTCTCCCTCTCTCTCTCTCCTCTCTCTCTCTCTGGTGCTTGAACTAATTGCCTGGGTGCTGTTCCTGAGTTTTTTTGTTAAAGGCTAGTTCTCTACCTCTTGAGCAACAGATCCACTTTCAGCATTTTTACTAGTTAATTGGAGATGACTCATGGACTTACCTATGTTGGATCAGCTTCTAACAGAAATTCTCAGATCTGAGCTAAGTGTGAGCCAACTGCAACAGGCAAGAGTTTTCTTATAAATATCGTTGACATTGAGCAAATGAATCTGGTTAGAGAATTTCCATCCTGTTTATTATTGAATCTAAGTTGATGGGCACTCAAAGAGCAGCATTAAGCAGTGTTTCAAAACATCAGTAGGTTAGCAGTTCACTTTTGACAGGAGATTAGTAGTAAATAAAATCTTGTTTCTCAGAAAGCCTGGTGATTGTATACAAAGACAGTGAGTTCAATCCATAAGGAGTTTCTCTGAATGCAGATTGTTTTCCTTTGATGATAATCATTGAAGTAAAGGCCCAGAAACTTTCAGTACAAAGAAGTCATTAGGGTGCCAAAATCCAAAAGCAGAAAGCATCCCATGGCTTTCTGAACAGTTTCTAACTTGGTCTGTTAGATTGGATTATTTTCAAGTACATGAATCTGTTGTATAGACAAAATAAAGGACTCCATGGATTCCACAGATAGAGGCACATATCCAAGCAGTTCAATAAGTTGTTGGTTGTTCTGGAAGCCAGAAATGACATGCTTTCCTTGACTTCTGGTTAACATGAACATGAGAAAGAACCCAAAAGTGTTTATTTGGTGAGTCATATAATTCCTTTTATTTCTTTTTAAAATGCTTTGTTATCTTTAAGTAGTTGTTTCTATTTTTTAATTGTTACTGTAAAGGTGATGTACAGATAGGTTGAACTGACATGAGTCACATAACAGTGCATTTCTTTTTTGAATAATATCACCATTTCCCTTCTTCTCTCCCAGTTTTTCCCTCCTGTCTCCACCCATAAGTTGTATCATTTTCAACACAGTGTCTCCTGATTACCACTGCTCCATTTGTTCATCCTTTGTCCCACTATTTGTGTGTCTGTATTTAACCCTCCCAAAGACAGAGAAATGAATAAACAAGACAAAAAGGAAAAGAAAACAAAAACAGCAACAAAGAAAAAAAACCCTCTTGTTTCCATTTCTTGGAGTTCTTTTGATAAATATTATTTTATATGATCTGATGCCCATAGCTATTGCACCTTTGTGGTCCTCTCTAAGAATATCCTCCTTTGGTTTCATTCTGTGTCAATGCCTAGAGACTAGTTATGTATCAGACAAAGGCCTCATACCTGAAATATACTTAAGACTCAAAAAATTAACCTCTTCCAAAATGAACACTCAAAGAAACAACAACCCAATTAATAAATACACTAAAGCCTTAAAAAGAGACTTCTCAGCCGGGCACCGGTGGCTCACGCCTGTAATCCTAGCTAGTCAGGAGGCTGAGATCTGAGGATTGTGGTTCAGAGCCAGCGCTGGCAAGAAACTCCCTGAGACTCTTATTAAATATAGACCTCTAGAAAACCGGAAGTGGCGCTATGATTCAAGTGGTAGAGCACTCGCCTTGAGCTAAAGAGCCCAGAGACAGTGCCCAGGCCCATAGTTCAAGCCCCACGACCCACGAAAACAAAAAAAAGAGAGAGAGAGAGACTTCTTAGAAGAAGAAGCAAGAATGGATAATAGACATTTGAAAACATGTTCAACATCTCTGGCCATAAAAGAAATGAGAAACATTGAGATTCCACCCAGTTGGAATGCCCATTATCAACAAAACTAATATTGAATGCTGTCAGAGATGTGGCCAAAAGGGAACTCTGCTACTCTGTTGGTGGGAATGTAAACTTGTTTAACACTCTAGAATGAAGGAGGTTCCTCAAGAAACTAAACATAAGACTTCTCTGTGTCCCAGTAATTCCATTCCTGGGCATTTATTGACTAGACCACAAACAAGGCCTCAATAAAGCTACCAGCACAGCTATGTTCATTGCAGCATTGTTTACCTTACCCAAGATATAGAATCATCCCAGATGCCCCTTAGTGTATGGAACAAGAAAATATGGTATAGATACACAATGGAATTCTACTCATCTTTCAGAAAGAATGATATTGTACTATTCATAAGAAAATGGAATACTGGAAAAAATATATTAATTGAAGTAAGCCAGACTCAAACAGAGGTTACATAATTTCCCACATATCTGGTAACTAGAATGTGCCTATAAATCTACAAGTAAAAAACAAAAACAACAAATAAAAACAAAACACTGGGACATGATAAATTACACATGATGTCTTTTATTCTAAGTGGAAAGCAATCTTCTATAGCTATTTATTATACAAATTGATAGCACAGACAGAGGGACAATTGGTGTCTGCATACAAAAGGTATAGAAATGGAGAGAGACCCATGGAGAGCTGGCTCTCAGTGCCCACCCTAATGAGGACATATTTCATTTCATGTATATTGCAAAAGAAAAATCCATCCTCACATTTGTTTACAGTATGAGGATGGGAAAATGAGGTGAGCTAGAGGATTCTTATTTGCCATTAATAAAATAGAATCTGGAAAATATTTACTATGAAACCATAAAATTAGATTAGAAGCAAAGGATAAAACATCATTTAGATTCCTACATGAAAGGGCAAATAATATATGATCTACTCCAATGTCATTCGCATTATATTCAGTAAACTGAGCTGTCAGCATTATATACCTTAAGAGGTATATTGAGATATGTGAATGTATGTTCTTAGTATTATAATTATTTATTGTTCTAAGAAGATGGGAAATATATAAGCATCTGTGTGTTAATAGGTTAAGGAATATACATATTTACAAAGAAGTAAGTCTTAAAGAATTACACGAAAGACTAGAGGCTCCTGTATTTACTACATACTTTGAAATTCACTACATTTTAAAATAATAAATGGTTCTCTATTGTTCTATCTACAAAGGTTTTCTGGGTTTGGGGCACCTATCATTGGTGCTCAACTCACCGCTTATAAAGAATTAGCTGAGGAACTTTAAAATAATGTCAGAATTCATGGTTACAAATTCTGACTAAGGTCAAGGGTGGGCCTTATGCCTTGGGGTTTTAAAAATTCTCCACATTATTTCATATTTACATCTAGAGATGAGAACCACTGAACTATGCAAAGGAATACACTGATGTGTGGTTCTGTTTTAGTTCCTTGTTCTATGAGAACTTTTAAAACAGAACCCTGGTGTTACTTAACTATGAAAAATAAAAATATATAAAGCAATTTAAGAATTTTATAGTTTGGACATTAAAATTCAAAAATGAAAGGTGAGACTCAAAGTATGTCATTAATTTATTTCAGCAATTCTTATTTGGGAGGGAATAGAGGTGGCAAATCAGAAACATCTGGGTCATTTTTTTCCTTTAATTTAAAATAGCTATGTTCCCTGTAGGAGATTGTATTTAGAAAGGCATGTGAGTGGGAGAGAACTACAAAATTTTTAACAGTTCCCCAGATAATCCTGACCCCCACCATGGTTACAGCTATTCCATATTTTTGAAAAACCATTTAGTTACTTATTTGCTTCTAACTTACTAAAAGAATTAGATAATACAGTGATTAGTGGTGAGCCACAAGATTTTACCCATTTGTTAATGTGATCAGATTAATCATTCAAAAAGCCTTAAAAAAAGAACCTCATCCCTTTAGAAAAAACTTTACAAGTTAAAGTGATTTCAACAAAGAAATAGCCAAAAGTTTTCTGGTAATAAATGTGTGTATGTGTGTATATGTGTGTATGTGTGTGTATCTTATATGTGATATATATATAATATATAGTAGAAACAGCAATTACGTATATATGTCCTTGGAGATATGAAATTGATAAAATGTAGAAGAATGTGCATATTAGTAGATTTACAGTATTATGTATTAGAATACAGATTTCTAGTAAATACTGATTTCTAGTAAAGCTGAGTAACCCAGATAAAGAACAAAACAAGTTGCACTACTTTTTTAAATGTTTTTTTATTGTAAAAATACTGTACAAAGGGGTTACAGTTACATGAGTAAGATAATGAGCACATTTCTTATTGTTTTTCCCTTACCATCCCTTTACTCCCCATCTTGATGACTCCTCTCCCCCACACATGAAGTTGTAAAGTTTGTTTTCAACATATTGTCTTGTACATCTCATTGTTACAATGGTTCAACCTGTATCTTTATTTCAGCATTTTGTTATTTCCCTTCCCCTCCCCAAATTAGAAAAAGTGTATATACAAGATTCAGGGCACAGGATCCAATTATAGTGACAACAAGGGTTATACCCCGAGGGAAGAACATACAAAAGAAACAAAAAAATTATATAGTACATTATAAGTACATTAAAAACAATAGCAAGAAAGAAAAAACACTTGTGCCCTATTCTTGGGGTTCATTTCACTTAACATCATCTTATATGGTCATATGTACACAGCTTTTAAACTTTTCTGCTTGTTGTAGACATACAGTAGTTATTGCAAATAAGGGAAACCATGGGACCTATGTTTTTTGGGCCTGGCTTACTTCACTCAATATAATTTTCTCCAAGTCTTTCCATTTCCTAACAAATGGGGTGATGTCATTCTTTCTGATGGAGGTATAGAATTCCATTGTGTGTGTGTGTGTGTGTGTGTGTGTGTGTGTGTGTGTGTGGTGTGTATCACATTTTCTTGATCCATTCATCTTCTGAGGGGCATCTGGGTGAGTTCCATAGCTTAGCTATGGTGAATAATGATGCAATAAACATAGTTGTGCTGGTAGCATTAGTCTAGCTTTGTTTGTGATCATTTGGGTAAATGCCCAAAAGTGGGATTGCTGGGTCATAGGGGAGCTCTATGTGGAGTCTTTTGAGGAACCTCCGTACTACTTTCCAAAGTGGTTGAACAAGTTTACACTCCCACCAACAATGCAGTAAGTTTCCCTTTTGGTCACATTCCCTCCAGCATCTGTTGTTATTAGAGTTCTTGGTTAGAGTCATTTTAACTAGGGTGATATGGAATCTCAGTGCTGTTTTGATTTGCATTTCTTTTATAGCCAGAGAAGTTGAGCATTTCTTCAAGAAAGGTCTATTGGCCTTTCCTATTTCCTCCTCAGAGAAGTTTCTTTTTAAGTCTAAGTTGAACCATTTTTAAACTTAAAAATAAAACCACTCAAAACTTTCTTCCTATGGATCCACTATGTGTATGCCTTTCATGAAGGGAGAAGTAGGTGAATCTACTATAGTGAAAAGCCAAGAATCTTAGGCTTCATCCCACACCAACATAATCTGAATCTAAGATTTAACATGCCTAAGGGATTTGTATACACATTAAAACTTAAAATGTACTGTTTAGTCCTTTGTTTTTAAGACAGTCAGCTATGCAATTGCTCAGAAACAGGCTATAGTACTTCTGAATATCAGTAAAAGCCAGCAGTACAAACAAATGAAAAAAAAAAAACTTAACTGGATATTTCACAAAAGACAAATATAAGAACCTTAAAATTCTTACTTCTCACCCCAAATCACTGAAAAATGCCCTTTCAATACAACATGGTGGGATTTTCATCTTTCTCCCTGAATAAAGCCAATAGATGAGAGCGCAGACATGGAGCTTGCTGGTAGTGTTGACAGTAGTGATATTATGTGTTTTGTTGCTGTTCTTTTTATCTCAGTTTTCCATGGCTATTTCAAAAAGTAAACACAACAGGTTGTAATTTGCTAATAAGCAGAAATCAAACTGTGTTGGAGACAAAAAGTAAAAATTAAAAAAAGAACAAGACACATAGTTTCCACATGTATTTTTACTTTAAATCAAGGCTACGTATTGCTATTTGTCCAAGTAAGGAGCATTAAGAAAGGCAGGTTAACATCCAAAATGAAGTTATGCCACCCTAACTAAATAAATAAATAGCCTTTTATTTTCTAAGGTATTGATGAAAATTATGTTAATGATTTTCAAAAGCAGCCTTAATTTAATTAGTAGTGTGAAAACAAGAAAAATATTAAAATATCTTAAAAATACATTATTTCCCACAGGCTCAGCTAAATGTGGGATTACATGAACTTTCCAACTTTTGATACAATGTCTGTATCCCATTCAGTCACTGCCCTCTGACCTAAATTTGAAAATGTGTTCATGCCATTTTTCTCACCCAGTTAGATGATGAGTGTCATGAGGCTGTAACTGTAGACATTATGTTGATCGGCACAGTAGCTATGTTGAACTGAAGATCATTATCAAGAGCCACATGTTTCCACAAGAAAACAGTGGAAGGATTTTTTCACCTTAATGTGTACAGCATAGGACTTTAATTTTTCCAATTTAAATTATTTGGGTCTGGACATATAAGTGTATCACTAATAAACACAAAACCTTAGAGTAGCAGGTTGACTATGCTTTTAGTAGAAACCTTGAAAATCTGTGCCAAGGGCTGGGAAGGTGGCTCAGTGGTAGAGCGCTTGCCTTGCATGCATGAGGCCCTGGGTTTGATTCCTCAGCACCATATAAGCAAAAAGAAAAAAGCCGGAAGTGGAATTGTGGCTCACATGGTAGAGCGCTAGCCTTGAGCTGAAGACCTGAGGGACAGCGCCCAGGCCCAGAGTTCAGGCCCCACAACTGGACCTCCCCAAAAAAATCTGTGCCAATATGTGAACCATATATGATATAAAGGGCCAAGGTCTAATAACTACCATACCTTATATAGAGGTACAGGGTAGATTTGCCTGACATGCACAGCAACAATTCTGCACTCTCAAAATAACACCTTGTGCCAAACCCCTAATAGGAGATATTTGACAACATGCCATGATAGTAGACTCTGCTGTGGCAGTTCTGCAATGGCTTTAGTCCAATCTCTTAACATACATAAAGAAAGAACTAGAAAAACGGGAACTGGGAGAAATTACAAGATCAATATTAGACAAATCACATTTTTTTCTGTTGTTTTATTTCATTTTGTTTTGTTTATAATCACCTCCCTTTCTTTTCAGAGGAGCCTTTTGATATTATGAGTCTATACGTAAAAATGTAGCCTGACTTTCATTGGGCCTTAATTAACAAGTCTATGTTTCTAAGCATAGTTCAGTCTTATTGTGCCTTATCAATGGTAGGGAGAAATAGAAGCCTATGAAATGTGACACCCTTGAGAAAAGGCAGAGATCTGAGATAATTGCTACCATTACAAAAGGAAATGTGAATGGAATTCAGATCTAAAAGAAAATAAATTATGTTAAAAGTCAAATTCTTCCTCCTCAAATATATTGGTATTAAAATTTTCAAATTTAGACTGCAATTAAAAATATAACCACATCAGTAGTGGACAAGGTGTTTCTAAGAATGCCTACATAGTTCAATTATCTTAATGATGATGTCTCAGGTAATAAATACCATTGAAGGATTGACCTTCACCCTATTATCCCAGGTGCATATGGACCTCACGCAAAACACCAGGTATGCCAAGACATGGCTTGACCACAGGGGGATCATTCTGACCTTTGGCCTAGCCAAAGTTCTCTTCACTCCAAGTAGAACATTCCATTATAAGCCTAACCAAAAGTACTTGCCCCTAACCCCTAGTGACTATGGACTGTTTCTTATTTCTTTGTTTCCTTGTTAAGACCCATATATATCTGATCCCACCTCCTCCCACCATCTGCATTCCCCTGGGGGAGAATTCCTCACACTGTTCTATCTATTCATTTCTCCTCCATTTTCCTAACAAACATCATTTTTTAGGAAAATGTTAGTTCTTAGGTAAGAACTAACATTGAACTGGTCTCTCAGAAAGTAATGCCATATTATACCCATCCCAATTAAAAGCCTAAGGAGTAGGTTTGGTTTCTGTTTTTAATCTTTCCCCATCTCACTCTCTTGTATAAGCTGCCAACTATTGCAATTATTCACAAGTCTATGACATATCCTAAATCTTTACCTAAGTCTCTCAGTTCCTATATCTGGTCCTAAACATTCATCAACTTGCTGCTCAATTACTGCAAAGGTTTGACACTGCCCATCTGTTCACTGTTCTAGTACAGTTCTCACTGAACAAACTCTTGAGCCTCTCTGCCCTCTGTCTCCTGAATACTTATCTAGGGATGTCTGACATGACTCTTCCTCCTTCACCCCAGTTGATAGCCGCACTGGCATTTTGTCATGTCACACATGTCAAACAACTTCCTTTCACAAGTTCTCCCTTTATCTTTCTCTATCTGCCTTGTTTATCTTCCCCCTCCTCTTGCTCTTGCCTTAGCTTTTCACACCTCAGTTTTCAAATAACAGCTTTGACTTCTCAGGCCCCTCTGTAGTAGAACTTGGTTAACAACCATCACAAATTGTCTCCATTGTATTCCTCACAATATACTTCCCTCTACTGATAAGTGTATATTTCCATTCTTCTTTCCCTTCCTTTCTCTTCTCCATCCTTCCTTTTCTTTTCCTTCCCTTCCTTTTCCTTCTCTTTGCTTCCTTTTTTTATTACCTCCTTTCCTTTCTGGTTAAATGGAATGAGAAACTTGTCTTGTCTGGTATTTATTCCTTGCATATTGCTGATGTCCAATAAATAACTGTCAGAAATAAATGAGGCTGTACAAGAGTATTCCTCAATAGCAATTTATTTAAAGTTCACAATAAAATGAAATATTCTTTTTAATCAACATCTCAAAAGATAGCTGAGCTGATAGTTTTTTTGTCATATTGTGTCATGTCTAAACTTTCATATTTTGTGAAATTGTAGGGGACATGTTGTAATCTGAATGTGTGTCTTTTCCCAAATTCATGTTGAAACTTAAAGCTTGTTGTGGCAGTATTAAGATACGGTGTCTTTGGGGAAATGATGAAGTTATTTAATGACTTGATTAATTAATTAGTAAGGGCTTACCTTAAGAAATATCAGCTCTTCTCTCTGCCCCTGCTATATTCTGCTACATGAGGTTAAATCATTAATTTCTGATTGATACAGCAACAAAAACTTTCTCTTGGAGGAAGGACCCAACCTTCTCATCAGATTCCAATGTTATCACCTTGATCTTAAACTACTCAGTTTGAACTCCATGATTTAATTAATTTAAAAATTAACTAGTCTTTGGTATTACATTACAACTGCAGAAATGGACTACTTCTCTTTGGGATAAACGTTGATGAGAATGGTCAAAAGTGACTCTTTACAATTTTATGTTTCATAATAAATCTTATGGTGCATAATTAAATCTTAAATATCATAGTTCATAAGAGTTTAGTTCAGGATGACTACGCCTCAAAAAACAAATCGTATAACAGCAAGTATTATCATTTTCTTTTTGTTGAACTCAAATAATGAGGTTAACGCTGTAGAGGACAATTCAAAAAATGTGAAATTTCCTCTAAAAGCTATAAGCGATTCCGGCTTGCATTTCTCCTCTCTCATCTCTGTTTTACTTTATTTCCTTCAGATCCTTGCAAGTGTCTGATATTCTGAGCATTCTCAGTGCTCTCTCCAGCAGATGTTAGCATGCATATGCTAATTCAACACACTTCCTTCCTACTCTTTCCTAAAATCATAACATCTTCAGTGTTTTCTAAACAAAAAACACACCAGCTATCTAGATCACAAATACTGATTGGCACTTGGCAAAAACTTAGCTGCAGGGGAATTATATTTTTTTTCTTTGAAAAGTTTTAAATTTCTTTTGAAATTATTGAAGTTCTGGTCTTCAGCTTTATCGGAGTTTTCATCCTAAGTGTGTGGATGTCAGAAAAGGAAAGATTTGTATCTGATAAAACAAATCAAAACAGTCTGTGTTTTTACATAATTATTTAAAACTATTCATAAATGTGGAGAATGGTTTGTGTGATAAGGAATATACTCAAGCAAGTAAATAAAACAATAGGAAACTGTGGCCTAAAAAAAACCTAGTTTTGAAAATTTCTCCTCATAATTATCCATGTATTTCCCCCTCAGAAGGCATGCATTTCATTTCCTTTTCCCTGTCCTAGATTTCTATGTTTTTCACTCATTTATCAATTCAAAACCTATTGAGTATCAATTTTGTACGTGTTGGAAAATACAAAAATTAAGGAGATGTTATTCTTAAGGAAGTTACATTAATTAGCTATAAAGACTGTGTCTTCTCAAACTGCTGTGGCATCAAGCCATTTGGGAGGTTAAGAGGTCTAAATTCAAAGTTGTGGCAGGGTTTGATCTGGTTTTACATGGGGGGGTATAGAGACAGAGAGACAGAGAGACAGAGACAGAGAGGGCCTTTACAATGATATCTGACCTTAATTTAACTCTTAAGAATCTCGTCCCCAATTACATTCACATTTACAATATAAGTCAATGGGACAGGAAGTACAATTCAGTTAATAACAATAGTTCAAGTAAAAACAAGGCCATTAGAAGATGTGAAAATAAAATTATTTCAATTAGATTTTTACAAATGAGAAAGAATTGATGCATGTTTGATATTGGGAGACACAAGGCACAGAATAAATAGAGCCCAAGGTACAAAATCATAAGAAACCATTCTTAGATTAAATAAAGTAGTTAGATGGTAATGGTGGGAAGATAGGCCTAGAAAAATAATTGTTACTCCATTCTTACTATATTTTTAAGAAGTATTTTCAAAGACTGAATTTTTACAGAGCTCTTTCGTATTTAAAGCATTAGTAGAGGTTATTTGGATCAATTACCCATTTACTAGTAAAGTGTTGTTTGACCCACTAGGAAGCACTTTCTAAATTGTAATGATTTTTTATAAGCCTTATGAGGTACATGTTAATATTAAAATTGAGGAAATTTTGTCATAGAGTAGTTAAGGAGCTAACTCAGAACAAGTAAAATGATTATTTCTGTTTAAAATCTTATCTACTGTCGCAGCATAGCTACCTTTAAAAATGTTGTCAAGAGTCATTCTTGGCCAGAAATCAATCTCATGACTAGAACTGTAAGGTCCAATCCTGGATGGCGAGCAGACTCCACCCTCCTTGCAGCAATGTCTCCACCCAGTACCTGCGTTACCTAGGCAACTGGCACACCTGGAAGAGGTCACACCTGCATTTGCTGAGGTCACATCTGGATTAGATGTGGCCCCTACCCTAGATAAGGCCTAACCCAGGGCCAGATGCTCTTTTTCCCAGGCCTTTCCCACCCGTGAGGAGTGCTAACATGGTCTGGTGCCAACAGGAACGATGAATAACCTACCCCTTACTTGAATACCACATGCGTGGTATGGCTCTTACTCAGCTTCTCTTCTTTAAAAACTTAACATAAATGGTGCCGAAACCCGAGAAGGGCTTAAAGTCAGGATAGGTGGGATTCCTCTCCGTTTTTTTTTTTCTTTTTTTGTTTCCCTCTCCCCTTTTTGCTCTGAGGAATACCCACAGTTCTGACGACCTTTTTGCGAACCTGTCTGCTGTGGACACAGTGCATCAATACCATGGCTGGCCAATGCATCCACCTCCACCTTTCTACATTTTGGTGAATGGACTACTCTCTAAGGTTTCTGTGTCACTCAGTCTCTCTCCAGACGTGATACCATGCTGGAGAACCTACTAGGCCTTTAACGGAAAGACCAGTCACCTCTAGAACTGAAGACGCTTGACTCTGGTTGTTTGGCCACTCCTCCCTAGAGGGCTTGGTGGCAAGTCTGGATGCCACTTCCATCCAATAAGCCCTCCTTCACTCACTGATTTTTTTCTCTCCTACGCCTTTAATGGGGTGTGCCGTGAAGCCCCTCTGAAATGCCTCCTGCACTCCCTGGAAAGCCAGAGCACCTAATTTTTTATGCTGTTCTCATATTTAGACAGCTTTTGCCTCTGCAATGGTAAATGGTCAGAAGCCTGTTTACTTTCAGGCTCTCTTTGCTCTCTGCTAATCATGTCCAACTTTCTATATCTCTCCTTTTCTTTTCTACAGCGTTTTGGCTTGTGTCCTGAAGAGTGCCATGCAGGTTGGGTCCCAGGGATCTCCGTCTAGGTTCCCTCTCAAAGGCTAGCCAATCTAGGCTTGATCTATTTGTCATCTTGCGTTTGCCATCTTAGCCACATGGTGGGTGAAGGGTTTGGCCTCTTCTGACCCTTACCCTTCCACCAAGCTTACTACTCCATCCATCTATTCTAATGTGCCTTGTTAACAAGTTGCTCCTTTCACAGGCCCTGGTAACTGAAGCCCAACCATTTGATGTGCTTTGTTAGCAAAGATCTAATCATTGTTGTCAAAAATTTTAGGTTTTGAGTTTTGCCTTTTTTGTTTGGTGTTGTGTATTCTAGTACTGACTACGTTGTTCTAAAATATTGGGCATATCCATGCTAAGATTCTCTCACATCTAACGAGTTTTGTATTGCAGAATATTTGTTGTTCAATTTTTGATAAAGAGCAGGTAAGCTCTACTTATTCTATTTGATCTCCTAGTTGCTTTAATTGGAAATAGTAAAGGGTTTTATGGCAAAGATTGCAGTTTAAAGCCAGCCTGGGCCGAAAAATCCCTAAGACTCCATCTCCCAACTAACCTGAAAAGAGCCAGGCTGGAAACCTGGCTCAAGATTATTATTATCTCTAATTAACCAGCAAATACTGAAAGTGGTACCATAATTCAAAGTGATAGAGCACTAGCCTTGAACAGAACTGCTCAGGGACAGTGCCCAGGCCTTGAATTCAAACCTCCATGAATACTAACTGGGACAAGCCATCCCCAGACTCAGCCAGTCTGGGGAACAAGGGACCATAAAGAGGAGTAGAGAGGAGTAAGAGGAGATGATGTCACATCAGCACTTTGTGCCTGCCCTTTCAAAATTAACCAAAGCCAGGAGGTCAATAGAAGTAAGAAGCCTGGCCATCTAATGTCCATACCTATCTACCTTTTAACTGGACAGGAATTTACATTCTTGCCTTTGTTACTGACTTCTCCTCTACCTAGTCGCCAGATGTCAGAAGTAGCTAGGCACATTTCTACCAACATTTTCAGCCCAAGTCCTTCCTCTTGCCATTTCTTTGTTCTCTAGTATTTTTTTCCAGCCCCTCAATGCTTCATGAGACTTCCTCCAGACTTCAAGAGACTTGCCTCCTCTGGACTTCATCTAATGATTCACGCCTACCAAGGGACAGCTGCTGCTCATTGCCTTCTCTGGGAGGGGACCAAATTCCAGCCTTCTACCCCTAATGTCGGTGCCCCTTGTCACCAGGAAGTAGCCAGAGAGAATCCGCACCCTATTTCATGATTAGGAAAAGGCTGGAATGTAAGGTCCACTCCTGGATGGCTAGCAGACTCCACCCTCCTCCCAGCAAAGTCTCCAACCAGTACCTGTGTTACCTAGGCAACTGGCACATCTGGAAGAGGTCGCATCTACATTCGCTGAGGTCACATCTGGATTAGACGTGGCCACACTTTTACCCACCCCTACTGTAGATAAGGCCTAGCCCAGGGCCAGATGCTCTTTTTCCCAGGTCTTTCCCAGCTGTGTGGAATGCTAGCATGGCCTGGTGCCAGCCTGAACGATGAAGAAACCTACCCCTTACCTGAACACCACATGCGTGGTGTGGTTCTTACTCAGCTACCTCTCTTTAAAAACCTAACATAAACTAGTTAATAGGTAGATGGACTGTGGGTGCATATGTCTACTGAAGCTGATCCTCCACCAATACCTACATGATTTTCTTACAGAGTGAGATTTGATTTACCTTGCTGGTCCTGAGGCCCTGCTCTGTTTTTTTTTATTGGAATCTCATCTATTTTGATATATCATCTAGCTCCTTCATTAATAGATTTGTCACAGACCTACATAACTCCAAAAAAAGTTTGGGATTTCCTTTTACTCATTTTAATGGTGAGGGAAATAGTCATATAATTCATTTCACTTTACCAAGAAATTCTCTACCACAAGCACCAAAGAAAATCCTAGTAAAAACTGACAGCTGACAAAACTAGGCAAAGACTTAATCCTGGATATTTACTTTGTATCAGTCTTACTTCCCCAGGACTGCTAATAAGCAGTCCATTGTACATTATATTTTGTATGACATAAGGTTAGTCCTCAGGAGATTGTGCAGTGTGATAGTGTGATCTTTTCCAAGAAATGAAATGATAGGCATGTTTCTGTAAAATAGAGGTAATATTTTACAGCATAGAACCCAACCATTCATCTCATTTTTCTCTCTCTCTCTCTCAAAAAAAAAAGCATTCTCATCAGAATCTTCTCTTGTTATACTAGAGGGCAGACTGCAAAGACAGATGACTGACAGATCTGGAAAACAGTGTGGGAGGATAATATAGCTCAGGGAAGGAGCAAAGGATTTTTACTTTCTCTAGGACATTATGTAAGCAAATTTTCTTATCAGTTTACTTAAATATAAAGTGAAAATAACAACCATTTTATGTGTTTCTGTGAGTGTTATATGAGGTAATTCTTATGAAATACCATGTATAATTTCTGGAACATGAAGTCTAAGTAAATCTCAACTATTATGCCATCATCATCATCACCATCATCATTATTACTACCCTTATTATTAATCACAGCTTCATTTCATGAAAAGAGGAGCTATTTCTCAATGCTAAGAACTAAGCGTCTGGCAATTTCAAGACCATTTCGAAAGGAAACAACCTTCAATATAGATGATAATCATTAAATTTAAAGTTCACTTTGAGCAACTCTAAGTGGAAATCTGAAAAATTTTCTGAAAACAAGAAAAAATAAAAGAAAAAATGACAGTCTGGCTGAGAAACTTATAGAAAAAAATAGTATATAACAGTGTTTTTCAGAAGCAGCAACCAACATTTGGGAGACTAGATAGTAATTACATTCAAATTTATTTTAGCTGGTATTTTTTTAACCTGAAGAGTTGTCAAGAATATACTTAATAGTTTTTATAAATTAACAGAACCAGGTAAGGATCTAATTTTGTCTGAGAGATGAGCACAGAGGGACCAGATCTAAGGAAATCTGGAACCTGAAGTCTGTAGTATGGTCCTGGATCTCAGAAAAGTTTAGATGGGATTTGATGAGATCATGGAATCCAGAACTCTAATCTCTACATTCCCAATATCAGGTAAATGAAAAGGTTTTCAAATTAAATCAATAACTTTTTTATTGTTAGAAACAATAATCAAAGATTAGTTGCACACACACACACATGCACACACACACACATACACACACAGACACACAGACACACACAAACTATGATTCTGTTAGGAATCAAAGTTTATTTTTCTCTCAGAGAAAATGGAAATAAAAAGAGCATGTCAGTAAAAACATGATATATTAATTAAAGAAGTTCAACAGCCCTACAAACAAATTATATTAAAATATTTCTCAGCTCCTGATTTGCCATATATTGGAAAAATATAAGCCTAGTGTTAGTGCTCATGCCTATAATCCTAGATGTTCAAGAGGCTGAGATTTGAGGATAGCAGCTCAAAGCCAGTCCAGGCAAGAAAATCCAGAAGACTCTTACCTCCAAAAAATGACTCAGAAAAGGCTGGAAGTGGTGCAGTGGCCCAAGTGGTTGGGCACTAGCCTTGAGCCAAAGAAGCTCTGGAACAGCACCCAAGGTCCCGAGTTAAGCCCAAGGACTGGCACAAGAAAAAAGAATAGTTGACAACTCTCTTATCATAAATGTAACTATACCATAGTTCATTGGAGCATTTTTTGACTTCTAAGTTTAAACCGCTTCTTAAAAATGAATTCAATTTTTATTTGCTATACTGTGTTTTAGGTACTTTATTTTAGAATCAATATATCATTCATTTGTGTTCATTATACTTTGTTTAATCATTAATATAAGCTACAACAGTCCAATTACCTGAATTAGCAATAACCTGAAATACAGATACAGATAGGATAATACAAATAAAGCTTTTCCAACATTCTTTTAAAATTTAAAAAAAAAAACTGATATTACAGCCTGAGACTTACTACTTCAAAAACTTACATAGACAATTAGAGTAAAATTATTAAAATGCTGTAGTGTTTGTTTTTCAAATTCTTTATTGTGGTTAAGTGATTACATATTTTCCCAAATTTCACAGTATTGTGGGATAGTGATGCTTAGTTAAAGTCACAAACACATTCTAACTTTCATGGGGCAAATTGTCTATTGTGGTATATAACATTTATGAGTTCTATGAGCTTTGCGATACAGTTATTTCTTCCACATTGGGTGATATGTACATTTCTTTTGTTTTGCGTAGTGTCAGCTGTTCCCTCTTTCCCACTTGTTCCCTCCCTCTCATGGCTGCCATTGAGTTGCTTAATTCATTTTGACCAATGTCCAGTGCAGCTGATGGGTCCCGCTGTTCTATGTTTGTCCCTGATGTCTTCTTTAGAACAAATTTTGGTTGTTAGTATGGCACAGTAGTTAGAAGCATGGATTTGAAGGTCCAAATCAGTGTCAAATTAGGGATACTGTGACTTTCTAACTGGTTTTGCATAATCCTTAACATCTCCAACCCTCAGTTTCTTCTCTCAAGTTGAAATGTTTGAAAGTCTGAGAAAGATGATGCTAAATATATATTCTTATTGAGACTCCAAGATAGTATTCATACTGAAAAGTTAACATTATTTTAACAATATTGTTTTGGCCATAAATTGGTTAAAAGCCTATAGAAAACTAAAGTTAGATCCATATATATATATATCACCCTGCACCAGAATCAACTCAAATGGATCAAAGTCCTCAAAGCAAAAGCAGACACCCTGAAAACATTACAGGAAGGAATAAGAGACACTCTGGGGCTTCTTGGCACAGGCTGAAATTTTCTTTAAAAAGATCTAGAAACACAACAAATCAAAGAAAGGTTGGACAAATGAGATTGCATGAAATTGCAAGTTTCTGCATGGCAAAGGACACAGCTAGAAAGATCAAAAGAAACCCCATGGATTGGAAGAAGATCTTCACTAGCCATACAGCAGACAAGGGCTTCATATCTAAAAATATACTTAGAGCTCAAAAAGTTAAATCCCCAAAAACAAATCCTCAAAGGAACAACAACCCCATTAATAAGTGGTCTAAAGACTTCAAGAGAGAATAAGAATGGTCAATAGATGTACAAAAGTTTTTGAATGGTCTCCAAATGTCTCTAAGGAAGATAATCAACATTTTCCTCCAGTAATTATGATGGACCAAGTAGGATACCTGTGGTCATTTGGATTGCAAAGCAAAAGTAAATACATAAATAAACAAGATGGCTAAAACAGCCAATATATTTTTCCTTCCAATTTTGAAAGAGAAGTTCACGATTAAAGATCTGGAAGATCTAGTTGCTGGTGTGGATATACTTCCTGGATTGTAAATATGGCTTTCTCTTTTTATTATCATATAGTGCAGTACAGATAAGTAGAACAAGTTCTCCATTTTCTTCTTGTGAGGGTACTGATTACATGAATGCAAGTCCAATCCTTAGGTCTTAATTCTTTCTATAGGACCTAACTCCAAATACCATCACATTGATAATATTAACCTCTACACAGATTTTGGGGAAGACACTGTCATTTAGACTATAGCATAGAATCTGAAAGTTGTCACGCAAATCTTTCCAATAAATATCATTGTACTTGAGGATCTAGTCACTCAATTCTTTTTGACCACGGTCCTGTCTTTGGCATCAAACTGTTCAGGTGTAATGTGAAAATATTTTCTGAATATTTTGGTGTTATACCCCACATATGATCACAATAAAAAATCTAATTTTTTCACAGACATGTATTTCAACCACAGCAGAGAATAGTAAACATTACTATGGTTATGAATCTTTATATCATTCATTTGTTTTCAGCTGGTTATCCATTACCTTACATTATTGTTTTATTTTCATAAGTTGTTATCTCTTTTAATCTACAAGATAATAAACTCAATGGCGGCAAGATTTGTACATTATGAAACATTTGTATTGGCTCCAGAGCCTACCATTGTTGAATTCATATTAACTTGATAAGGACTGTTTGAAAAAGCATTATTAAAGGTAGGAATAGCAATAACATAAATATAGGCATTTTAATCTTACAGAGAGAATTAGAAGCTTACAGGGTAAGATAGTAGATTAAAAGCTTCTTCCTCGTGCTGCTGTGAATGAAGAGTCCAGGGTAGGAAAAGGCAAATGACATTTTGAAGAGAGAAAGGGCATTGAGAGTCATGAAAGAAGTGGCAAGATAGCTGAAAGCATGGAGAAAACAGAAAGGCTATGCAGAGAAAAGTAGGAAGCAGTCTGTAGCTCCAACACTATTTAATGGGGTAGGGTAGGAGAAGAGAGCTGAACCCACAACCATGGCATTTTCCCATCTCTGACTATTGCTGGTGACTAAGCCATTAGGAATAAGTTTCTCATTAAGAAAACTCCCAAACAAAACAGAGATATCCATCCCAACCGATGCACAAACCACAAACTAGAAACGCAAGAATTATGACAATCAGTGGAACAAGAGAACTCCAAAAAGTTTCTCTTCAATAATTAAATATGAATATATTGACATATTTTAAATGACAAATAATTCAAAAGTCAGTGTCTTCGAAGAGGATACAAACAAAGATAAATAAAGCAAAAGAAATCAGAGAGGCAAATGAGTTGGTGGATTAGATGCATGAAATCAATTCAAAAATGGATAAGAAATTCAAAACTTAAGCAAAAACTTCAATACTTTAGGTTAAAAAAAAACCACAAGGTGATTTTTTTTGGTAGATCATGAGGCTTGAACTCTGGGCCTGGGCACTGTCCCTCAGCTCTTCAGCTCAAGGTTAGCACTCTGCCACTTGAATCACAGCTCCACTCCTGGTTTTCTGGTAGTTCATTGGTGATAAGAGTCTTACAGACTTTCCTTCCTGAGCTGCTTTGAATCGTGATCCTCAGATGGCAGCCTCCTTAGTAGCTAGGATTACAGGTGTGAGCCACCAGCCCCTGGCACAGGAGATTTTTTTTTTAAGTAGAAATTTTAGGGAATAAAAATTCAATAAATTAAATTAAAATTCAATTGAAACTACCACCAATAGGAGTTGATGATTTGATTGAGGAATTATTATATTCAGATAGCAATTATAGAGAAAAAGAAATTGAGACAATGACATCTGAGGTCTTTGGAATATCATTAAGAGGATAACTGTACAAATCTGTAATGTAGCAAATGGATCCTAAAGATACAGAAAATGTATTCAACAAAATTTCCTTTCTTGCTATTGCTTCTAACGTATTTATAAGTACCACGTGAATTTTTTTGTTGTTGCTTTGTATGTCCCTCCCCCAAGGTATAACCCCTGTTTCCACTGTATTTGATGTTGGTATAAACTGGGGAGGGGAAAGGAAAAAACAAATTGTTTAAACAGGGATACAAGTGGACCCATTGCAACAATGAGATGTACAAGTTGTTATGTCGAAAAACGACCTTTACAACTTTGGGGGGGGGGCTGTGGGGAGTGGGGGAAAGATAGGAAGGGATGGGAAAGGGAAACAAAGGAAGAAGCAACAATACTTGATAAGAACTGTACTCATTACCTTGTTCATGTAACTGTAACCCCTCTGTACGGTATTTTCACAATAAAAAACTTATTTAAAAAAATTATCTCAGAAAACTTCTAAAGGGTAGAGAAAACGATTGACATCCAAATATATGAAGACATGAGGCATGTAGAACCCCAAATAGATGTGACACAGAAAGAATATTTCCACATCATATTGAAGTTAAATGCCAAGAATAAAGGACAAAGAAAAAAGGGTGAAAATTGTATGACAGAAATGTGGCATTACTTGAAAAGGCAAACTTATCAAAATACTAGCAGACTCTCAGTGGAAGCTCTAAATGCCAAAATAATTGGGATTGATGTACTTTAAGTCTTGAAACAGCATAACTGTTAACCAAGGCTACTGTATCCAGCAAAGACATTCTAAAGGAATAATAAATGCTTTCCATAATAAGCATAAACTAACACAATTCATCATCACAAAGCCAACATTTCTGAAGATATTACTGCAATACCACACAGAGAAGAGAAAGAAACTTATAAACAAGATGAGAGCTTGGGAGAGAATAAATCTTACTAGGAGAATACATAAACAAATTGTATTTAGGACAATAATCAATGCTATTAAATCTGTAAATTAATTAACCTCTAAGATGCAGAAGGACAAGTGAGCACATGACTCTCAATCACCCTAAAGGAGGGATACAAACTAAATGGATTAAAAAACGGGACCTATTTCCATCTACACAAAACTACCTCACTGGCAAAGGTACATTCAAACTAAAAGTGTAGAGATTTGAAGCAAATTGAATCTAAAAACAAGAAGCAGCAGTTACACTCATATTTGAAAAAAAAAAGACTCAAAGTCAAAATTAGTCAGAAAAGATGAACATTGTTATGCAGTAATAATGGGAATTAATCCATCTAGAAGATAAAATAATAAATATGTGTGTGTATCTAAATGCATAAATCATCCAGATAAAACTAGAGTTAAACTATACCATAAAGCAAAAGGGATTTAGCTACTATTTTACAGATATTTCATCTCAAACAGTAGAATAAACATTCTTCTCAGCAACTCCTGGAACTTGTGCCAAATAGGTCACATTTTATGCCATAATTAGAGTCTTAACAAATAGAAAAAATGATATATTTTATGTTCTAATATTACAAAAGAATATAATTAAAAGTCAATATCAAGAAAAAGTACAGAAACGATGCAAACACATGGTGATGTGACAACGAGCTTTTGAATGACCAGTGACTCATAGAAGGAATCAAGAGGAAATGTTAAGATGTTCTAAAATCAAAAATCAAATCACAACTTACCAGAACTTTTGCAACAGCAAAAGGAAGTTTATAGCTCTAATTGTTCACCTTTAAAGAAACAGATCTCAAACAAATAATGTAATGATACACCTTCAACTTCTTAAAAAGTAACTAGAAAAAACCCAAACCCTAAAAATACTACCTAAGAAGAAATGATATTGATAGGGACATGATATTAATGAAAAAGAGACTAAAAGAAAGCCATAAAAATAATCAATTAGATAGAGCTTGTTCTTTGAAAAGATAAGTAAAATTGCCATCTGTCAACCAAACTAACACAAAGAGGTTAAGACATAAATTTGTATTATTATTTTTGGGGGGGGAGGATCTGGTCATGGGGCCTAAACTCTGGGCCTGGGCGCTGTCCCTCAGCTCTTCAGCTCAAGGCTAGCGCTCTACCACTTGAGCCACAGCGCCACTTCTGGCTTTTTTCTTTTTGCTTATGTGGTGCTGAGGAATCGAACCCAGGGCCTCATGCATGCAAGGCAAGCGCTCTACCACTGAGCCAACTTCCCAACCCCATAAATTTGTATTATTAAGAGATGAAAAGAGGAATATTAGAGAAGATACCACTAAAATGCAAAGAAATATTACAAAATATTTTGAAAACTTCCACTCAAATTGGAAAATGTAAAAGAAATATATCTTTACATCATCTCCTACTGTATACAATATATAGTATCCTACTCTATATATAATATACATGTATTACATTATGTACACATATATAATATCCTACTACAATTAAATCAAGGAGATATAAACAAACATTTATAACAATTAAGAAGACTGGAGACATATTTGTTCTGAATCCTTTCAAATTTTAAGAAAAAAGAACAGCAATGCTTCTCAATCTGCTCCGTAAAATAGAAACCAAGAGGATCTTGGCACTGGTGGTTCACACTGGAAACTTAGCTACTCAGGAGACTGAGATCTGAGGACTGCGGTTCAAATATAACCTGGTTTGGGGGTCCTGAAACTCTTTATCTCCAATTAAGCACCAAAAAGCTGAACATGTAGCTGTTCCAAGTGATAGAGTAGTAGCCTTCAGCAAGTAAGGTCTGGGACAGTGCTCAGGCCCAGAGTTCATCACAGTATTTGCTTATAAACACATGTCCATATATACATTTGTACACACATACATGTTCACACGTATATACAAATGCAAAAGAACACTTCTTTTTTTTTTTATTTTTTATTTTATTTGAAAACATACTGTACAGAGGGGTTACAATTACATGGGCAGGATAATGCATACATTTCTTACCAAGCATTGCAGCCTCCTCCTTTGTTTACCCTTCACCTCCCTTCCCAGCCTCCCCCCTCCCCCCCACCCAATCATACCCCCCCTCCTTCCCCCCCACCGACATTGTAAAGCTGGTTTTGACATGACATTTTGTACTTCTCATTGTTGCAACAGGTCCACCTGAATCCTTAAACGACTTGTTTGTCCCCGTCTCCTCCACATGTTATACTGACATCAAATATAGTGAAAGCGGGGGTTACACTGTGGGGGAGGGACATACAAAGCAACAAAGAAATAATATTATAAATGCGTTAGAAACACATGCATGAAAGAAACAAAAACATTAAAATACATATTTGAGGGTTCGTTTTCCTAACATCACATTCTCTGACTTTTTCCGCTTGACTCATACCTATACTAGATATTGCAAATAAGGGAAACCATGGGACCTATGTTTCTTTGGGCCTGGCTTACTTCACTTAATATAATTTTTTCCAAGCCTTTCCATTTCCTAACAAATGGGGCAATGTCATTCTTTCTGATGGAGGCATAGAATTCCATTGTGTATATATACCACATCTTCTTGATCCATTCATCTACTGAGGGGTATCTGGGTTGGTTCCATATCTTAGCTATGGTAAATAATGCTGCAATAAACATAGTTGTGCTGGTAGCTTTAGTGTGGCCTTGTTTGTGATCATTTGGGTAAATGCCCAAAAGTGGGATTGCTGGGTCATTGGGGAGCTCTATATGGAGTCTTTTGAGGAACCTCCATACTGCTTTCCAAAGTGGTTGAACAAGTTTACATTCCCACCAACAATGAAGTAAGGTTCCTTTCTGTCCACATCCCCTCCAGCATCTGTTGTTGTTAGAGTTCTTGATTTTTGCTGTTCTAACTGGAGTGAGGTGATATCTCAATGTTGTTTTGATTTGCATTTCTTTTATGGCTAGGGATGTTGAACATTTCTTCATGTGTCTACTGGCCATCCTGCTTTCTTCTTCAGAGAAGCTTCTCTTTAGGTCTTTCGCCCACTTACTTATTGGGCAGTTGTTTCTTTGAGGATTTGTTGTTGGGTGGTTTAATTTTTTGAGTTCCAAGTATATTTTAGATATGAGACCCTTGTCCATTGTATGGCTAGTAAAGAAAAAGAACACTTCTTAATTTATTCTGTGAAGCCAATATTCCTTGATACCAAAGCACAGTTAAGGAGACAATAAATAAAGAAAACTATAGATCAATTTTTTTGATGAAACTAGATGCCTCTTGTCTTTCTAGACAAATAAAACCCAGTAGGGTCAGAGCTCACAAGGTAGCCATTTAAAAGCAATAAATAAATAACAAAAGTAAATCTAAAGCATACTTCTACAAATTCCAGTACTTCTTTACAAAATCACCAAAGCCAATGCTGCAGGTCTTCACAAGATATTATGAGGCCATCTGAAGAAGATTTTTGTGAGCATGTGGTGAGCAAATCTTCAAAACATCAGAGAAAGACCAGCCTTAAGTAAAGGAAAATATAAAGGAAGAGAGGGAGGAGGGAGGCAGATAAATTGAGAAGGAGAGAAACAAGCAAAATGATGAAAGTATAAGAGATTATAGAAACATTAAAAAATAGATTTTGAGAAAAGGGGGAAAATACCATGCTTCACTATTATAATCTAGAGAACTAGAGAGGGCAATTCTACTGCACGCCTTATTAAATTGACTTCTCCATTTCTCCCCAGGCTGGACTGCACAGAGGAAATTCATTAGCTCCATTTAAATGCACACCCCAGAGCCCACCTTCAGTTTCTAGTGGAGCACAACACATTTCACATTGGATAAACCACTATGACTCTAGAGAATGAATTTTTTTTAACTTAAATCAACCTTCATGGAACAGTTTGTATTCTTACGATTTTTTCATTATAAGTGAACAACTACTCTATAGACAAGGACTGTAGAAAGTCATTATGCTAAATAATTCATAGTAAGGGAATTTTTTTGTAATGAGATCAACAAGGCACTAATGCTCTTGGCCATTGGCTTGGTCTTAGAAATAATTTTTGTGTTGCAAACTTTTTCCTGTATTGTTCTTGTTAAAGTGGAATTTAACTGTGCAAATAACCTTAAAAACATGATGAATCACCAATGAATACAAGTAACCTGTAATTCAGACTTCAGAATATATTTTTAACTGTTTATATGTAACCCCCCAAATATAGTAAATGATCATGTTCTTTTCTTTATAGTTTCTTTTTCTTCCTCATAGGTTTTCCAACAGTGTCTATTTTAGATTAGAAACCCCTACCTTTTCCTTAAGATGGTTTCCTAAGACCATCTATTCTTTCAAAAACACAGGAATTAAATTGTCCATGCTCATGAATTTAGAGATTGATAACTTTCAAAGTTATATTTCTAGACCATTTCCCAAACTTCATGCATATGTGATCCAGCTTTCTGCTGGTTGTCCTGTGTAGGTGTATTATAATCTAATGCACAAAGCAGAATTCCTTCCTTCCTTCATCCTTCCTTCCTTCCTTCCTTCTTTTCTTCCTTTCTTCCTTTCTTTCTTTTTTGTCAGTCATAGGGCCTGAACTCTGAGCTTGGGCACCATCCTTCAGCTCTTCAGCTAAGGGCTAGAGCTCTACCTCTTAAGCCACAGCACCACTTCCTGCTTTTTCTGCTTATGTGGTGCTGAGGAATTAAACCTAGGGCCTCATGCATGCAATGCAAGCATTCTACCACTGAGCTACCTTTCCCAGACCCTCAAAGTAGAATTTTTCATACTACCCCCCAAGAACATCTCCATCTTGTCTTGTAACTATTAACGTAAACAATGACACCATGTTCATCTACTCAGCCAGGTTAGATGCACTTCACGTCCTCCTCCTTTACTGAAATTATCCTCATTGGAGACACTTCATTAAATAGGAGAGAGCAATGTTCTAACAGTCTTGGGGCCAAGAAGGTCAGACAGGAGATGATGGTGATCAGTAGCTTTATTAAAATGTCCTTCCTCACAATACAGTAGCATGAAAGATACTTGAATACAGACAGGAAAGGGGGGAGGGTAAGGGGGGGATGCTTACATGAAACACATATACACCCACCCATGAGTATTCCTGAGAAATTGTCAGAAAAAAATCATCGGGTTGAGCCATGTAAGTTTACATGGGCTCATACCACTGATTATCATTTCACTAACATAAGACATCTTTCTATCACTAAGAATGACATAAATCAATGTTACCATTGTAAAACAAACAGGCATCTTTGACCTAAGAACAATTGAATAGTAGAGGCTGTTTAAAATAGAAAGATAGCATTAACCAATACAATTTTCAAATTACACATTTGATTTTAAAGAGGAATTATATTTTAAAAGGCATCCATGGCTATACTTGAGAAGTCTGAGTATATGCTAAATAATTATTATAATATTTGATATATAGAAACAAATGAAAAGAAGCAAGTCACAAAAATTATTATATTTATCAATGTAGAATTTGTTTCTGGAAATGAGTCAAGGTATTGCTATTTCGTCCAGTAAGAGCATAGAAGTAGACCACTAGAGGAACTGCAGTGCCACTGGGAAGGCCATCGGAACAAGGAGAATTCATGGCAGACCCTTGAGGATGAGTAAGTGAAACATGTAGAAATTGAGCACGGATTTAGGGGACTGGCAGTGAACTAGCTTTCTTGTTATCTAGCTGATATGTAGAACACAGTCATATCCATCAAGTTTCCTCTTCCCCTGAAGTCCTAGAGGAGGACCCAAAGTACTTAGATAACCTGAAGTTGTTTATGCAACAAACAAACAAACATGGACACACACACACACACACATACCAGAGAAAGAAAGAAAGAGAGAAAGAGAGAAAAAGAAAGAAAGAAAGAGAAAGAAAGAAAGAAAAAGAAGGAAGCAAGGAAGAAAGAAAGAAGGAAGGAAGGAAGGAAGCAAAGAAAGAAGGAAAGAAAAAGAAAGAAAGAAAGAGAGAAAGAAAGAAAGAAAGGAAGGAAGGAAGGAAGGAAGGAATGGAAGGAAAAGAGTGGGAGGGAGAGGAGAAAGGAAGGAGGAAAGAAGGGAAGGAGGGAAGGAAGGAGCTAGAGAGGAAGGGAAGGAGGAAACAAGGAAGGAAGAAGGAAGGAAGAAAGGAAGGACAGAAAAAGAAAGAAAGAAAGGAAGAAAAAAGGAAAAAGAAGGAAAGAAAGAGAAAGAAAGAAAAAGAAGAAAAAGAAAGGAAACAACAATTATTTTTGACACCATAGATCTGTAGATTGAGAAATCTTTAGAGACCAATCTATATTAGTTTCTGCTAGGAGCAGGCAGCTTGTATATCCTGTGAACTGCAAACACACCATAAGTATAAACACAGAATGATTCAGTATGCATGCTTCACATACAAGAAAATTTCTTTAATGCATGCAAAATTTGCAAGCAATGTAAAAATTCGTTAGTGGTCATGTGTATACTTTTGCTTTAAGTAGAGAATATGAGTTATTTGTCTGAATTTATTCAAAGGTGTCTAAATCATCAGGAACCCCTAAAATGAATACTCCCATTTTTTTTTTTACAACTATTCACCTTTCAGGAAAGCAGCTTTCCAAGGGATCAGAGGAATTCAATCTCCTTGGTAGTTTTTGTAATAATCATTTCACAGCAAAAATTTATGAAATAGGCCAATAACGAGGCAAATTAAGTATGTTTTCTTTTTTGTTGTAATTCTCGCTACATTAAGCATGTCCACAATTATCGGTCTCTGGTTCTTGCCTCTTTAGTGTGAAAGCTTTTCCATGGAAAAAAGCAAAAAACAAAACAAAAAAAACTTATGTAATCTGACAGATATAGGAAAGTTTCCATCCAAAGAGTTTACTTCTTTTTTTTTCCATAATGTAATCATCAGCTATCAACCACTTTGTGATACCCAATATGCTTTTTTCTTATACATCTATATATTTTTCAGACTAGGAAAACCACTTCTACAATTTTGGCCCTGGAGACCAGGGAGCTGGCAGTATTGCACATGACAGCATTTCTTGGCTGTGACATTCACATGTGACTCGTATATTTTTCCTCTCCCTGGGTTTAATGGAAACCTTGAAGCCAGAGTCACAACACAATAAATGCTGTGACTAAGCCCTCCCTCCTACCCTGTTAATATTCTGTCTGAAAATTATTTATTTCTATTCTTTCTTCTTATCCCCTTTCCTTTTATCTTTTGCGATTACCTGGAGAATTATTTCCCCCAATTCTAGCCTAGCAGCTGGTGCTATAAAAGTCTACTGAATTTTATCCCTGTGACAAAGAATCTTATGCTGTCATAAAGATACCCTGAGCATCCCTCAGCATTCTTAGGCACAGAGGAAAGAAATGCACCTGGGATCCCAGAGTTGCAGACAGACTTGAAGGCTACTAAATATCACAGGGCTTGAATCTGGCCACTGGTCAGCTTAGGCCCTGACATCTAGCCAAAGAATGCTGGGCTAGCTAGAAAGGATTTAGAGCCACTGAAGACTCCATCTAATGAGTTCTTTGCAATCAAATTATAATGGTGGAGTCTAGTCACCATAAATGTTACATATTCTGTTTTATTTACTTTTATAAAATTCCTTGAAAATCCTTTAATGACATGTAAACTTCTTGAAAGCCACCTAGGAGTTAATATATAATCTTACAAAAATTAACATAAAAGAAAGTCATTCATTTCTATGAAATTTCCAACATGCCAGTTCACTTTGCAAATGTAGATTTTGTGTACATTACCTTCATATTTATTAAGATGCTGCTATGTTCTCCTAACCCCGTATTCAATTCTTCACTAGCATTGCTTGGGATGCCCTTAATCTGGGATCCACCAAACTCAGAAACATTGTTAAGAGCTAAGATTGCAAGTTTCATATGATAGGAGTTATTATGGACTTATAGACTAAGACAAAGTTTCAGAATCTATATTCTATCAGATTGGTCTTAATTTTATTTTATTTGAAAATGCTAAAAATCAGAAGACTTACAGTTAAATAAGTGAACTGTGTTTGACACGAGGACAATGTCTGCTCCTTATTATAGTCTAGTCTAGGTTTCTAGTACACACGTACATAAAATTGGGGTCCATTTTTCTTTCTTCTTCTTCTTCTTCTCCTTCTCCTCCTCCTCCTCCTCCTCCTCCTCCTCCTCCTCCTCCTCCTCCTCCTCCTCCTCCTCCTCCTCCTCCTCCTCCTCCTCCTCCTCCTCCTCCTCCTCCTCCTCCTCCTCCTCCTCCTCCTCCTCCTCCTCCTCCTCCTCCTCCTCCTCCTTCTCCTTCTCTTTCCCTCCTCCTTCTCCTCCTCCTTCCTCCTCCTTCTTCCTCCTCCTCCTTCCTCCTCCTTCTTCCTCCTCCTCCTCCTTCTTCCTCCTCCTCCTCCCTCTCTTCCTCCTCCTTCTTCTCTTCCTCCTCCTCTTTCCTCCCCCTTCCTCCTTCCTCCTCCTCGTCCTCCTCCTTCCTCTTCCTCCTTCCTCCTCCTCCTTCTCTTTCTCCTCCTCCCCCTCCTCTCCTTCCTCCTCCTCCTTCTCCTCCTCCTCCACCTCCTCCTCCTCCTTCTCCTTCCTCTTCTTCTCTTTTTCCTTCTCCTTCTTTCTTCTTCCTCTTCTCCTTCTTTCATCTTCCAATTCCTCCTCTCCCTCTTCTTCCTTCCCTTTCTCCTTCTCTTCCCTCCTCCTCCTCTTCCTCCTCCTCTATCTTCCCTCCTTTTTTCTGGATCTTGGGCTTGAACTATAATCTGGCACTATCCCTGAGCTATTTTGCTCAAGGCTAGTGTTCTACCACTTGAGCTCCAGCTCCAATTTTTTTTTTTCTGGTCAATTGTACATAAGAGTCTCAAGCATTTTCCTGCTTTGCTGGCTATAAACTGCTTTCCTACCTGAGAGGCTTTGAACTTCTCAGATCTCAGTCTCCTGAGTAACTAGGATTACAAGCATTGGCCATCTGGACCTAGCTCCATCCTTTAAAAAAAGGATGACTAGTGTTATAGACATTAATTTTTGCTTATCTAACCTGCCATGTGGAGTCTACAATTATGTAAATCTTGATGGAGGGTGAATCTCTAGAGGACAGGCCAGGGCAAAAGAAAACAACAACAACGAAAACACAAGAAACTTTTTTTCTTTTAAACATTATTTCTATTTTTAAAATTTCAGATTAAAAATTTCTATTACAATTATTCAAAATTTTGTCTTTTAAAGGGAAGTCATAAATATCCTAAGTTTGTCTCAGTTGAATTTTCCTGCCAGGACCCTTTGAACAAATGTCCAAAGATACAGAAAAAATTCAAAATTCATGTGTGCAGCAGTAACACACCACTCTTCATGGAGTGAGGGCAGCACAATGATCTAGGATTTTGCTCATTTTCTAAACATTATATCCAAGACTTAATCTACTGTATAATTGAGAGAAATCAAGAAGCAAACTAGAACCATCTTCATTTTCTTCAATGAATGACTATCCTACAACCTGGGTAGCAAGCTCCGACTTCTTCATGCCTTAGTGAGTAAAATTTTAGAGTGTCATCAGATCTAGTAATCTCTCTACCTGTCAAAACAAGGAATTACTAAAACCCTATTACTAAACAATTTTATTCATGTTTAAAGCAATTGGGGGTGGGGATGATTTGATCCAGATACTTCGCACATGTCAATCACTCATGCTTTTTTGTTTTTATTTTATAGGAGAGGATCTTGATGCAAAACCCAAGCTGGCCTCCACTTTGTGATCCTTCTCCTCAAACCTCTGGGAATCAAGTTCTGGAAATCACAGAAACATACCAACCATACCCAGTGATTCATTGTTTTCTAGAAATACCTGCAACTAGATCAGTTCATTAGGGACCGGTCCTGCTAAAAGGACTGAGTATTATGGTCAGAGTCAGGCTTCTGTCAATCTAATCTGGGTCTCGGGGACAGATTGGATTTCTATTGCAGCACAGATAATTCCTTCCCTTTAGAGACCAGACTTCATATAACACATGTGTTGGGGAAGAGCTGATGGGTTTTCAGGAATTTTCTCAATGAAGTGTTTCTTCTACTTGTATAGATTGACTTCCAACATCCTTGCAGAATACTCAGACTTCATGATGACCTCCTTGGAAGGGTGATATTAAAAAATTATGAAAGATTGATGGAAGACTTCCTAAAATTCCCATTGGGTCACTTTCTCATTGTATGTGGTCCTATTCAATTCTTCTTCTAAGCACTCCACACTTCTGGACATTGGCATCCTCTTGCTACGCAGGGGGACTGTTCAAGGAACCCCTCCAACCTTCTTCGGCCTTCCTTTCCCATGACCAACAGTCACTGCCTGTGATAGGCCTTTCCCATCTTAATCTATTAATTTATATATTTAAGTATTTATTTCTTTACTTTCTGCTAGGAATAGCCCTTTAGGAATTCAGGTTCACTTCATGTGAAAAGTAAATACTTATTGGTCATTTTTCTAGGGCATTCAGGCATATATCCATTACAGATAGAAGTCATAGAAAGGAGATACTTTATATATGATCTTTTTTTTCATTTGGGTATTCCACTATTTTTTAAACTTTTTTTGGTTTATATTTGTTTGGGGCAAATTATACAGGACTCATTGCATCCCATGTTTCTTGCTCATTGTATTAAAGATTTTGTTATGTAACAATTGGACAAAATCTAAAATTAGAAAAAAAAAACTTAGTTTTGAATTTTTGAAGTTGATTTAAAATCTTCTTCCCACATAATTCAACTGGAAATTTTTATAGGTCATATGATCAAAACAAAAATAATAAGAAATCAAAGATGATAAATAAGCAGCATTCTGTAGCATGCTTATGATTTGTGAAATAATTTTAAATATTTTAGAAATTTGAGTAATCTCTGGCCCCAGAAAATATCAATAATCTACTGAGCAAAAAATGACTTTGACATGGAACCCTGGTGGCTAAAGAGCAGAAAGAAAAAAACAACAAAATAATCGTAGACTTTCATAATTTATGTGTGTATGTGTAAAGTATATGGGAAGATACATCATTTTACAGCTTTAGCTCTGGATCTATGAGCACCCCCAGAGAACTGTAAATAAGCAGGAATAGTGAACAGTCTATGAAGAGACAAACTCATTAATCTAGGTGAAATCAATTCTTTGGTATCTCATGAACACTTAGCAGAAGTAAAAACTGGGGTTACCAAAAAGGTTTAAGAAAAATCTCATTATTTGGAGGCTTGGGTTGATCCGTCCCTAAAATACTCACTGAGAAAGACTACCTTCCAGTTGTTGGGACTGCATATTTCCACTAGATTCTCCTTATTAGCCTAAGAAAAGACAAGTATTTTGCTCTAGGAAGGCAAGGTGGTACAAATGTTTAGAGGAATAGGTGGCAGGATCGATGGATGTAGAAGAAATGAATTAACAAGAACTGGAATAAAAACTCAAGTATTCCATGATAGACACCAAAAATACCACTAACAATATAGTTACCAGCCAAATAATGTTTTGAAAAGACAGGATAAGTGGAAACATTCAGAAAAGTAAAATGGTTTCTAGAGACTACTCACGAAGAGGAGGGATAATATAGTGGTGTGCAATTATTTTACAATCTGGATATAACTTCTAGGCCAAAATCACCTATAACAAAGCACTGGAGTCTAGAAACACAGTTTGTGTCTAGAGGATTAGATTATAAAAATTTGAATGTGCCTCATACCTAGATGTGAACCCAATAAGATGTTAGCTACTGCTATGAAAATGTATCAATTCTTATCCTCATAATTACTTACTTCACTGAAAAGACAAAAAATATAACCATGTAAACACGTGCACCTTGTTTTATTTCATTATGAGACCTCATAAGTGTGAATTTGGGAGTGAATACATGGTTCTTTGGACACCATGCCTTTTCTAGAAAAAGGAGATAGTGAGAGTTTACAATTAGTGATTAATGATCGCATTACCAAAAAAAATGATACTCAATTAGTTCAAGCCAAAGAACTTGGCAAAGGAAAATTAAAGGGAGAAAGGGAAGTATTGAAAGAAAAAAAATAGATGGAAGGGAGCTTAGAAGGAAGAGATGGATAAAGATACTGGAATAATTTGAGCAAGAACAAGTGATTTTCCGTATGTTGGAACCTGAAGATTAGATTTATCTAACATAATAGAATTGTCATTTCTTAGAGTACTATAGAGCTGACAATATTATTATTCATTTTGACCTGAAAGTTTTGCTCTCTTGCAAACAGAAACAGACAGCTTTGTGAGTTGCTTTCCAGATTTCAATGGGCTAGAGGCTGGTGGGGAAAAACAAATGGCTGGAGACCAGGCCACTTCAAAGTGGTCATTTCAGGAGATAATTACAGGGCCTCAGAGTATGAAGTAATTTGCCACTGTTACAGGTGGGCAGTTTAAATTTACAGAGTACATATGGCCCAAAATTTTCAATAAATAATTTAAATTGATTGTGGGATGGTATGAGGTTGCTAGTGTCCTCAAGTGAGTAGCAGGAACTAATACAAAAGTCATTTGGAAGGGACAAATGAGAGTTCAATCCAGGACAGAAGATGTGGTGAGATGCATCCTGATGTAGGAAATACGCAGATGTGATTCATTTGCCTGAGGAAAATCATATGGTTTGTATGAGATTCTGCTTGGTCAAGCAGAGTGGTCTTCATATTTGTGTACTTCTGAAAAGACCATGTGGATCTTCTCAGACTTTGTTGGATTTGATCTGGGGGATTTCTTTGTTTCTAGCTGTTTTACAATTTGGGTCATCTTGTATCTGGGTCCTAAGAAAAGCATTGCCATTTTTTTCCCTCTTATATCTTGTGTTGGCTTTATTTCTCTTAAAAAATACCATTAGCATACATTAGTTGTAGAAAGGAGTTTCATTGTCACATTTCCTTACATGCTTAAAATGTGCCCTTGATAAAATTCACCTCCTCTATCATTCCTACTCTTCCTAGCTCCTAAAATATTTAGTCTCTATTCATGCATGTACATAAAAAGTACTTTGGCCATATTGACCCTCATTTGCCCTCTCCTTTCACCCCAACTCTCCCCTTGTGCTCCTTTGCAATGGAGCTTGTTTTATATTCACATCATTCATCTTATTAGTGCATATTAACTGTAAAAAGGGGTTTGTACTATGGTTTTCCAAACATGCATGCATTGTATTTTAATCATATGTACTCTTTCTATTACCTAGTCCCTACCACCTGCCAACAGCTTTCAGTGAATTTGCATATGTCATTATAATAAACAGATCCAATGTATTTTGAAGTTATTTGCTAGACAGGTGCTCTACCACTTGAACCACACCACCAGCTCTTGAAATTATTTTTTCCATAGTATGTGCAGTTGTACAATTATTTCTTGATGCTCTTCTTTTTCATTAATTAAGAACATATATCAAGTGTTAATTATATCTTGGCATTGATGATTCAGAACTTCATGAGAGGGATAGATTTTGTCTTCCTGGAGTTCAGAGGCCCAACCAGGGAATGTCAGACTTCAGGAAATATCAAATTTACTTACGAAGCTAATAAAGAATAAAGGTGCTCACACACTTTTTTCCCTTGGAGCTTTTGATTCAAGAAGTGAAAGGCTGGACTTTAGTACTCCTTAGTTAATGAGTTACATGTGCACAATGAAGGTTGAGCATTTTGTGCTTAACCACTCTTCTATATCTTCTTATTTTTACATATCTTGGCACTGGCTATTCTTATGCTTTTTCATAAACAAGTATTCTTAATTCTGAGTCAGAAAAACCAATGGCAATTAAAATTCACTAAAGTAGTTTTAAATCAACTAAATGATTTAAACAAGCTAATGAGCTCAACTCTATTATCTTATATATTATATTTAGCATTTGGTAATACTGTTGTTTTTTAAACTCGGATTCTGTGTTTACTAGACAGCCATTCTACTTGAGCCCCAGCCCTAGCTTTTATATGGTTTTAGGTTTTTTTTCTTTTCCTCAGAGGGTCTACCATCTTTTCCTGCACCGGCTAGATAGCAACATCTTGTTGACAGCCCTTGCATAGCTGGCATGACAGATGTATATTGTAATTTCTTGTTTAGATTAGTTGAGATAGAGTCCCAGAAAGATTTTGCCCAGCCTTTCTCAAAACATGCTGAATAGTAGGGATTATACGTATGGGCTACCACTCCCAACAGTCATATTATTCTTCACTGTAGTACCCTGTTAGTGACAGCAGTATCTGCACCATCTGGATAAACAACCCCAATCTTTCATTGCAAATGTCCCAATACAAAGCCATTCAGTCTAGGACTGCAGCAGGTAGAGAGTTCTCTTGTCAGTTTTTGTTAAAGTGAGTAAATTAAAAGATTCTTACATCCCTTTGAATGGTGAAAGAAAAAATAATAAAAGAAAATGAGGCATAGTACTCCATTAATATTTGAGATTTTCAGTTCTAAGTGATACACAGTACTCTTATTCTCTGGGGACAGAGACCTAATTACTAAAATGTACTACAAAATCAAAAGATCTCATTTTATAATCATGTTATTAATCACCTTTCTATTTTGTGTGTGACAGGCATATGTGCCAAGTGTGCCTTGCTAAATATCCCGTTCATTGTTGAGTTTGATTATTGAAGTCAAAAGTGAAGGAAAGTGAGAATAGGTTTAGAGTTCTACTTCCAACTCTGCCACATGATTTTTGTACCTGGGTTTCAGGAAGTACACTTACTAAATGAGGAGACTGATTTACATGCAACCTAGCCTGGCACCATGGATATAACCTACTTGGCTCCAATCTACTCAGGAGGCTGGGATATGAGACTCACTGCTTTAAGCCAGCCTAAGCTAGAAAGTCTGTGGGAATCATCTCTGATAAACTACAAAAAATAAAAAGGCAGAAGTGGAGCTCTGGCTCAAGTGGTAGAGAGGTAGTCTTGAGCAAAATAAATGTATAAATAAATAAAGGGACAGCACCCAGGCTCTCAGTTCAAGCTCTAGGATGGCGTGCACGCATGTGTGCGCGCGCGCGCGCACACACACACACACACACACACACACACACATGCATGCATGCTCGTGCGCACACACACAACTTGCAGTGTAAACTCATAAAATTCCAAGAAGTTAACAAATGAAAACAGAGCCATCATTAATAATAATCCAACAAAAGTGAAAGAAGCAGCTGCTGAAACTGATTAGTTTCAACAGCAGAGATGATTCAAAGCACAAAACTATGTTCCAAGGAGATACCAACTTGATGTTAAAGTGAGTAACTATTTCTCTCCTTCACTAGGCACTGTATGTTTTCAGTTTTGGAAATAAGTAATGTCAAGATTGTCATATATTGGGCTATAAAAAGGAGACAAGGATACAGACGCACACTCTTAGTATTTTTGTATGTGTGTGTGTCTGTGTCTGTGTCTGCGTCTGTGTGTTCCATAGTGAGATTTGACTTCAGCCCTGTGCTCTCAATTCTTTGTGCTGTACTACTGAACCGTGACTCCAGGTTCTAGCTGGCTAATTGGAGATAATATTTGTTTTGCCCAAATTGGTATCAACCATTGATTTTCAGTTTTCAGCATTCTGAGCAGTTAAAATTAAAAGCATGAAGCTGGGTGCCAGTAGCTCATGACTTTACTCCTAGTTAGACAGGAGTCTGAGATTGGAGGATCACAGGTCAAAGCCAGCCCAGGCAAAAATACGGATTAGATTCTGATCTCCAATTATCTATCAAAATAATCTGGAAGTGGAGCTGTGGCTCAAGTGGCAGAGTGCTTAGTTTGAGCAAAACACAGCAAGGGACAACACTCAGGCCCAGAGTTCAAGTGCCAGGACTGGAAAAGAAAAAAGAATCAAGGCATATGTCACCAACACCTGTCTTCTGAATACTATCTTCTTGAAGCCTTCCGTGTTTATTGGGAAATGATCCATATGCCACACCTGTAGCCATGCTTTGAGAAATAAAGGGAGAAACATTGAGTGGCAATCTGGTGGCTCTGCTCTGAGGAATTTGCTTGTGGATTCACCAATTTTGTCCATCAGGTATGCAGAAAGGAGTGGGTGGAATGAATCAGTGTTTTCCAATTACTTCAAGTTTGAAATTGTATTTAATTAAAAAAAAAATCATCTCAAGACTAGGGCTTAAGTTTGAACTAAGTATTACTATTCTGTCATTAATATTACTGTTGTTACTGTTAGTATAGTGTTTTGGGTACTGGGCATTGAACCCAAGCACCCGTGCTACTTAAATCACAACTCCAGTCTCTCCCCTCCCCCTTTCTCTCATTTTGATATAGATTTTTGCTGAAGCTGTCTTAATACTGGAGCTTACCCTCTGCCTCTGCCTTCCCAGTATCATATATGTACCATCATTACTTATTATCATTATTACAAACTGTTATTCTCTCCTAGTCAGGAAGAAAACATTAAACCTGTGTGTTATACAGAATTTACCCAGAGTGGCACTGTTGGCTGAGAGAAGGAGAAAAGGAAAAAGTATATTTCACTGCAGTGTTTATAGGAGGGTTTTCCCAATAATATTAATTTGCTAAAAGGGGGCATCCCATCTTGTGCTGAGGAAATTGGAAGCCTGGCACCACAATCCCATAGGGATTGAAACAGCCATCCATAAATCTGCACAGTGTGTCTGATTCTTCCCCCATTGAGTAACTGTAATAGGAGTTCTATAGACGCTGCAGGAACTGAATAAAGACTGGGGAGAGAGACAAGGCTGCTGTCAGGGCTGCATATCCAGTAGATGATGGGGACCAGGCAACACAACTGTACAATTTCCCAGTAAACCAAGTCCTAGCTTTTAAAATCATTTGTATCTATTTACCAATACCATGCTATTTTATTTATTAGGTTTGTCACTAAGCCCTGTTTTGCATACAGTAGTACTTGCTCATGCATGCCTTATGAATATAGAAATTAGCATCTCATTTACTTGATAATTAGGCCAATGATAAACAGCTGTTTGGTTGCCATGTAGGGCAAGATTTCTACCCAAGTTACTTATCAGCTATCCACAATAGCTGTGCAATTATTTGCCACACTATCAATTACACACAAACAACAAAAGGAAATAAACTTTTACACATTTGGTTTCATTGTAATTAAGATCCAAATTCATGCTCTGATTTTGGGGAAAAACAATAATTCAGTGTTGTCTAAACATCTTGATATTGTGTGTATTTTCAGCTTAGCTTTTATAGTTCTCACACAGTTCAAGAATTTTACATGGTGCATTCTGCTATAAATGACCTGTTCCAAGATGTCTTTTGTTTAATTAGCACACACACACACACACACACATACACACACACACAATCACACACACACAATCACGCACACACACTTACTTCCATTTCATTATGTTTAGAACATGGCATGAATTGATCATTGCAAATTTCTCAAGTTTTTCTGTTTTTCTCCTTAGCTTCTGTTTTACTCAATGCCCTTTGAGACTAACCTGTGTTTTTTACCTTCTCTTCATTTGTGGGATATAAGGGTTGTAATTTTTTTATTATTATGGGGTGACAAAATTATTTTAAGTATTTGGGGATGGCTCAATCCCCACTTATTTCCAAAAGGAGGAATAATGTGCATCACATTGATTTAAAACTGGAAATATAATTAAAAAGGAAAAAACACCCAGAAACTTGACTTTCTAACTAATAAAAAAGGAACTTGGTGCTGTGCTCACAGCAAAGTCATGGAAGATAATTTGAAACTTCAGTTAGCTTCCTGTAGAGAAAAATAACAACCACCAAACTAATGGGTAATCAATGGCCAATTGCTTCAGAAGAGGCACCCCACAGAATTCCCTGGAAATTAATGGGCTACATGGAAGAAACTGGGAAAGTCTTAAGGCTACCCCAGTGAACCCACCTTACTTAACGAGGAAGGAAGGTCTGGGGGTGCTATTTTTGCTAATCAAGGCGTGGAGATGAAATGTTGTCTTCATTTAAGTTTCCTTGTGCTTTTCTCTGAAGCACTATATTAAAAACAATCTTCCCCCATGATTTCTGGTGCTGTAGTGAAGTATAGTTTATGTGAAAGTAAATCTGGAAAGATTACCTTTCAAAACTGCCAGATGCTTCGCATTTTCTGGTAGAAATCTGGATTCCAGGTCTGTAATGATATTTCCTGCTGTGCTCAACACTCAATCAGAACGTTTGCTTCTTGGTGGACAATATTAGGATTTCAAGGCTAACCTGGCAGTTTGGCTTATATATTTTTTCCAGTCCAGCTAGGGGGTATAAATTTAAATCCTGGACCCCCCAAGCTAAACTTCAGAAGGGGTCTTGGTTAATTTTAGATCTCCTACAGTTGGAAGTCCCCTCCTTTCATAGTGTCCACATGCAAAGCAGTTTATGATTAAATTTATGCCGATGAATAAAACATACTCCTTTGTAAAGGAAAACTAAATTATTGTATTAATGATAGAGGAATGTACGGGTTCCTGTTGCCCTTGGCTTTCCCATGTTTGCATCCAAGTTCCTTCCTCCACCCAGTTTGAATTACATTCATGTCCCCTTCCCTCTGTTTCTTAATCCATCTGGCTCTTTCCATAATATGTTGTGGAGGTTCGTAGAAGATGCTCTGGAGTCTGGGAAAGATGCAGTTTTGGATTCTAGCTCATTTGTCTCAAAGCCATTGGGCTTTGAAATGAAGTCATTTCTATGAGCAGTGGTTTACCCCCTTATGAAGTGAGGACAATAATGCCATCTACCACCGAGGATGTTTTGAAGGATTAATTTTTTAAATAATGTGTGTACTGTATCCAGCATTGTATATTGTGCACTTATCAGTTAATGTGAGTTGATCTTCCTATGGGAAAACAACATTTGGAGAGATAACACAGTATAGGAGATAAAGGGTGGGATTTGATCTGGGCTACTTGGGGTCAAATTCTCACTTTCCTCTCTACTAGTTATTTGAAATTACATGAATATCAACATCTTTTTGGCTTTAAATCCCTTAATTTCCATACAGGAAATAACAGTAGTTTCTACTTGATAAAGTTCTCATGAGGATCAAATGAATTAATATTTGTTAAATAACAAATTATATACAATGTAGATTATATATGTACACATTGATTATTATATATAAAGCTTGCTATTATAATATATATAAACATATATATATATATATATATATATATATATATCCCTATCTCAATTTGGCTCAGTCTTCTTCCTCCTGTCTTGCTATGATCAATATCATTTTTATCATTTTGTTTTTAGAATTGTGAGGAAACACCTGAACTTGACTTTTCTGTGTGTGGTAACGTACAATAATTGATCAAACCAGAAGTGCCTCCTGAGACAAGTTGACCTTCTAAGGCAATCATGAACTACAGGTGTGTATCACCTGCAGAGCACTGGAAGTTCTGTCTAATGCCATTTTTCTTCCATGAATCTTTATTGTCCCTAAGCCTCTGACCATATAATATATGACATATTTAGGGCATGAGTCTCTCATTACTGGGATGTTTCCAGCCTAGACACACTGTACTGAAATAGTTTTCTATTACTGTAACCCTGAGACACTGTGTGTGCATTCTGTTTACTGATTTCATTTCATATATTCTTCTATGTATTTGTGTATCTCTGTCATCTTTGTATAATGATAGCATCATGATTTGTCTGGTTTAGTGTATGTACTTGTTTTTCTACCTAGTTGGGAAATTTCCCAGGATTTTGTGGCACTGTATATTACCTTAAAGCCTGTCATTATATTTATACTTTTTTTGGATTATGCTGACAAAACCTGTTAGGACTAAATTTGGTTACAAGTATTCAGACCTTTATTGAAAATATCACTTAAACTCAAAAATAATTATGCTTCAGCCAGGGAAATGCATTTCTATCTCACTCTCAACAGTGATGCAATAATATAGTGTGGAGGTGATGGCACACAGTGCCAAGGAGCTGGATGCCTAGTCTCTGAGTTCTCTGACACTCATGATTTCACATACCAAGATCCTGCCTTAGTGCAAGAAACTGATGGGACTCTAGCTGTGGTTTGTTTATTTTAGACAATACACAGAGAGAGAAACTAAGAAGCAAACACTCTCACTTGAACACATCCTATCATTTGGACACCAGGCTCATGTTACATTGCATTCGCCAGAGGACCTTATAAACTCAAAGAAAGAGTAGACATTGCAACGTTTGAATGGGAACAACGTGCCCTGACAAAAGGTACCTAGAGGAGAAAAAGAGAATGGACACTAAGGATGACCAGCCAGCTCTGCCCTAACAGATAAGGTTTTCTAGTTACTGGTTCTAGGTCTTTTCCACGTGCTTTGCTTCTTGATTGTTGTACAAACAATATAAACATATTTGATTTCTTCAGCTAAGTGTAATTAAACAAACTTAAGTACTATGTAGTATATCCATTAAACCACAGACAATTTATGTTTAGTGATTTTAAGAATTGGCAACAGAACAGGTAGCCCACCTGTCCACCAATTTGCTACATAGAATTGTTTTAAAAGGTGAAAAAGTTTAGTCATATGAAATATTTGTCAAGTGTATGCTATATACTGGACCAACAGGAGATACTGACTTTAATTCTTACAGCAATCCTATCAAGGAATTTTTTTAGTCACCTGCACATATTAAAGAAATAAATCCAAACTGAACACGTTAATAATAGGCTCAAGTCCTATGGCTAGTACAGAATATACCTAGGATCAGAGTCCAGCAATATCCATTTGCTAAACATTACACAATACACTATTTAAAAAACCCGAACAACTGTTGACAATATAAATCATAGAGCCATAATACCGTACATACATTTTTGTTTTATTTCCTGCTTTGTAATTATATTTGTGTTTTCTGCTGAAAATATAGCATCATATAGAAATCTGACACAATTACATATGATTGGTTTAAAAAGTGTGGCAAATCATCTCAAAAATTCTCTTAGCCTTAATGTTTTTACTATTGAAATGTCCTTTGTTATTATCTTGTGTTCCATGGACCACCTAATGTATTGCCAGAATTCTTTCCCTCTCTTTTGGTTTTCTGAAAATAGGCTGTAATGCGTAAGATGAACTAAGGAATAGCTGCAATCAGTTGGTATATTTGAAGAGCGAAGATACACCACAAATATGACTATCAAATTGCCAAGCATGCCTACTTAGATGCAAACTCTCTACCACTCTTGGTTCGGTATGTTCATATTATAAACAAAAACAAGAACATTGTTCCTGAGGGTGAGGTTTGGAAAAACTTGAGTTTCTAAATAAGAAGATACAGAATCCTAGTCTATTTTTAATATTTCTATTCTGGATATAGAAAACAAATTGTGAATTAAAGCTTCTGTAATAGTCAGTCTTTTTCTTTTCAGAACTGTTTATCATTCTCAAAGGCTAGATCTGAATAGTGTCCACCACATAAGCCAGGGTACTCCTGGCCACTGGTAAGTGAACTATGGAGGAGGATCCTGGGCTAGAGCTTGACCAATTAAATTATTTCTTTCCCATGAATTTGCATTTGAGGCTGAAGGGCTGTCAGTCATTTTCTTTCCTCTATGAAAAGAGAATAAAGTTGGACTATAGGGAGACAAAGTGAAGCATATCTGCTCAAGGAACAAAGATATGAGATGAAGAGTTTGAGTGCCCTGGCTTTTGAGTGCCCCCAAGGCTTTTCACTTCCTACTTCCCTCATTTCTTTCCTCTTTGTTTGCATTGGCTCAATTTGATTTCTGTTATTAAATGTAACCCAAAGAACCTTACCTAATTCAGACGGGAAACAGAATATTAAAAGAAGCAAAGTGGGAGAAGAACTTCTAAATCAGTCTGCTTCTACATCGAAATGAAGCAGAAAATCTAAAGACCCCAGAGAGCAAAAGCAGCTCTCTTGTCCCTTCCTCCCTGTCCCAGCTTATAGTGGAGGATAGTTAGCTTGTTTCTCAGGTCACTGGTAGCAGAATTTAATCATGAAAGTCTCTTCCATAAAGGTATTGGAGGATCTTTTCCCAACAAAATGTTTGAAACTGAGCTCTATGCGAAGCTTACAAACGGAGTCCCACTACGGATGGTGTAATGGGAACAGCAGGACCCCATGCGTTTGTCTTGGGGCAGCGAAATCTCCCAGCAGCAATAAAGCCTGAAACCAAAGATTTTTGAAATCTAATCCATGAAGATGATCTTTGCCTTGGCACTCATCCATAAGCCTTCAATCACCTGTAAACTAAATTTCTTTCCATATGTTTTTTTTTGTTCGTTTACATTTAAGATATAAATTATGGGCTCCGAGAGCCATTGATTCAACGATTCTGTGGCTTGTGATCTCAGTTCAGTGATGATGCATATCATCCATATGATGTTTCAGCAGGGTAGAATCATTCACAGTGCTGTCAAAAGTCACTGCTTGGTAATAGTAGGATAGATAATTTCTTTTTCTTTCTGGCAAGAATGTCTGGTATAAGATCAATGTAAATTTTGTTGCCTTGTTTTGAGTTCATATATTTTTTAGTTCATCTTTTGAGGAACCAATATTATCACTTTAGGATGGAACCATTCTTTAAGTTCTGGAAAGCATAAAACACACACATACACACATGTATATATATTTATATGTATATGTGTGAATATACATTCATACATGGATAATATTTTTGTTGATTTCTGCTTTCAGTAGCTATTAAGACAAAGACACAATTGGAATCTTAGAATCTCTCAAGCTTATTTTGGTACATATTAGCTTATATCTTAGAAAAAATGAGTTATTTGATTTATTTTTCATTTTAAGAAAAACATTGAAAAGCTTTTTTAATATAGTCGCATTCATGCTACAATGAGCTGCTTGTCTGACATACAATTATTTCAAGTCTCCTAATGCTGCCATATGTATCATAATAACATTCAAAATATAAGCATAAAACAAATTTTAAAAGGCAGTCACTAATGTAAAATATTTATAATAATGTGAAATACCTGCCTGCCCATATCCGCTCTTTGGTGAAATGTAATATTTGCTGATGCCAAAATACCAATTATCATTCCAAAATCAATGAAAAGCTTCCATTTACCATGTTCTATATGACATATAAGCCTGAGTTGGGTTTGTATTTTCTTTTGGCTTGATTGGATTTTGGCCTAGAGTTTTGCCTAGAGATCCCATCTTCATCAATTAAGAAAATAAAACAACCATATAATCCTGAGCCTCATCTGAAATTGTCCCACTTGGATTTTAGAATGACAAAAGGCATATTTTTGCCTCATTTGCCTGTGAAAATATGCATTTTTGAGAGTATAGAAAAGGTATATTATTTAAAGTGCAGCTTGATAATTACTTCATTTTTTTATGAACCTGAGAAAATGTATTCCTTTATTGCAAATAGTAAAGTTTTTTTTTATTCCTTGAACAACCTCTGTTCAACAGAAATTGGTATTTTATTCTGAAATTTTCACAGGTAGGTGGATAGTTATTCATAGATGATAGTAAGCCAGTTATTATAACTGTTATTAAAGCTAAGATCATTGAGGTTTTATTAAGTGCTGAAAATTTTGCAAATATAGTTTCATTTAATTTTTTGTCATAATTCTAAATGTTCAATTACTAGCCCACTTTACCAAGGAGCAAATGAAATTAAAATGATCTGCCTGCCATCATGTAGCTAGCAAAAGGAAGAGCTTAGACTCAAACCCAAGTTTTATCCACTTCTAAAAGGTCAAGGTCACAATTACCTGGAGGAACATCTATTATGAGTTTTGAAAAAAAAATATCCATAAGCTGAAGAGATGCCAAAATGCCCGGACTGGCCCTACCACTTACTTGAAAAGGAGGTTTCAGAAAGTTACCTACTTCTCCATGTATATATATTTTTATTTCTGCAACACAGGTCTAATAATACCTTCTGTGAGTGAGAGGGTCAGAGGCGATAGTTTTTATAAAAGTACTCTGAATCTGTCAAGTGCTCTTCACAGGTAAAATAGAACCATCAAGTTCATCTACATAAAAATCTTCTGCTTAAGGTCATGGATGAGAATGAGTGTGCTCTGGGCAGCAAGGCTGTGCATTCTTTTTGCCGTGAAGAATGATTGGTACTGATTGCTCCAGCTTTTCAAGCCATCTGTATAAATGGGAAATATTGTTGTACTTTATCTAAGGAAACAGGATCCTGTTTCAGAGCATTCACATTCTCATCAATTTCTCTTGAAAAACATGTAATTACGCAATGGCAGTCTCTGAATCCTGAGAGTAAAGAGAGAAAGATGGAATTTTTCAGAAAGCTGTAAGAAGGGATGCAAAGGAAGTCATGGATTTGCATCCATTTCCTCTGTGAAAATGATGGTTTCATTTTCTGTGAGAGAAACGGTAATGATAGTTTATATAAGAGAAATAGACTGTTCTCTGAGACATATTGAAGAATGCTTTTGTCTAGAATAAGAAGTAGTTTTCAGACTAACCACAGCTCCTAATTTTTCATCAATTTTTACCTGTAGAAAGTTCATCAGATTATCTTAATACTGACATTCTCTTTCTCTCTGAATATGTATATATAGTCTCTCATAGACATAGACATATATATAGTATATATTAAAGAAAAGATAGCTTTTTAAGTATTTGCTGTTTGCAATTTTTACTTTCTTATTTTTCTTAAATTAACATGTACATATTTATGAGATACAAAGTCATCTTTCAATATATGTACAATATGGGTAATAAGCAAGTCAGATGATTAGCATTTCTATTCCAACATTAATATTTGGATATCCATTTTCATGGGAACTTATGTTCAAAGGGAGGGTCTTGCTGTTATCTTCTTTAATTTGTTCAATCATGTTATAGGCTTTATTCCTAGATCAAAGGCAGAGGCTTAGACACATCTGTGACCTCACATTACTTCTTCTAATGGCTAGACCTGAGAACCTTCCCTGTGCCTGGCAGTTTGCATACACCATCTCTAGTCCTCTCAACCACTGCTATGGGGCTACTAAGGTTCTTCTTTTCCCTTGTAGACATTAATTCGTTGAAGACTTGGAACAATGTACTATACCACAAGTCATGTAACTGCTGAGTCAGACAGCCAGAACTCCATACTATGCAGGGCAAATACTGAATCACTAATCCACTCATGGAGTACAGATCAGGTATGGGATGGTCATGAGTTGCTTGGTTATTGGTGAATATAGCTCCTTGAAGCTTCACCCTCTACCACCCCCCTCCCATCCTGGCCCCTCTCCCCTCAAGAACTTCAGTAGTCCTCTGTTGCATAGTGCTCCCTCCAATACTGGTGATTTCTCTCTTTGAGACCAGCTAGAGATGGTCTCTGTTCAGTGTGCCAACACATTCTTTTTGTTGTTGTTGTTGTTGTTTGTGTTGGGGGGGCTTGAACTCAGGGCTTAGATGCTGTCCTTGAGTCTCTTTTGCTCAAGGCTAGCACTCTAGCACTTGAGCCACAGTGTCATTTCTGGTTTTTGAGTGGTTAGTTGGAGATGAGTATCACGGAGACTTTTTTGCAAGGGCTGGCTTTGAACTGCATTCTTCAGATTTCAGCCTCCTAAGTAGCTAGGATTTTCGGCATGAGCCACCAGCACCCAGCCTGTCAACACATTGTTATATAACATAATGCATTTAAAGGGATGACAAACCTTTTCAATGTCAGCACACAGTATTTCTGTAGGAATTATGCAGGCTAGGAATGGCAGACCCAACACTGAAGAAGGCGTTAGCATCCAAATTAAGTTTGAAGTGGAGCCAATGCCCGATCTAAAGCCATTCTTTTTACAGAGGGGTTATGCTGATTTTTCACCCAATGTCATTAGCATTATCTTCTGATTCTTGTGTAGTCTAAAATCATTTTCATCCTTATTTTCATGTGCTTGCCTCTTTTATATTGTTTAATCTCTGGTGAAAATAATACTATACTATATTGTACTCTATTAGGTTATATTTTGTTCAATTACCTTTGGACTTTGTTCTGAAACTTCTGTGTCAGTTTCTTTTCTTGTGAAGGAATGATATCAATAGGATATTAATAGGATCTCACAGTGATATTGGGATGAAGAAAGAGATTTATATATTTAAATCATATGGAAGAGAACCTGATATATCACAGAGCAAGTGTTGTGTGTTACTAATATCTCAACATCATCATCACCAAGGTTGTATCATTAATTCCATCTCCTTAAAATTTATTTCCTTTTAGTTTCTTTCTGTTTGTATTCTACTCTATGATGTTTGGGTTCATCCTGCGGTGCCACATCTAATGCATTAGGTTAGATTCATAGCTCTTTAAGGTTCTGTGTGTCTTTTTAAAAAATATGAACATGTAAAAGTGTAAATTTTCCTGTAGTTATGCTTTTAGCCACCTTAAAGTGGTTTTGACATGTAATTTCATAACTTTCAGACTTGGATTTTTAATTTTTAATAAGATTTATTCTCTAACCCAACATTTATAAATCATACTTAATAATGCATTATTTTAATCAGACTTTCTATTGTTTTCCAAGTTAATTGTAGTTGGATCAGAAAAATGATCTTCATTGTTTTTTAATTTAGTAAAACATCTTTTATTACAGGAATATTATCATTTTACAAATGGGCTCAACATTGTAAGATTAGGTTCTCTTTGGTTATATTTATTTCATAAGCATAAAACAAAATCAGAAAAGTTTAAACCCTAAACTTAAGAGAAGATATCAGTGGCCACCTTAATCTATGAGTCAGATTTCAAGCTGATTCTGATCTGTTTTTCTGCCCTGTAAAATGTGACTTTAAAGTTCTTCTTGTAAGTTGTCTCCATTTTTCAAAGATATAATGGGAAAAAGTGCATGGAAACCATCTTAGTCACATAGCTAAGATTGAGTGAAAGAGTTCTCAAGGAAGGTAGTCTGGATTGGAAGCAGGGGGAAGAAATATGAGCTTTGTTGATTAGCTACAACACTACCTCAGTCCTAATTTTTTTTTGAACACTACACATTAACCTTTTCTTCCAACAGAATTGTAGATGATGTTTGGATAGCTGGTTCTCTGTGTTTAATCTTAACTTTCCCCTTATCAGCTTCTTAATCTTGGGCTTTTTACATTAGCCAGAATGGGCAGGGTATGCTGAAGCAGTAAATTTTTATCTCAATAATTACTTTCTCACTCAAACCACTTGGCAAATGAGAGTAAATTGGGTTATTTCTCCCTAAAGCCTGTACCTCATGCTGATGAAGACACCATTGTACTGGGATTATATTCACCAATCCCACAAGCTCCTTCTTCTCAGTCCCTTCTTAATACCTGAGGTTTGGGCTTTATTCAACTCTAGACACTTCCCTGTGGAAAGTAAGGTGTTGGGGAATTTTCCTTCTGGTTTTACTTCCTTATTTGCTTGAGAATATTTTAATACACTTCTGTTGTAAATATTCACTTTTTGTTTTCCAAAATATATTTGTTTCATTATTTAAGGGAATTACATTGTTGTATTCACAATTACACCTAAATTCTCATTATTGTGTTAGTATTTTGAAAAAGCTACTCCATTATCTTTTTGCTTCCTTGGGCTTCTAATAGTTAGAAAACACGGTATTTGTTTTGTATCACAGGGAAATTTACAAATCTGTACCATGATATGAATGTGTGTGTGTGCTTTAATTATGCCTGAAGTTCAATGGTCTTTTTTGAAATTTCATTTCAGTTCAGTGAACTGGTATTCTATTATTTCTTTATCCATTATTTCTCATTGGTTCCCTTTTGTCCCCTGCTCACACATTGGATGGCTCCGCTCTCTCTTCCATGTCTCATATTATTATGCACATTTTTTATTACTTTCTAAGTTCTTTCTGTACTTGTGCTTATCTTTTTTTTTCAAGTTGATCACTATTATCCCAAATAACTATTTCCTTCTACTATGGATTCATGTCCCTTCCAAATTCATATGCTGAAGCTTGAACTCTCATTGTACTTATATTTGGGAACTGGGACCTTTGGAAGAAAATAGGTTTATAGGCTACATCAGATCATGAGGCTCTCAGTACCCTTTTACAATGAGGAAGAGTCACCAAAGTGCTACTCCTCACATCACTTCTTCTTCCTTGCCCCTACCATTGCAAAACACAAGGAAAGGCTATGAATAAGCCAACATGAGAGGTGTCAGAAGATCCTGGCTGTGTTGGCATTCTGAGATTAACCTTCCAGCTTCCAGCTGTTCTATGGTTTTTGAGCCACTCAGATTTTGTTATGGAATCCTAAGCTGACCAATACACCTACTATATCGTCTTCCTTCAAATCCGTCACAAACTTACCCAAATTCTTTCCATAAAGGGCAAGTCTGAATACTTTTCTGAGAAATAAAATTATTCTATTTTTAATACAAATATATTCTGGCTGGAGGAAATACAGCATGATGATTCTGGAGTCAGATTACGGATTCAAAAGCTTAGCTGCCAGTTTCTAACCATGTGACACTGGAAAGCTAAATTTGCAATAAATCTGTTTTCTCATCTTGGAAAGAAGCAAATACTGGTACTTTCTTCTGGGTTAAATAAATTCTGAAATACTTACTTAAAAGAAGCCTAGAGAATAGGAGTAGTTTTATGGCAATGATTCTACTTTTTGTGATTCTTGATTACGACTAATGTACTCTTAGGAGTAATAAATTCAGCCAAGTTATAGGACACAAAATCAACAGCTTTTTATTTCTATTTTTTATTTTTTGTCAGTCATGGGGCTTGAACTCTGGGCTTGGGCGCTGTCCCTGGGCTTTTCAGCTCAAGGTGAGTGCTTTACCGCTCGAGCTATAACACCATTCCAGTTTTCTAGTGGTTTATTGGAGATAAGAGTCTCACGGACTTTCCTGCCCAGGCTGGTTTTGAACCATGATCCTCAGATCTCAGCCTCCTGAATAGCTTGGATTACAGGCCCACCAGCACCCAGGTCAACATCTTTAATATACTTCTTAGAGACAAAAATGTTGAATGTGGACACATTGGAAAGTCTATCCTTTTCAAAAATTTAAAGTCTTTATTGATACTTGAATCTTGTAACATGGCTTACCATTAAGTTTGATGGTGCTCTCTGGGGCACAGACCAACAGACTACAAGGGTGGTAAAGAATGACACAAACCACATTTACCCTTAGTTTGTTTCAATGTGGAGAGAAAGACTTTTGCCAGCTGAATTCCTACATAATAGAGTAATTTCTAGACTAAACTGCAATGTTTTACAACTTTTCCTTCTTTGAAAAGAGCTCAAAAGTTTTTTTTTTAAAGATTATTTTCAATGTTATTTTGAGGACACACTGGTATTTAAATAAGGATGAAGCCTTCATCGGTCATAGATTTTCTGAGAGTGTAATCTGGAAATGTACATCAGAATCTTATCATGACCTTTTGCCTGCTTGTGGTTATAGGTAATTTAATGTTGAGAATCTGAAGCTGATGGAACTTTTCTACTTCATCTAATAAGGTAGACAAAGACAAACCATTCCCTGGAAATAGACATGATCAAATATGTCTGAAGCATATAGGATAAGCCAGAGAATTCCTACATAGAAAAATTAATAGAATAAGGATACTAGATACTGATATATATTGGTATATACATTGTATAACATTCAACTCACTTCAAAGTAGAAGAAATAAATATAATATCTCTTACAGTGTCTCCAGAGAAAGATAGCTACTGGATTTGCAAAAAAATGACAACAATAAGATATATTGATTACTTATTAACATATCCAACTTGTATAGTTAATATTTTTGCAAATGGTAGGTAATTTAAAAAGCTTAATGCATTTTTTAAAATTTTTCAATAACTTAATGAGATAAAAATGACATGTTCTCTATTTTAAAGATGAGAAAACAGACTTAGAAGAGTAAATGACATATCTAAGAAGATCCACACATGTACACACTAACACACACACATATACACTCACACACACGGAGCTGGTGTTTGAACCCATTCTTTCTTCCACTTACTTCTTTTGTCTTAACAATAAGCATGCATTAATTTGCATGCAACCAAATGTCTGCTTATTCTTCTTTAGTGAATTATCTTCTGTCATAGTCTACAAAGGGCAGTACTTTTGAATCTAGAACAAAAAAAAACCTGCCTTTTCATTTTGGCTTAACTATGGGTTGTAAAATTTTAATTACCTTTTGTTTAGAAAGTGCTATAGAACCTGAACTTGTAATCAGTGCTGGAAGTAGGCACACCAAGGGGTTGTTGATTTCCCTAGTGAATTTGAGTATCATTTATGGAAATGTAATTACAGTGGAATCCTGTTATAACGATCAATTTGGGCAACCCCTATTTGATCATTACATCCAAATGATCACCACATACAGACCATAAAACAGTGAGCTTCTCAAACCAGACAGGCTCAACAGTAAAATATCCATCTTGCAAAAACAGTATTATTACCACTAAGTACTCCAGAACCAGCACAGGTCAGTCAAATTATTGGCTCTAATTAGCCAGTCTAAAGGCTATAACATTCTTCAGCTAAATCATTATGGCTTATATGAAAGGCTTGAAATTCAACTAAGTCAACAAGTATTTATTAGGTACTTGCTGTGTATTCCAAATGGGACCAGCCACTGATGAGAATGTAAAATAAATAGGAATTTCTTTGTGAAGCTCACTAGCCACTTAGAGAAATGAGTTCGATAAACTCTCCAAATAAACCTACCTTAAGCGAGCAGATGCCTTAAAAACTCCATATTACAGTATTGTTTGGTTTCAGAGGTGAAAACTTTGGCATCAGACGAAAACAGTTTGGAGAATAACCTTTTGTCACAAAAAAATGACCACAAAAGGAAATAGAATAGGAAATGGAAATAAATAGTATCGAGTGCACAGGCAGTACCCAAGTCAGAAACAGCAAAGGGTTTCATCTCACATTCCAATTTCAATGAATTGTTACCTAAGTCAGAGAGAACAATGAGATTTTATCTCTCACATCAATATCAATGCATTGTTAATGGCTGACTATATTGCTGGTATGAGAAGAAATCCCAATCTAAATTCAGACTTGTGGGAGAGTGATATTCTTGATTAGTAGCTCTAGGTATAGAGACTGCCAGTAGAAGTCACAGGTGAAATATTAAACATTATCTTCTCCAAGGTTTTTTGGTTTTTTTTCAATGTGACAATACTTTAATTCAAGTTCTATAGATTGGTGTTCTACTGTTTACATGTACTCTGCTTGAATCATAGCACAGAAAACACTTTAGAGTGCATTGAAGAAATGCCTTGCCCTCTCTTTTCCTTTTTTTTTTAATTGTGAAAATACCTCTCCCTTTGAATCTCCAGTGGCTTCATACACTTAGCATTACCTTTGTCTGTCTGTTTGTTTGTTTGTTTGCTTGTTTTTGGCATGCCATTACTTGGGCTTGAATTTGGGGCTTCACACTCTCACTTAGCATTTTTTGTTGTTGTTCAAGGGCTGGAACTCTCAAACAGGAGACACATTTTCTGCTTTGTGCTGGTTAATTGGAGATAAAAGCCTCATGATCTTTTCTTCTTTGAGCATTATATCCAAATAAACCATGATCTTCAGATCTCAGCCTGCCAATAGGTAGCATTTACAGGAATAAGCTACCAGAGACTGGCTACTTGGCATTACACTTTAACTGGAATCCAGATTTTTACTACGTGTACAGCCATCATCCCATCTGATAACTCTTGCTTCATACTCAAACAAGATCATATAATCAGCCACTCTGACTATGGTCTAATACCCCATGTTACATTGACATTCAACATTTTTCACAAAGCCCTTTTCAGATTGTACACACATCTGGAGACAAGCATAAAACCTCACCAATCTAATAAACAGACAATGGCCTCTTGCTTTTGACTGCAGGAAGTCACAATTTATGCTGCCGTAGTACCTGTCTACTTAAACTACTATCTCACATGGTAACTACATTGTTTCTAAACATCCATCTGTCCCTGGGAGATGAAGGCAGTTGCCTTGTATTTTGATTGTGTCCAATATGCTACTTATTTTCTTTTTCTCTCCTGAGAATTCATTCTCAAATCCTTCCTTCTGTTTCTCTTATATAGTATATTCCTGTGCTTATACCAACTTGCGTGTGATATGTACCATCCCACAAAGTAGAGTACTAAAAGCTGTACCTGACCTCCCAATTTTTTGTATAACCATTGTACCTTGAAATGTAGCTAATGCATCACTAGTACAATTATGCTATCTTTCCAAGTCTTTCTCTCATAATTCTTGGATATTCTTTTCATTTCCCATTATTGGGAGTTCTTACCTTAGAGAACCATGGCTGTGCATCAGTAGTCTTCATTACTACAATGATCACTGAGACAACCTTCTCCATAACTAGCTGATAAGAATATAGCCACCAATTTGGATTAACCATGCACTGATATCTACAACAGGATATGGTGAGAATTACACTGAACCAGTAACTTTCAAGGTGATGAAGAACTTCCTGGTGTTTTTAACATTTGAGGTTTCTTGTACACAGACGAAGAGCTCTGTAGGGCAACATTCACAGGGTAGCAAGCAGTAGATCTTTCTGAGAGGGAGGAGGAGTAAGGCAAGACTTACTTGTTGAAGGACTAAGGTATTGAAATCCAGAAGGATGAAACCAGACAGCCATTTTATTTTGAAGTAAATAGTCACTGGAGGGGGCTGGGAAGGTGGCTCAGTGGTAGAGCACTTGCCTTGCATGCATGAGGCCCTGGGTTCGATTCCTCAGCACCACATAAGCAAAAAGAAAAAAGCCGGAAGTGGCACTGTGGCTCAAGTGGTAGAGCACTAGCCTTGAGCTGAAGAGCTGAGGGACAGCGCCCAGGCCCAGAGTTCAGGCCCCACGACCAGACCAAAAAAAGTAGTCACTGGAGGGAAAAAAGAGCTCGGTAAATTTCAGAGAGATAAGAAAAGAGAGGAGGCTAAGATTATAGCAGTGAACATGAATAGGTGTATTGTCTTGGCAGAAGGGGATGGCCCAGACAGGCTGGATTGAAAGTAACATTTTAAAAAGTGCAATTCATAATTGCACTGCTTCTCATAGAAGCTCTAAGATGAGGGTGCACAAAATGGTGGGGAGAGAAGGAGACTGGGATAAGTTGAAGCTCATCTGGGGAAATATCTCAAATGGGAATCAGAGTAGTCATGACATGTGATCTTGACTGTGGGCCACATAGTACTTTTCCACCGAATACCAAAACAGATGATATATGCTGCCTAGTATAGAGTCTGACATATACAGCCCATCCATACATGCTGTTTCCTTCTCTTAATTTTCCTCATTTTTATGAGGTACATATGATTTAATATACTAGCTATTTTGTTTTTAATACCAGAGGTTTGAATTTAGGTGTTAATACATGTGGAAGAGGCGACACATCTCCTGCTGCATTAAAGGGCTTGATCTTTGCACTCACCCATTGCCAGTATATGTCCTGAGCACCTCACACTGCAATGCTGGTTGTTTATTTCCTTCACTGATCTGTGTCAGAGCCAGAAGGCAAGAGCCCTGCATTTGTGGAAGCATTTGTGAGACAGGTGATTTCTTCCTTTTTGAGTGAAACAACTTAGCTTTACGCAGAGTTATTATATGTGTCATTTGGTACCATTATTTTGCCCAAGATGAATATGAGATATCAGCCTCAGATTGGAAAATACACACACTGATGGATGACATAGACTCATTCAATTACAATTAGGACAAAACAAACAGCCTTTTAAAATGGAGCTCATAGTGGGAAGGGAGGGGGGAGAAATTCTTGTCTTCTTGTACTGATAGGTTTTCTTTTCTAAATGAGCGTAACAGCAGACAGGTTATACAGAAATGCCTCTGGCAGTAGTGATGACAGTGACATTAGCAGCATTTGGGAAAGAAAACAAATTGACAACATCAAAGTACAGCATGTACCTTGAAAATTTATTTCTGTATTATATCTTTCACAACTTGTTTAGTGTACATATGTATCTGTGCGTGCTGCTGAGTGCAGTGTTGGTGCAGCACAGAATATTCACAAACCACATATAGTTGTATAGTGTACTAAACTCAACATTAAGTATTATCTTTACAAGTAGAGATTGTGGCAAAGTAACAGTCAATAAAATGAGAAAAATAATAGTGAAATTTAGAGAGTGGCTCAGACTTGAGCTCATATTCTGCCTATACTTTATGGTAGTTATAAATATATATGCATATATATATATATATATATATATATTTCTAAGTTCAACTTTTTTTACTAAACTATGAGGAGGAAAAGAGGAGAGAATGCAGTCAAGAATTTATCGTATATCCTACAAAACTAAGAGAGGGAAGGGGTAGATAATACGAGAGTGAAAAGAGTGACGCTGATCCAAATGCATTGTATTCATAAACTGATTTATTAAATGGCAACTCTTTTGAACAACTACTTGAAGATAATAAAAATGTAAAAGGAAAAAACAGAATATTAACCATGCAAGGTAGCTGAATTTCCAGCTGTCACAAACATAGACAATCTTGTTTTCTCCTACTCTCTTCATTGGTTGAAATACTGGATATGCTTCCTGACATTCTGTATGTGAAGTTTAGACTATTATGAGTTATAAATTCCTATGGTTTTCCATACACTAGAAAATTTTTACGAGAAGTATCTAGAAAGAATTTTCTAAAAGCATAAATCAGTGCATGAATAACATTAGTAAAATGTTAGGTACTTCTGTCTCCTTACCAAATATTGACCACCCTCTGATGCTCAGTTATAAAAGATAATCTGAAATAAGATCAGCTAAATAATTTCTCCAGAGAGCCATCAGAGGAAAATCAGTTACCAATATAACTTTCTCTATTCTTCATGTTTAATTCATCCCCAGATTGATGGGCATAATATGAAATAGGTTTTCTTGCTTATTTGGAATGTACAAACAATATTAGGATCTTAGTCTAATGAGTCCTATCATGTATACAAATAATCACTTGTTTTCAAAGCAGATGTCACAGACATAGATATAGATGTGCATATGATAAAAATATGTGTACATATATTGCAGATACATGCGTATGTATGATATATATGTATTTTATATATACATTTATATATTGTATTATTCTGTAATATATATACCTACATACGTTAATATATTATATATGTAAAATTAGTATGTCTTTTTGTATATGAATGTCATATAAGACCATGTAATACTGAAATTAGAGCACAAAAAGTTATGTTTCATTCAAAAATTGTCTCCAAAGGTATATAGAAAATAAGTTCCCTAAGTATTAAAAGTAGGAAAAAAATCTAAATAGAACAATATATTCTTGAGCAGGAAATAAATAAATGATCTTTGGCAACATTTAACTTGAGATTGAAGTCAGATATTATCCAAGGTTATAAAGACAAATGCTTTATGTGAGTATACATAAGTATATCTAGATACAATTCTTTTAATATTAACCTATATATGCAGGTAAGGTATATACATACATATACATACATATATACATACATATACATACATATATACATACATATACTATATACATACATATACACAGACATAAAAACATCTTGGAGTATGAATATATGTGAGAATGCAGTTATAATTTCATGAAGTTATTATGGGGTCAATTTATTTAAAACACAAATATATTTCTTATTAAGTACAGTAAAGAAGGTAAAGGTACATTTGCAAACAGAGATGCAAGTAAAAAATAGCATTATGTTTTTTCCTATCTTAGATTCGTTTCTGAAAGAAGTTCAGAATGTACTCAGAACATAAAGCAAATGTTACCTATAAAAAAAGAAAATAAAGGATCATAACAAAATTTCTGAACAAAAATCAATGCTACTCAAATTTACTTTCTCACCAAATGCTACACCTCAACAGAGCTGTGTTTTGTTCCACACATTCAGTAGTTTCTCTAGTAGAGGCCATCTGTCCCTGGGGACTGCCCTCTTTTTTGGCTCCCATCATCCCCTATTCCTAGAGAGTACCCACTGTATTGAGAATGAATGGAATTGGAAACATTTTGCATTCCATTTTATTTCTCTTGGGGTTGTGTTACTCCAGATGCACTGAACCCATACATTGTTATGAAGTAAAAGCTACTCTCATGACCTGTAAAAAATGCATGTCACTTTCTGAGGTATGGGGAAAGGCTTGAGCCCTTGGGAGAACATGCTGCCCTACCTAAGAGTAATCTATGTATCACTGTGATGCTCTAAGAGAAACAATGCTCTTCCTTCTCTCCAAGAAGTACAGAGCATATGTGAAGCCGTCATTTTACTCACAACAAGGTCAAAGAACAAAGCACTTAGAAGCCAAATGAGGAAATTGGGGCGTGAAGATAATTATTTTAGAATATTTCTAGAAATATGTTAACTAGTCAAGACAGCATTTATTTTAAAGTGTGTCATTATGATTTGGTATGGGAATTTTTATGAGCATTTTTTGTCACTTTCAGAGAGATCTATTATGATATGTAGTGCTGAAGGGAACATGTTGACATGTCTGAGAGCTAAAACAAACGTGAAGAATAACGCTGAAAATAGCTGGCTGTGGAGGAAGCATTAAAAAGCACTGGGTGGCACTCCACATTGTACATCTAGAATTCGGAGGTATGTGAAGAGAAGGGGATAACGCGGCACTCCGAGCGAGATTTCCTGAGAAGGAATTATGAAGGGCAGATCATTTGCTATTATAGACTAAGGTAATTGCTATCTACATATCTATGCTCTGCCATTGCCAATGGGGATACACATGAAAAAGACCCAGCTGCACCTGTCTTTGCAGAGTGCATTGCTGAAAAGATCTGTGCAAATAAAATCCCATTATAAAACCAGAAAGGATTCATCTTTTCTGATTGATCTTCAATAAGAATGGTTCTTCACACTTAACCTTTCAGATGCTTTGTCTGAGTCACATGGGGTTCAATTTTCTTTTCTATACGAATGGTTCCTAAATATTAGTTCTTAATGAAGCGTTTATCAGGCTGGGCGAAATAAGAAAATGAAAAAAAATTAAGAACATAATTGTACTCAAATTAAATGGCTGTTTCATTCTGAGTTCTCATTTTTTTTCCTCCATTTTTGAGGGTAAAAAGGCTTTTCTCTTATAATGAACGCTGACAATAGGTGGTCCTTTTTTTAATGTGGGTTTTATAATTTTACAAGTTTATAACAATCCAGAATTGTTTGAACCACAATATATAACTAGTCAAATCATCCCAATCCAACATCCACAAAAGAATAGTGCATGTTTTACAAGCATGTAAGTAAGTCTAGAACTTATTTCATAAGGAAAATATACCATAATCTTTCCTATGATGTAATGGAGTTTCTTTTGGTCTTTCTGGCTATGACACTTCATGTTTCATCTTTCTTTTCCTTTATATAAGCTCATCAAACTGACAGTATGAAAATAACAAGGCCTATGCACTTAAAACATAGTAATTTCTCCATCAAAAAGTCCACATTTTACAGGCTACATTAGTCAAAATTCTTAGTATGAAGATTGCTTGTGAAGATTAAATGAGATAATGCTTCTAAAAGGCATAGTCAAGGCTGAACCCTGAAGAGTTATTTAGTAATGAAAATGTTGATTAGCACAACTGAACAGATTATAAAAAGGAGAAAAAAATACCCTTCTGCAGTAGACTTTGAAAGTTACTATTAGTGTGTATCTGACATACTCTCATATACTGGGCTAAATCTCTGTCAGGGCCTCCAGCTTAATAGGTTGCCTGTTTCTATTCTCAAAAATGGATTCTAGTCCATCTTGTACCTCCCTTAAATGCCACCACAGAGGAGAGATCTCATTCACCATTCTATATATGAATACTTAATGCTGTGCATTTTGGTGGGAATGGTAGATATTAAGTAATCATTGAAAGGGATCATTGCAAATGATTATGGGCTCTGTGGTAGGTTAGTCTGTGGTAAATGGTTAGTGTGCAACCAAGGCACCTGGTTTGGGTCAGTAACTTCTCTCTGGAAGTGACATTTGAACTCAGATTAATAGGATGGTTAGAAGTTAATGAAGTATTCCCTGCAAGAGTAATGGTAGGGATCAGCAGCCAGGAGGAAGTAGGGTGGATTAAGAAAATTGCAGGTCAGCCTGGCTATTGCATAGTGAGCTAGAAGATGGAGAAAGGTGTTAGGGTAGAGAAAGAGGCAAAGTGCTCCCACAATATGGTGGAACAAATTGATAGGGACAGACCTGCCTATCTACAGAAAATCCAAATACTTGATGACTAACAAACCATGATTTTAACTATACTACCAAACTCAAAAGGACAAAAGAAAATTTCAGAAAGCAGAGAGAAATAAAGAAAAGCTAGAGTGCTTTTAGCTCCAAAACTTATATACCTATTAAGACCCTTGAAATCTAGGTTAGTTACTAGACTATCTAAATAACCAAGGGAACAATTAAAAAATGAAAGAAATAGAAATAATACCTCCCAGGAATAATTTAAAGAACTGTGAAATAGGCATGCCTAACATGATTATCAATGGTTTTAAAGAAAATAAAATCATAAAACTCAAATGTGCTACATTAAAAACTCAAGGTGTTTTGTAACATAATCAATCTGAACTTCTGAAAAATACACAAACAAATAACTTTTTGTCTAGGCTAGTCTCTAACTATGATACTTCAGAACTTTAAGTCATGAGTAGCTGGGACCACAGATATGAAACACTGTATCCTGCCTATAAAGATGACTTTTTAATACAGCTTTCATAATTGAACCATCATTCAGGTAAAATGACTATTAAGATCAGAGACCTGACTGTCAACTCCCTTAATGGTGAGACATGTGTTCCATGATCTCAATTTTGGTAACATTTTTATAGGACCAATAACTTACAAATAATGAAAATATCCATAACTGTTTCTTTGAAAAAATAAGCTTATCTAAAAATATAGCCAACATAAAATATAGCTTATTAGATTTAAAAATTTGAAAACAAAGATATTTCAAAAGAAAAACTGGTAAGAGGTATCATCAGGCAACTTTGGAAAGAGATAACCTAATCACTATTAAACATACATAGTGCTGAATATTCATCAGAAAGGTGCACATTTAACAGAAATTGGTGAAATTCATGTCCATCAAGTTGTCCAAAATACTAATGATGATGCTTGCTGTAGTGCAGGCACTGAACTGGGAAATTCCATGCAATGTAAACGGGAAACCAGATCAACTTCCTTTGAGATAAATTGTCCATACCTGCAAAAGTTGAAGATATTCTATGGCTGCTAGACTTACAATCTCCATATCATTGTCATTTAACTTGTTGACAGCAAGCAATCCACAGTGAAACAAAATTTTAAAAATGGCAAATTAGAATATACAACTGCACATGTAAATGCATACCTGTAACTGAGATAAAAATTCACGGTAAAACCCAGTACCTTCAACATCCCATTTGAGAGAATTCCGTTCTATCCCATCCCATCTGATTTCTTTCTGCTACACTCGACATAAAACAAACAAACAAAAACAAGTTATTTTGATTATAAACCACTTACTTAATTGATGTCATGACATTCAGTGTGTCTCTCAATATGAAAATCACTCTATTAGAGAAATTCTCGCGTATGTTTAGAATTTTTCAATTCTCACATATGTTCCATGTTTATTAAAGCACTGTCAGCAAAATGGAAACATTGCTACCATTCTAAGTGTCATCAAGCTAAAGAATGGATAGCTTAAATAATTGTCTAATCATATAGTGGAATTTTCTGGAGCAGCTAAAGAGTTCTGGGATAGTCTCTGAACCTTTCTCTTACTTGGTGTAAGACACTAAGATGGACACTAGGACTCACACACAGGTACAGAGGCTGAAGAATAATCTTTCTAGAATGCAAAGCTGATCAGGCTATTTCTTTGATGCAAGCAATTTGATGGCTTTCTATTAAGTTTTGAACAAAGAATCCAACATTAATAGGATTCTTGCTGAATTTGGGGAGCCTCTTGTTCAAAAAGTAAGGAAAAAGTTAAGAACTGGTGGGTTAGTCTTTTTTTTTCCCAAAGAGTTTCACTTTTTTTTACATTAATAAGTTTTTTTTTATTGTGAAAATAACATACAGAGGGGTTACAATTACATGAGCAAGGTAATGAGTACATTTCTTCTTTTTTTGCATTTCTTTATTTTTATTTTTATTTTTATCTCTAAATAGTTGTACAAAGAAGTTGCCATTCAACAAAGGAGTTACGATGCAATGCATCTAGATCAATGTTAGCACTTCTTATATTCTCACCCATCCCTCCCAACTCATTCTTTCCTTCATTTTTCTTAGGTTTTTTTTAATTGTGAGAATACAGAGGAGTTATAATTACATGGGCAAGATAACAAGTACATTTCTTATCAAGCATTGCTACCTCCTCTTTGTTTCCCCTTCCCATCCCCTCCACCGGATCCGCCCCCCACCCCCCACCAAAGTTGTAAAGTTCGATTTCGACATAACGAATGAGTGTATTTCTTATCAAGCATTGTTGCCTCCTCCTTTGTTTCCCCTTACCATCCCTTCCTTCCCATCCCCTTCCTCCCTGCCAAAATTGTAAAATTTGTTTTTCAACATAACATCTTGTACATCTCATTGTTGCAATGGGTCCACCTGTATCCCTATTTAAACAATTTGGTGCTTAATCTGTAATCTTAGTGATTCAAGAGGCTGAGATCTGAGGATTGCAGTTTGAAGCAAATCAGGCCAGAAAGTCCTTGAGACTTTCATCTGCAATTAACTACAAAAAAAGTCCAAGTGGGGCTGTGGCTCAAGTGGCAGAAGGCTAGCCTTGAGCAGAAAAAATGTTCAAGGGCAGCACTGGTCTCTGAGTTAAAACCCTGACCATACACAGACAGACAGAGACAGACAGACAGACAGACACACACACACACACACACACACACAAAGAGCAAGAGAAAAGTGCCCTTGAAATTACTAAAAGGCAAAAATTTGCCTGGTATCCACCACATTCTCTCTCCATTTTCTTACTTGCCAGGGCAGATTTTAGCTTCTATTTATTTTGCTCCCTCTTTAGCCTGAGGAGTTTCCTTCTCAAGCTTCTGCCTTTCACATTAGGCTGATATCTCAATCCACCAGACAACCCTGAAGGAACTGCAATCTCTGTGCTTGTAACTGGAAGAGGCCAAATAAGAGGTTCATGAATCACACTGTGCATGTCCCAGTTTCAGAAGTCACTGCTGCCCCATGGATCCAAATCCACCTTAAGATTGAGACAGAGGATGTGCAATGACATTGAGGGTAAGGGACACAGGGTAAGTCTGTGCTATCAGAGGTTAAAGAACAACAAGGAAATATCCAAGAATTGGTACCACACAGGACCCCAAACTTCTAGTCTCCTGTCCCCCTAGCCCTACATATTCCATGTCCATTTACGCATTGCCCCGAACTTCACTTCCATACCGTATTGCAGAAACAATATTATTAAGACCTTCAGCACTGTGGCACAGAGCATTAAATCCCGGCCACATAGGAAGGCCATTAGTAGGTGGAATCTTGTATCAATATTGGTCATGGGTGTGGGAAACTGACCCTATTTCCAGAGATACCTTGGTGTATCCTTCAGCCTCTGTCCCTGTGTGTGAGTCCTAGTGTCCATCTCTCCATTTGAACACAGTATGCTGACAAAAGCACTTCTTAAATACTGACTGCCAGCTACTATAAACATATCATCACTCCTATTATAGACTTGAATCACTAGAAATCAAAAGGAAAGAAAAGAGCAATCTTCTGCCACTTGTCCTGCCTTCTTCCTGCTCTGTGTCCACTCCCCACTCAGGTGCTTCTTGTTGTCTGATTGCCATCCATCTGAGCTTCCCTGGTTGGGAGGAGGGTCCTTTGACAGCATTACACCTGGAGTACTTAGTGTACATTCTGCTGATTGCCTTTGTTGATTAGTTTTGTCAATTCCTCTTATGCCTTCTGCAAATTTAGTTAGGTCACCTTGAGGGTACTTCAGTTTTAATTTAAATGCAGTTTTTTTAAAGACTTGTTTGTTACTCTCTGACAGAGGCTGTCACTTGGTTTGACTCTCTGAGATATGCTACGAGTTTCCTTTCCCTTTCTCCCTCGTATGATATATTTACTTCAGAAATAAACTCATAAGCCAGGACTAAAAGGCAGCTTCCAGGGTAGTTAAACTCTTCCCTCTTCAGAAGGAAGGCTACAAAGTGATGTCTGAAGAATGAAGACTTATTCTACTTCAAGAGATTTCTGGGGAAAGGAAAATTCACAGTCTCCCATCATACCCATTTCATGGTTAAAGATCCCTGTCAGGGAACTTTTCCTTATATCCAAACTAAATCTAGCTCTAATGTTCCTTTTAGGGCAAACAAAGTACTCAGTGTCCATTTACTAGTTGAACTAAGGCTTCTTATTTGCTCTGACATGCCCCAAGGTGTTTTAGGATAGTGGTTGGATATATCAGAAAGAAAATGGGTTTTATGTTATTTGGTCTGAATTTCCATTAGGTGCCTGTTTGTGTGGACAAACAGTCAGGAATGCCCATCTTTAAATAATGAGCTTGGAGTTACCTGGGGAATTACATACCAACTAGTGTTACCTTCAGGATGAGAAAAAATAGCTAATAAAATCATTACTGAGGGTTATAAAACACCCAGGCGAGTAGAGTAGCAGCTTCAGACTGGATAAATCATGCTTCTCTGATCTATTTGGAATTCTTGAAAGAGTTAAGAAAACAGTGAAGGGTAGAGATGTAGTAGGCATTAAATATTTAGACATTCAAAAGGCTTTTGATCAAACCCCTAACCAGAAGACATTTAGGATCCATTTCAGCTATTTGGAGGACCCAAGAGGTGAGAGGTAAAATTTTGTCTTGTAAAACCTTGATGTTAAAAAAAACTGGATAACAATGAAAATGAAAGGTAGAAATAAATGATGTTGTTAGCCTGAAAGGAGGTTAATAGAAAGGTGCACCAGGGAACGATATTGGAACCACATTTCTTGTATATGTTAACACCAATCAATCTGGAAACGCTTCTGAATAATGAGATTGCAAAATGTGTTGGTAACAGAGAATTATTTAGGCTAGTCAGTAGTGAGGAACATTTTAAGGAACTCCACAAGGACCCAACAAAAATTAGATAGTTGAATAATCGGATGTCAGATAAAATTGAGTCGAGACGAGTGAATGGAATTTATAAGGAATAATTTAGGCTACTGATGTGCAGTGATAGATTTTGAATTAACAATAACCTTTCAGGAGAAAGGTCTAACAGTCATTATGAAGATCTCAATAAAGGATTTGTTCACAGCAAAAAGACTGTAGGAAAGGTCTTCAGAAGTGCAAGTGCAATGATTGGACGCATATGAGAGAAGATAAAAGGGGACAGGATTATCTCATTTGGAAAGAAGAAGGAAGTAAGAGAAAATTTGTTAGAAGAGGGTAACAAATGAAATGATAAAACAAAAAGGCCAGTGGAGTGCTTCTATTCCCTCTGCCCTTAATACTAAGAATTCAAAGAAATTAGATATTATGACATTTAGGTGAAAACGAGGGGGAAATGCATATGTAATTTGTAGTTAACACTCAGAGCTTCCTGTCTGGAATGTCACTGAACTGAAAACCACTACTGAGCAAGGTATCAAAAGGGTTACATGTTCACAGGGGCATCTGAGATTTAACTTGCTCCATGTGATCCTATTAGTAACAGTATGAATATGTTCTCCAAAGCGGTTTTTGTTATTTCTCTTGTTTTTTAAATTAATTTGTATGTCTGTCTTTCCCACTGGGCTCTATATAAATTCCTGGAAAGCAGAGGATTTTGTCTTAAGTATTTTTAATCCTTTCCCCTTTCCAGTACTACATTTTGTTCCTAAAAAGCACAGTGTGCTTGCAAATTTATGACTTTTGTTTTTGAGGGGTTGGGGACAGGGGACTGGAAAGGTTTAACAGTGGAAGAGGCAGTATTGTCCCTCAAGTCCATCCTCCTCCACTTCACCAACATATGATTACTCAATGCATAGTAACATGAAAGGTGGTAACATGAAACCAGAGAGAGTGAAAGAAAGGCAGGAAAGATACTAAGGTAGGAAACTATTGTTCAGTACCATATTTGCTGTGTGTTTTGATTCATATCTTCTTATTTGGAGCTGAACAAAACAACTCTAGTAGAGAGAGACCACCATTTCTTTGATAAAAGTAATGTTGCTTAACTTCTTCCCACTTTTACCCCACCTTACTAACTGGACTCGACTTAAGTTTTAGGAGTTGACCTTTCATGCTTTCAGGTTATCTACCCTAAGTCATAATAATAACAATAAATACAAATGAGTTTAGTCATCCTAAAATTTTAAGAACTCAGTTCCTACTGAGTCTCAGATGTACAGAATCATCTCTGGTCCTTTTTTTCCTATGCCTGAAGTTCATTTGTTTGCAAATATTTACTGAGCAATCTGTAATCATTCATTAGAGAAAAAACAATAAGCAAGGTACTGTTTGTCATCTGCAAGGGAAATTGAAGCAGAAAGGAAAATGGAAGAAGTCAACAAATAGAATATAGAGTGACAACCTCTTTTAAGGGACTACCAGGCTTGACAGCAACACAGAGAAATAGCATGGAGCCAGGTCTTAGGGTAGAGTTCCCTAAAAAATTTGGATTTAAGTTGAAAGATGGAAGACTAAGAGTGATGGTGTTCAAGCATGCACCCTACATATGTGGAATATAAGAGATGTTCAATATACCCATATTAGTACACCCTGGTTTGACATTACAGTCATCATAAACACTTGACCCAAGTTGAATAAGGTCTTGGTGCTTGAAATTGTTCACTTAGTGGGAAACTCAAAGCTGATTACAAAAGGCAAGACTAGGATCAGAGGGCTGAGAACATTGCTTTAGCTTGAGTTTATCAAGACTTAAATATTAGAACAAGACCAGTTACAAGGGAAGTAATAGCAAGGGAACAGGAATTCCCTAGGGATGCTGACCACCATGCAACTCTGATACACAAAGAGGAAGCAAAAAAAAAAAAATGACTAGGAAGAGTTATAATCTATATCACCATTCCAGAAAGATTCAGCAATGTTGATGTGGGGATCTGAAGCCTAAATTGCCTTTTAGAGGAGTCAACATTATTCTAGAATTGGCCTTCTTTAGTGTGTATATTAGACAAGATTTTCTAGAGAAAATGAAACAAGAGGATGTATTAGATATGCACAGACATAGCTTTATCTCTATATCTAACTATATATATCATATATAGATGTAATATAAAATACACGTGCAGAGCCACATGTCACATAACAACATTTCAACCAGTGATGGACAAAATGCACACTGATGCTTCCAAAAGATTACATTACCTACTGCCACTGTAGCCATGTTAGTTCATATAAGTATGAACTTAAAGTATAAGTATGAACTTACAAGTATATGACCTTCCCACGGTGATAAAATTCTCATTTCTCAGATTGAATAGTTATTATTACATGACCAGGGGTATGTACAAAGTGGGAAAGAGAGAAGCAGAAAGAGAAAGAGGGGGACAAGGGAGGGACGGAGAGAGAGATTTAAAGGATTTTTAATGTTTTTTGATTGTGAAAATACCGTACAGAGGGGTTACAGTTACATGAGCAAGATAATGAGTACATTTCTTATCAAGCATTGCCTCCGATTTGTCTAACATGATTATGGTTGCTTTCATCTCTGAAATCTTCAGGCAGAGTAAAGAACTAGGTAACACTTGTAGCTTGAATCTAAAAGCTATAAGCAGTGCTATGGTTGTGTAATCCCTGTAGGACATTACACTCAAGGCTAGTCAATGCAAATTTGGTAAGACCCTGTCTTAAGAGAAAAATGTTAAATTAAGAATTGATGTTGTAGCTCAAGTGACAAAACCTGAGATCAAGCCAAAGAAAGAAAGAAGGAAAGAAAAAAACAGGAGAGATAGAAAAAGGAAGGAAGGAAGCAAGGAAGGAAGGAAGCAAGGATAGAATATGGATGGAAGGAGGGAAGGAAGGAAGGAAGGAAAGAAGAAAGGTAGGAATGGAGGAGAGAGGGAAGGAGGGAGAAAATAAGGTTGAATCTCCTCTTTTACCATGTTCATTTATTTTTTTCTCTTCAAGTTTCAACTGATTAGATGGGGTTCATCCAAATAATAGAGCATAATCTTCTTTACTCAAAAGTCTACTGTTTTAAAGAGAATTGCATAATATATATTCTCAGGCTCATCTAGAATGATGTATGATTAAATATCTGTTTTCATTGCCACGTGAATGGAACTTTGCTATCGCACTTGGTCATGGGAGCCACTGGCAAGAAGTGAGCTTGAGCACAAAGGCCGTGGATGCAGCAAGGGGGGTGTCAGCCACTTACTCTCCAGCGGCGGATTGGAGAGGCTCCTGTTTGTAGCCACTGCACTCATCAAAGCAGTGATGAAGACAGCATTGAAAGAGCTTCCTGGAGCTTAACCAGGCTTAGAGAACAAAATATAGGTGTGAACAAAGGCAGTGGATAAGGGGTCAAGAGGAACATCTGTTGGTCAAGAGCCAGGCAAGAAGATGTGAGAAAAAAGATTCTTGAGAAGTGTCACACACTGGCCACGTGAGAAAAAAGAAATTACTATTGCAAGGCCAGCCCCATGCTAGGTGTGTTAAATCCGTAATCTCATCATCTTCTTTCCAAAACTCAATTAAATGGGAATCAACACTCCCATTGTAAAATAATAATAATAATAATAATAATAATAAGAAGAAGAAGAAGAAGAAGAAGAAGAAGAAGAAAAAGAAGAAGAAGAAGAAGAAGAAGAAGAAGAAGAAGAAGAAGAAGAAGACGACACTGTGGTTCAAGGAGAATAAGTAACTTAGCTAAAGCAACATGGCTAATTAGTAGAGACGCTAGATTAGAATTCGTCTTTCTTACCCTAACTCCTATCTCTTTCTATTCTACGAGATCTCCATTCTTATCTTGCTGGGGGCCAAGAGAATGAACTATGGAGGGAAGAAGCTGGCGTGAAGCAGCCAAAGCAAAGTGTCTTTAGTATGAAGTAAACCATGCTGCCTCAGCCAAGAGGCATCTTATTATATTTTCTACTGAGACAAGTCTAAGTCCCCAGGGAAGTCCAGCCTGAAGCCAGCAGGTGAACACAGAAAAGCAAGCAGATTCAGCTGAGAAAGCAGAGGGTATGAGGGCCGGGACGTGGGCTGATCCCAGCACAGCTTTGTGAAATAGGAATGAACTCAGAGACAGAAGGCAGCTTTCCTTTGAAAGTCCGTCACATTCACAATGAGGGTGATGAAAGACTTTGCTTCCTTGCCTTTTAGGCGACTTCAATATGGCCAGGCTTTGAAATATAATACTGTACTGAATTTTGTATTGAATGTGGTGGTGCAATATTGAACTATAAAAGAAGGGGCTGGAATAGTACTTTTCAAATACTTTCTGCTCAGAATCCTTTTGCCCTTTTCTACTTACAGGTATGATCTTATCTATTGATATTTTCTGTCTGAAAAGGCCCTCTGTCTATTCTACCAGGTTGCCCTATTTTTCATTGTGTAATAGGCTGTATTTTGAAAATGAATAGCCGCAAACAACTTGGATATATTGCTATTACTGTGCAGTGCTGTTCTTTTGAAGAAATTCTCCACTTGGCATTTGCACTTTAATCAGACTTCATGCTGCTATGATAGCAACCCTCCTCTCCTTCCAGACCCCCCCCTCCAGTGCTGCTGCCTCTTTTGTACATCTCAATGACTCCTGTCATTCTCAACCCAGAGGGTGCCCCTCCTGATATCCTGAGATGTTGAGGCACAGCTGGAGGCTTTCTTCCGACCTCTTTCCAGAAGCCTATGGCTGCCACTTGGAGCAATCAGCAGAGGCTGTATGGCATCCTCTGTTTGTCTCCTCATTCTGCTCTGCCCACCCTTGCTCTTCATGCCCACTTGAAATCCTCATGCTTCACATGTGTGGGTTCTCATGGGCACTAATTCTGAAGTGAGCAGAGCCAGAAGGGACTTGGGAGGAAACAAGTCTATTAAGAGCTATTTATGTGCTTGGAAAATACTGAAGAGACAGCCCACTTGTGTAAACACTGATCCCAGAAATGGGGGCATTTTAACTGCAGTTTGGAGAAATTCTAAGGAAGATTAATCTGTGGGCAGAATAGAGCCATGCAGATTTGAATATCATCAGTAGGAGAGAATCCAATTCATAAAAGAACAAGGGAATGAAGAATTTTTTGCTGTTGAGTGCTGTCTCGACTATGATTTTTTGAAGACAGGACTATAGCAGCTAGGCCTCTGAAAGCCCAGGTTCGACAACATTGAGAACAATGTTGTTCCCTCAATATGAATGTAACTGAAGAAAATTTAATAGCAAGCCAGGTACTGGTGACTATATCTCTAATGCTGGCTATTCAGGAGGCTGAGATATGAAGATAGGAGTTCAAAGGTAGACCATGAAGAAAAGTCTGTGAGACATTTTCCCCCAATTATCTACCAAAAGGCTGAAAGTAGAGGCATGGCTCCAGTGGTAGAGCACCAACCTTGATCAAAAAAGCCAAGTGAGAGCATAAAGCCTTATGTTTAAAGGCGCAGAGTTCAATAAACAAACAAATACAAATTAAAAAAAATCAGAATTGAGTAACAAAGGAAACTGTGATTCTTAATCTTATTTGTGTGAGATTTGTTGTAGAGTTTTTATCCATCCTGTTAAAGACAAGGAGCCTCCCCCTACTGAAGGCAAGCAAAAGTACAAGCGCATACACACACATGTGTACACACACACACATTTTGTTTAATATTAAAGACACCCTGATACCCACCTAGTGTTGAGGTCCCAGAAATCTCAGTGGAGATTTTGATATACTCTGGGATTTAGTGTAACATTGTTTAATATTAAAAAAAAGAAAAAAGAAAGAGCAATGGAGGATCAGCACTCCAGGTTACATCTCTTTGTTGCAAAAGAAGATGAAATTTGACATTTATCATGAAGTTTAACAAAATTGAAATTTGAATGCTTTTTTCCATTTGGTTTTAAAGTATATCACAACTTCTTCACATAAGTTTACACATTTTAAAAATAGACTTAGCACAAGGTTATTTTACAATTCAAAAGGCATTATACTGAAAAATAATACTTCAAAAACTAGAAAGCTTTGCAAAAGACAGTAGTTTAATGGTAAGATAAGACCCAAGTAGACATTTACTGACAAGCTCATCTAATGAGACCTAAATTTATTTTCAGTTTCCAGATTCAGTTTGTTCAGAAACAAATTCAGATCTTGTTCAGAAATCATGTGATTGGAGTGAAAATTCTTATCTATCTTCTCCTCTAGAGCTTTTCTTCTTTGGAAAGAAAACAAGGTAGCTGTGTTTCTGGACCTTGCAATGGCCCAAGTTAATCTCAAGGGGCAAGCAATCTTAAGATGATGGGATAAAGAGACAACAAAAACCAAGGGAAAAGAAACAAAGAGAATTAAGGAGTGACCTAACTCCCCAATGTCTCAGAAGTCAATTACATCAATCCTGCTTTCTCCAGGCTTGTTTGCTCCTGTCTCCTTCCTTCCTTCCTTCCTTCCTTCCTTCCTTCCTTCCTTCCTTCCTTCCTTCCTTCCTCCCCTCCTCCTCCTTTTGATTCTTATTCTTCTCTTTTTCTCCCTTTCTCTCATTCTTTCTTTTTGTTATACTGAGGTGTGAACTTAGAACCTCATACTTTCTTGCCAGGTGCCTGTCACTAAGCTGTGCCTGCAACCTTTTTTGACTGGTTATTTTTGAGCTAGCTCTCTTCCTCACCAGGAATAAGATTGCCTAGATTGAAATATTTTATACTTTCTGTTGTAGTGAAGATGATAGTGGTCTTATATTGCCTTCCACTTCTTCCATTAGGAATGTCTTGTGGATTTTCCTGCTGAAGCTGGTTTGGAACAGCAGTCCTCCTGCTCTCGGCCTCCCACATGGTTAGGATGACAAGCATGTTGCACCATGCCCAGCTATGTGTTGAGAGGGGTGTCTTACACATTTCTGAGAAACGACCACATGAATTTCTCTGCCTTAAACCAGGATACCTCCTGACTTCAGGATCCCAAGTAGCTAGGATTTCAGATGGGAGCCACTGATGCTTGGTAACCAGTGTCTTTATTTATCGAATACATTTCAGTTACTCCATTTGCTACACTGACGTTGAGGTTATTTCTTGTGACTTACACAGAAGAGAAAAGTCGACTCACACAGGCACTCTGTGTGGCTCTGAGGAAGTTACAGTAATATGCTTAGCAAAATGATGTCCTTGCTCACCTAGGGAAAGGAATCTGTCAGTCCACATTCTGGTCCTAGCTCAACTGCACCCACTTGTCAAGTGTGATTGCCCAAGAAAGCATTATTACTGGCATCCTTTCCTAAAATGCCAGAAAGCTGCCTCTCCACAAGTTAGAACTGGTTAGTCCCCAACACTGAGCCAGCATAGGAAAGCACTGGGCTTCTTGTGAATTCACTGCATTACTTATTGCCAGAATGCCTCTTTAAGGACCCCAGCTGAGGGAGACAGCATGAATAGGGCAATTTGGGTTGAGTGGAGAGCAGATAAGCACAAGGAGGAGACAACAGCAGGAAAGAAATGATTTCTGAGCAAGAGCAGATTGCTGCTGTTTGTCTCTTTTAGCCCATGGAACCCAATAATAATTTTCCCCAAGTTTCATATTTCCTGCCAATCGAGTCCTATAATCACATGTGTAGGGAGGTCTGAATTACTTTGCTTGTCAAGGGAGGAGTGTTGTTTATAAGTGGAGAGCTAACATACCACTTTGTCCTCAAGTCAAGTGAAGACAGATCTAGCTGAATAGAAATGAGACCGTCTTATAACACCAGTAGAACAAGGAGTTTTCAATTGTTCAAAAAAATCTGATCACAGTGGTTTGATTTAGGCCTCACAAGAATTAACACTGTCACACTTTTCGATTACAATCGTAAGAAATCGTAAAATTTTATTTTAAAAGACCTGTGTACCCTTGTCTATGGAATGTGTTGCCCATAGAACAAATCTGACAGAGACATAAGAGCACTCTGCTTGTTCTTGAAACATGGAACTCTTTCAAAATGCCACTAAATCATGTATTTTATTTCTGTGGCCTATGTAGTAAAAAAATCCTCCACAAGAATTCCTAAGTGGTATGGCCTTCCATCCTCTCAGTCACCATCCACTTTCTAATGTCTATCTCTTCTTCCCTGTTATTATAATGATATTTGTTATTTTTGTTGTTGTTGTTGTTGGTTATGATAGTGGTACTGAGGTTTGAATTTGCTGGGTTGGTGCTCTATTACTAGAGTCATTCCCCTTCCAGTTCTATATTTCCTATATTTAATATTTCCAAATATTTATGCTTTACATAAAACCATATAGTCTGAATGTTTGCTTCTATTTATCCTCAGGAATTTTTTTTTTTTTGGGTCCGGTCGTGGGGCCTGAACTCGGGGCCTGGGCGCGGGTCCCTCAGCTCTTCAGCTCAAGGCTAGCGCTCTACCACTTGAGCCACAGCGCCACTTCCGGCTTTTTTTCTTATGTGGTGCTGAGGAATCGAACCCAGGGCCTCGAGCATGCAAGGCAAGTGCTCTACCACTGAGCCAACTTCCCAGCCCCAGGAATTAATTTTTTTAAAAAGACCTCTGCTTCAAAGTTTCTAGGATCTCTTTAAATTAAATGTTTAGAAATAGTTATCAATTGTTTACTATTATTCTTATTTTTGTGGTTCTTATTGCATGTCTGGAATTAGTATTATGATTATAACTGTCTCTATCACTTGCATCAAAACACCACTAAATCCTTATATTCTCATTTAAAATAAAAATAGCTAACAGTTTTCTACCTAATTTGGAAAGCAGTCATTATTTTCCATTTTAGTTATATCTCTTTCTCTGATAATATTTACAAATATACTTTTTCTGGTATCCATATTCTACTTAAGATAGATTTGTCAGTGTCAGATCAAACAACTCCTTCTACATGATATTTAATAGATGTTTTTTTCTATTTCAATTTTCCCCAGATCTACTCAACTATTTTTTTAGATAATTAGATTTGAACCATTATCCTTCAGATTTTCAAGCCATATTGATCTAAATATGATTCATGTTGCTAATTCATTTTTTAAAAAACTTATTGGCCTGTATTTACACATAATTCAAGATGTGTAATTTCCAAGACTTCTGCCCTTTTGCCCTGAATAATGTATAGTAAATCTGTAAGTACAGTAGCTTGTGCCAGGGGGAATTATTGCACTGAAAGTTTAATATATGATCTGGGGAAAATACTACATTTCACTGAAGAAAAACGATGAATCTCTTCAAGGGAATTCAAGTTGATTCCCTAGATGCTTATTTCAACTTTTTTATTCAGAGCATGCAGTTATATATTTCTATGCTTGAGCTTGTAAATACACTTAATTTTTCTGTTCATAAAAATGTAACAGACACTTTAAACATGCTGGCATGCAAAGATCTGTTATAATACGTTGTCGTATGTAAAAGTTTGCTTGCAACTTTTCCAAATATTTTCCCCACATTTTATTTGTGATATCAATAATATCTAAGAACATTTCAAACAAACAAGAACAGATCACATAAGCTTGTGAGAAAAGAAGTGCTACTTTATTCACCATTCAGCACCCTCATACACACGCGCGCGCGCGCACACACACACACACACACACACACACACACACATACACACACACACCATGCACAATTTCCAAATCCCACTTCCTTCTCCAGATATAATCATGTTTTGTGGTTTAGTGTGCTTCCTTCCAAAATATTTTTATGTAGTTAAATAAATACATGTCACTAACACAAAACATATTTTTGTTTGCTTTGTTTTGGCATTTCCTAGTATGTTCTCCGACATGTTTATCCATTATATTTGTAGCTTCCACTTTCTAGAACATACTTCTCCAGGATACCCACTAGGTTTCCTCCTGCACCTCTAATTAGGTTTTATCCAAACAGCTCTTTTCATTAAACTTTTCCTAACTACCCTTATGAATAACTGAAACTCCTCTCTATACATATTTCCTTCCTATCCTTTGTCCATGAATTATTTGTTTTCATACTTCTTCATACTTACATGGCTGCATGTTTCATGATTTTGTTTTATACCCACTCAGTGTAAGATCTGAGAAGCTCTTTATATCCATTCTATTTACCACTATGTTCTCAGTCCCTAAAAGCAAATATTTGTTGTGTTAATGAGTGATTAAAAGTGCATGCTGTAGAGCCAAGTAACTGGATTCCAGCCCAGTTCTAACACATTCACTGGTTGTGATCATGCTAACTTATTTGAACACCTTGTTCTTTGGTTTTCTCTTCAGCATTTCAGGGATAATGATAATAACTACCACCTGGGTTGTTGAAAGAATTAAACAAAGCTGATACATGTAAAGTACATAGACCACCAACGATTATAATTATCACTAAGTTTTGCTAGCAAATACAGTAGTAGTGTGATAGTGGTATTTGTGTCCAGCAAGTTCTTTTATTCAACCACATCCTCCAAAGCCAGGTGCCAGTGGCTCACACCTGTAATCCTAGCTACTCAGGAGGCTGAGATCTGAGGATCATGGTTCAAATCCATCCTGGGCAGGAAAGTCTGTGAGATTCTTATCTTCAATAAACCACCAGAAAACTGGAAGTGGTACTGTGGCTCAAGTGGAAGAGTGCTAGCCTTGAGCCGAAGAGCTGAGGGACAACACCCAGGCCCAGAGTTCAAGCCCCATGACTGACAAAAATAAAATAAAATAATAATTAAAAAAATAACATGTCTTACAAACATGGGTTTCCAACATATATGTCACCCAAGTTTCATTTTGCTACAGGATATTCTATTATTATGATTTATGCTAATAGAAGTAACTCTTTCTACATTGTTGAACAAAAAATATTCTTGAGTATTTCTATGTCACAGAAAGATGTTATAATTGCAAGTGAACATTTTTGTATACATGTATATCTTGTACACTTGTAAATATCTTGGTCAAAAAAATATAGCTAGTCCAACATTTAAAATTTACTACCAAAAGAATTGTTATAACAAATATTTCTTCCACCATCACTGCAGAGTGGTTTTTCCCACAGCTTTCCTCAAAACACATATTGATCTGTTCATAAATTTAGCTAATGAGTATCAAATAAAATTTTGCTTTTTTTTTATTTTGAGAATGTTTCTTTGTTTTAAATCTTCACATATTTGTACAAAGGTGTTGCCATATAACAAAGCAGGTTATGAATATGAACACTGCTGTTCTGTAATATTCGCCTGTTTTTCTTGTTAATTTTAAGATGCATGCAATGAATAGTCCTTCATTTCTTATTTGTTACATAGTAAACAAATGTTTTCCTCTGATCTTCCTCTACAGTACATTCTTTTCTCTGTTTCTTTGTCTCTTTGTTTCTCCATCTCCCTCTGTCTCTGAATTTCTTTCTTTGCTTTGGCTTTAAAGAATTCAGAAATGGTATTATTCAAGCAGGGATCTGGTGGCTCATGTCTGTAATCCTAGGTCCTCAAGAGACTGAGATCTAAACATCATGGTTCAAAGCCAGCCCAGGCAGAGTCTATGAAACTCTTACCTCCAATTAACAACCAGAAAACGTGAAGTGGCACTATGGCTAACAGTAGTTGAGGGCTAGCCTTAAGCGAAAGAGCTCAGTGATGGAGCCCAGGAACTGAGTTCAAACCCTTCACCCCCACCACCACCACCACCACCAGCAAACATAAATATAAATAGTATTCAACATAAAAATAAATGGTATACAATTAAACTATAGAAGCATTTCCCTCATGCTTTCTAGATTTTAAGATAAAAAGACGTATTTTCTTCAAATATATTTTACTGTTATTTCGCTGAGCTTTGTTTCTAGTGTGCATGTGTCTCTGTGTGTATGCATGTGTGATTTTTTTTGCTAATTTGATTTTCTAATAAAATAATGACCTGTTTCAACATAATTTGTTGAGAAATATTTTCTTTTTTATCACCTTGTGATATACCATTTACATACATAGACTGAATATAGATATTTGCTTCAAAACTTATTGTTTCTATGAATGTCACTGCTTTTTCATTTTTTTTTATTTTCAAGGTGATGTACAGAGCTGTTACAGTTACCTAAGTAAGATAATAAGTACATTTCTTGTCAAACTTGTTACCCCTTCCCTCATTTTTCTACTACTTTCCCTCCTCTCATCCCTCAACCCCCACCTCCAAGTTGTACAGATAATTTTCAACTTATTGTCTGTGTATATCACTGTTTTTCATATGTAGTTTTATGATGGTATCATTGTTATGAATTTAAATTTTACATTTTAAACATTGTTCTGTAAATAGACTAATTTCAGGATTTTTGTAAAACCAATATTACCTTACATAGTATCTGTGGCTCAATTTTCTAAAAAAATTAATGTCAGTTTTACCTAATATTTGTTCATTGTTGCTGAAGTGATAATGCACGTTAATTTACAATAAATGAATGATTGGCATTTGGGCCACATCTCTCTTTGTTGTGCAGCCATTGTGTGTATTATGGGATGATTATCACCATCACTGTTTTCTACCCAGTACATATTTATGCCCTCCTCTCAGGATTTTTATTTATTTATTATGTATTTATTTCCTTTATTTTTGCCTCCTCAGACCCTGGTCAATGTTCTCGAGCCTCTTTCTGCTCAAGGCTAGTTCAATACCACTTGAACCACAGTGCCACTTCTGCCTTTTTCTGAGTAGTCTCACAAACTTTCTTGCCAGGCTAGCTTCAAACTGCAGTCCTCAGATCTCAACCTCCTGAGTAGCTGGGATTACAAGCATGAGCTACTGGTACCCAGCATCCTCTTAGTTTTAACAAATATAAATGTCTCCACAAGTTATTCTCACCTCCCTTTACTTCCATTTCCTTATTTTTCCTTCCTTCTTTCTTCCTCCTTTTTCTTTGTTTCTCAATTAGTAGTAGTATTTGTTTTTGCCATTGACTAAGGACCACTACTCTCTGTTGTTGTTTCTAACTCATCTTGAATAAATTCTAAAGTTCCATTTATTTATTTACTTATTATTGTTGGTCTCAGGGCTTGAACTCTTGGCCTGGGCGTTGTCCCAGCTCTTCAGCTCAAGGCTAGCACTCTACCACTAGAGCCACAACACCACTTTCAGTTTTCTGAGTGGTTTATTGGAGATAAGAGTCTCACAGACCTTTCCTGCCCAGGCTGGCTTTGAACTGCAGTCCTCAGATCTCAGCCTCCTGAGTAGCTAGGATTACAGGTGAGAGCCACCGGCACCAGGCTAAATTCTAAATTTTTAGAATTAAACAGTCTCATCAATCATCAAAATGATTGATATTACTTTAAAAATAACACAAGCAAACAAAGAAACAAACAAGAAGTGAGTATTTTCTGACTATGACTAGAGAAAATGGGATGTATATTTTCCTGAACTGGTGTCATTTGGGCAACCTGGTCAAGGTCAGAACACTAAAGAGGGCCTCATACAGTTATTGCAGGGTTTGGTGCTGGTTAGATGCTGTGTATGTGGTACTTTTCCTGTGATGTTTATGTGTGTGTGTGAATGCAGAGTGTGTGTATGTGTATGATTTTTAGATCGCTCAGTAGTTTGTACCAAGACTTTCTACATGTCAGTATGTTTCAAAGAACATATGAGAGTTAGAGTGAAAGCTAAGAAGCCTTTTATAAGCTGAGCAGTCCAATGCTCATCTCTGCCACATTCTTTTCATCAAAGCAAATTATAGAATTTGTCAAGATTCAAGGAAGAGACAGTCAGTTTTATTCCTTGATGGAAAAATGAGAAAAGCACATTTTAGAAGGGTATGTTGGTGAGAAGTTGAAGGACAAAAAGACATCAAAGTTGTTACTTAACGACAATGAAGGTGTACAGATGACATTTAGTGGCATACGTAACAGAACAAAGACCAACTTGAGTGTTAAATAATGAATTAAAATTTAAATATAGAGACATGGATGTGTATAGATACTCAGTGATGTCCAAGATAACCTATAACAGTATAACAGTATTTTAAGTACTTTTCAAAAAATAATCAATTGTCACACTAATATTGGGAAGAGGAGATAAGGAGATATTAAGGTAGTAAAACAATATTATGCTATGAAGTTGATGAATATTTTAATATTTTAATTAGATATGTCTGAAATTAAGCCAAAACATTTTTCAAGATAAATATATTTATATATTTATGTGTGTAGATAGATGAGAGAGACAATGTATGCAATAGCATTTGTCTATGTCTCATTGTCTTTATCTTTGAGCTACACTACTGATTAGGAACTTTTGAAAATTATGTTTTTATTATATTTAAGTAGTTGTACAAAAGAGTTGCCCTTCAAAATATCAGTTCATGAGTTAAGTGCCTTTTGATCAATATCACCCCTTTCATCATTCTCCCCTAGGATATGAAGTTTTAATTCTTGGAGAGCAATCTTCATATAACATGCCTTTTCTGGTCAGATACATACCTGTCTTCAAGAAGAAATAAAAGGGGCTGGGAAGGTGGCTCAGTGGTAGAGTGCTTGCCTTGCACACTTGAGGCCCTGGGTTCGATTCCTAAGCACCACATAAGCAAAAAGAAAAAAGCCAGAAGTGGCGCTGTGGCTCAAGTGCTAGCCTTGAGCTGAAGAGCTGAGGGACAGCACCCAGACCCAGAGTTCAGGCCCAATGACTGGACCTCCCCCCAAAAAAAAAGAGTAAAAATCTACTAAATAATCGTGCTATACTAACTTATTTTTGTGACATTTTCAGTCACAACAGACAGAAGAGGACAGTAGGGATTTTTTTTTTGATAACTGTCATCCTCCAATTTGCATATGTTTCCAGTTGAGTATGTTTTTAAGAAGCTGGTTGTCCTTTAAAATCTACACTGTTATACACAGCCTTCTAGGAACAATAACCAGCCTATTTTTGAATATCATTAAAGGCATATCGTAGTACATAAATCTTTGCTTTTAGTCTAAATTTGGCCCATTGCTGGGAGTATGTCTTTACCCTCAACCCAAAATTCCCTTAATAGTTATACACTATGTTCCCGTGAAAAAGCATGGAACTGAACATTATCAAAAAAAGAATTGTACTAGCTTACCCTAGGGATAAGTACTCAATGAACATACAATTTGTTCTTTTGGAAAATAATCTCAACTTACTGTACCAAGTCTATCAGACTGATTTCTTATATCTCAATGACATCCCTATGGCAACTCAAATTTCTATAACTCAGTAATTTTACAAGACATTTGCATACCAATCTCTTATAGAAACTACCTCTCAAAACTTTAGCAAGCATTCTCAGAGAATTTAGGTTCTACAAATTGGTCATAAAACCCTGGCACTAAAGTATGAGCCAAACAATTTGGATCTGTCCCAAGGTCAAAAAAACAAAAACAACAACAACAAATAAAACCCACTACAGCCTTAATTACTGCAAAGCTGTCAATGTGGCTGTCAAAGCAGATACAGGGACCACCAAAAAGATATATACCTTACCATCATTTGTAGATAATTGGAGGGTGCAGAAAAAGAACAAAGAAGAACAAAGTATTTTAATGGGAGCCATGTTTTTCCTGTGAATTGGCAGAATTATATTATATACAGCAAGAAGGATTCCCTAACATATCACTGACCTTGATCTGTCAATGGGGAAAATAGCTGGAACTCACAGTTACTGTTCATGCCTGCAACACCCAGCAAAGAGACCCTTGTGTGCAACCTGTGTCAGTAGTGAGTTTGGCTAAGAAAAGAGTCATGCCACAAACATGTCCAGGCTTCTTAAATCACTCAAATAGAATAAGTATTTTCCTATAAATTCAGCCATCTTTCCACAAGTCACCACGGCCTCTCTCCTACCACCCCTACAATATCTAGGTCAAGTAAAAGAACTTTCAATCTGGGAGAAATTCCCAAAACAAATCAAACTTATTCTCATTCCAGGCTTGGGAATGGAATATTCTTTTGTCTGGAATATACTTTTGTGACCTATACTCAGAAAATTATTATCATCCTGGAAGTCCCAACTTAATTACAATTCAATTTAACAGACATTTCTATTAATGTCTTTTTGTCCTGATATATTTTTCTAATTTATTACTTTAAAAAATTACTCATATACAGAGGAGTAGAATTTATTAGTTATAATTTATTAGAAAAAACCCAAATCATAGGATATATACAAAGAGAGATCTGAGAGGGGACTAACTGAGAGAATGGTCCCAGACAATCAAAAGGCTAAGAAGTCCCATTAAGACATTTGCATACTGGGAAATGAGGGGGCCTGGTCATGTGGCTCAGTTCTAAAGGCCACAAAAGCAAGAAAATTGATGGATCTATCTCCCAGTCTGATAACCCAATGGGCTATTGATGTAAATCTTAATCTTAATTGGCCAGAGAACGTAGGGTTCTGGTATCCAAAGCAGTAGAACAGGAGTGCCTTAGTTCCATTAAAAAAAAAAAAAGAGAAAACAGAGCCAGCAAGGAACTGAGAGCAAAAGAGAAACTGAGGGAAAGAGAGAGAGAGATGGAGGCAGACAATACATCCATCTTTTCATTTCCCTTTTTTTCTACATAGGTCTTCCGCCTATCAGATGGTACCTATCCACACTAAGTGAGAATGGTTCTTTCTTTTTCATTTCACAGGCTCAAATGTCAATCTCTTCTGGAAACTCCCTGAGGGACATCCCCCAAAACAACTTATTTCCAACTATTTAAGTATCCCCTTGTCCAATCAACTTGACACTTGCTGACCTCTAGCCCTGACCTAAAATAACCACTGACAGGAGTTTGATTTATACTTCAAATGCACTCAATATACACAGACATATGTGCAGAAACAATGGGAGCACACTATTACATTGTTTCCACTTTTAATTTATAGAAATATATTATTTTTGTTGTAAAAACCTACTGCTGAAATTCATCTTCATTGGCATTTGTAAGTCTATCGTCTCTCACTGTGGTGTGTTATATAATTCTCATGTTTTTGGCATGTAGATACTAAATCTCATTGAATGTCAGAAAACTTCATGAAACTAGTTAGTTTACTATTTAGTTCACCATTCACAGCAAGTGCTACTAGAAGGCTGAAATTAGATGTCATTTGCCTTGAAATGAACTTTGTATATTTTTGGAAATTTAATCACTATAACGAGCTCTTTTGCTTTTGTTATAGCTTATAAAATTAGAAAACAATTCAAATGATTAGTGAAGAATTTTTGGTTAAGGTCTTTTGTCTTAATTTAATGAGGTTTTTTAAGAGCCTTATTGACATCATATACTGCTAGGCAAGCTGGCTTCAAATGCTGCACACATGCAGAAGAAGTCATGCAGTCCTGATCTTTCTCTTGTATGAAGTTGAATATGGTATTTCTCTCTAAGCTTTATTACCTATAAGACATGGTGGAAGGTGATAACACTTCAGTTCCAGGATGTAAAGTTGTAATGGCAGGATGTAGCACATCACATGTGTAAATGAACATTGGAAGTTATAATATTATATGAGTTTTTACATCCTAAAATGATGTTGTCAATTAATATTTTCTGTGACATAAGTTCATTTATGATTTTATTGAGAGACCTTAGAAAGTTGCCCTGAATACTCACAATGTCTCTGATGTTTTTCCTATAATTACTGTATCACAAAGACTTTAGACTAAGCCAAACTAGAGGCAATGGTAACTTAACTCATTATTCACCTGTGTGATACTGGCCAAGCTATTTCCCATAATCCCCAGAATTACATCTCCTGAACACACATTCCATCCTGTAATGGAGTGACAGACTTCCTTGACACTTTGAAGACATTACCCCCTCTGTTACCACCAGTGTATGAGAGAAACAATAAAAATGCAAGGACAAAATACGACTTTAAAGTTACAACACTACTCTTTTTGTATTATGTGGTTTTTATGAGATAAAATCATTATAACAGACCTATAGCCTCTTTCTCTTTATACATCTGTATTTGCAACCACTTACGTGGCTGAGATAGAAGGTGAGATCTGGTGTCATTCTCTGTCCATATTTCAAAACTGCATTGAGAACTGCATTGAAACCACGCACAAAGTAACTGCTGAGGAATCACAAAGCAGCATCAGGACCACAAAGTATGGAAATGGGCCCCTAAGAACTTGATGTGCTTATCTCCAACAACGGCAGTGTGCCAAGAAAAGATAGGGGGCAGATACTAGACCGATAACTGAAATGGGTATCTTTTGCTTGCAGTATACAATGCTTGTGGAACCACTGGAATTCAAGCAATACGTGACAGCTGGGAGATGGATCAAGTTTTAAGGTCTTATGGTAACGAAATTTTCCATGAATGTAATATTGGCACCAACCTCATAGAGAGCTGATGGGACATAAATGAAATGGCATGAAGTACTTTGTTTCTCTCTGTCTCTCTCTTTGTCTCTGTCTGTCTGCTGTCTGTCTGTCTGTCTCTGTCTCTCTCTCTCTAAGTTTCATTCTTCAATATTCAATCAGAGTTGTCTGTAAGCAAAATGCTAAAATAATATATTTGGAATTTTCCCACATACCTCTTACTTCTCCAAAGATTCAGCTTCTGTTTGTCCATTTATGTTTGTTGTCACATTTTCTCATTTGCTTAGTTGGGTTTTATCTCCTCTTTTTAAAAAATGAGTATTTGTACCCATTCATTGTACAAGGGACTTCATTTTGACATACCTATATATGCTCAGACTCTTCTTTCTGTCTCTCTTCCTCATCACACTTTAAACATTCTGAATCAATCTCAACAAGATTCATTGCTCCATTTCCACACACATACATAAAGTATTTTGAACATAATCACCATCCTTCACTTTCTTTGTGTATGCACTCCTTCCCATTAGCACCTGCGTCCCACACAGAACATGTTTCAATTTCTTAATAGTCATGCTTGTTAATGCGTTTGTGAATTGTTCAAAGGGGCTTCACAATGGTCTCTTACACATGTGAATATGTATATGCTTATCTTTCTGGACTAGTATCCATATATGAAATATTCAACCTTTGTTCCTCTGAATTTTGCCTAATTAGCTTAATATGATGACCTTCAGATCAGATCTATTCCTTTAATTTTTCTCTGAGGTTGAATAATAGTCCGTGTTGTGTGTGTGCATGTGTGTGTGTGTGTGTGTGTGTGTGTGTGTGTGTGTGTGTGTGTGTGTGTGTGATGTTTTTGAGCAATACATTAATTAGAGGGTATCTTGACTGCTTACATAGTTTAGATATTGTGCATAGTATTATAATAAATATGGGTTCTCTGTCATATTCTGACTTACATTCCATGAGATACATGCCCAAGAGTGGTACTATTGGATACTAGTTAGTTCTATTTTCAGATTTTTGAAGACTATCCATACAGATTTTCATAGTGGTTGTACTAGTGTACACACTTATCCTCAGTATGAGAATGTTTCATTTTCCCTGCATCCATTCCAGTATTTACTGTTATTTTTGTTATTGGTGATGACTATTCTGACCGAGATTAGATGAAATCTCAATTTACATTTCCTTTATGATCATGGAGGTTGAGCATTTTTTCATGTATTTTTTAACCACTTTACTTAAAGAATATGGTATATCTCCCACTTTTCCTCCACCCAACTCCCATTACCCCCCAAAACTGTATAGTTCAAATGAGGGAGGAGGTAACAATGTTTGACAAGAAATGTACTCACTACCTTATGTATGTAACTGTAACCCCTCTGTACATCACATTGACAATAAAATTTAAAAAAAAAAGAATGTGGGTTGGGCACTGGTGGCTCATGCCTGTATCCTTAGCTATTCAGAAGGCTAAGATCTGAGGATCACAGTTCAAAGCTAGTGTGGGCAGGAAAGTCCTTGAGATTCTTATCTCCAGTTAACCACTAGAAAACCAGAAGTGGCACTGTGGCTAAGTGGTAAAGTGCTAGCCTTGAGCTGAAGAGCTGAGGGACAGTGTCCAGGCCCATAGTTCAAGCCCACAACCTAAAAAAAAGAATGCGGTATATATACACGCAATGGAACTCTATGCTTCCATCAGAAAGAATGATATCACCTTATTCCCAAGCAAATGGAAAGAATGAAAAAATATGATATTAAGTGAAGTAAGCCAGACCCAAAGAAACATAAACTATATGGTTTCCCTCATTGGTAATAAGTATATATGTCTAGGATAGTCCTAGCAGAGGATTACATATGTAATGTACATGTGAACCATATAAAATGATGCTAATTGAAAAGAACTCCAAGATACAGAAACAAGAGGTTTTTTTAATTGTTGGTGTTGTTGATAATGTTGCTATTGTTAATTTACTAAATCAACTTCTTTCTTTCTCCCCCTTTGGTTTAACCCTGTAGTTCACTGTTTTTGATTCTGGTACCCTGTGTATTGTATATACGCTTATCTGATTTGAGGAGAAGGTGAATAACAAAATGGTGAAACTGAAACAAGATCTGAACCAATGCAACAGTGATACTCATAAGACACTAGGTTGGGTATGAACTTTACAACTGTTGGTGGGGGAGAGTTGGAGGAGAGGGATAGTGGGAGAGAAAACGAAGGAATGGGTAACAATGTTCAACAAGAAATGTACTCTTTACCTTATTTATGTAACTGTTACCACTCTGTACAAAACCTTTACAACAAAATAAAATAAAATTTAAAACAGCAAAGAAGTGTCTGTTTTATTTATTTGCCTACTTATTAATCAACTTCTTGATTTGGAAAGAGTTTAAGTTTTTTTTTTTAGTTTTCTGTATATTATAGTTAAAAATTCCTTGTCAGATGTATAGCTGGCAACTATTTTCTCCTATTTTATTGGTGATCTCTTTATCTTAGTACTAATTTCCTCTGCTGTACAGAAACTTTTTAACATGATAGAATCCCATTTGTCAATTCTTGCTGTTATTGCTTTTGGAGTTCTATTCAGGAAGCTCCTGCCTATACATTCTAGTATTTTTCCTACTTTTTTGCTTAATAATTTAAAAACTTTAGGTTTTATGGTAATATTATTGACCAACTTTGAATTTACTTTAGTGTAAAAGTGAGAGATTGAGATTTAGTTTCAGTCTTCTGAATGTGGTTAGTGACTTTTCCCAGTACCATTTATTTGTTGAAGAGACAATCTTTTATCCATGTAAATTTTGAACTCCTCTGTCAAAGATCAGATGGCTGCAACTATTTGAATTTATTTCTGAATATTTGATTCTGTTACACTGATCTTCATGTCTGTTTAGTACTTTTAAAATTTTTTGTCAGTAACATGCTGCTTTTGTTACTATGGCAATACATTATAATTTGAAATCTGGTATTGTGCTTTAGCATTGCTTTTTTGGCTCACGGCTACACTTTGCAGGGTAATTTTTCCTTTTGTATGGACTTTTAGTATAGATTTTTCTATTTGTGTGAAGAATTACATAGAATTTTGATGGGAATTGTATTGAATCTCTAAATTGTTTTTGATGGTATAGCCATTTTCACAATATTAATTCTGTCAATCTGTGTGCACTTTCCATTTTCTGGTATCTTCCTTTTTTTTTTTTTTTTGTCAGTCCTGGGGCTTGAACTCTAGGTTTGAGCACTATCCATCAGCTCTTCAGCTCAAGGTGAGTGCTCTACTGCTTGAGCCACAGCACCACTTCTGGTTTTCTAGTGGTTTATTAGAGATAAGAGTCTCATGGACTTTCCTACCCAGGGATCTCAGCCTCCTGAGTAGCTAGGATTATAGGTGTGAATCACCAGTGCCCGGCTCATTTTCTGGTATCTTCTTCATTTTCTTTCTTTGAGGTTCAGTGTGTTTTATTTCATTCTTGGGTATCTCTCCCCAAAAAACTTATTGTATTATAAATAGAATTGTTTTCCTAATTTACTTTTCAGCCTGTTTATTGTCAATGTCCAGAAAAGCTACTGATCTTTTTGTATTGATATTTATATCCAGCTACATTGCTAAAGGTTGTTATCAAATATAGCAGTTTGAGGATGGATTCTTTATAAACTCTTGGGTATAGGATCCTGTCTCTGCCAATAGAGATAATTTGACTTCTTTGTGTCCTATTTGGATCCTTTTCTTTTCTTTTTCTTGACTTATTGCTCGGGCTAGGAATTTTAGTACTATAGTGGATAAAATCGGAGAGAATGGAAATTTATCCCTTTCAGATTTTAGAGAAAAGGATTTTCATTTTCTCTTCTTTATATGATGTTGAATGAAGGATTGTCATATATAGCCCTTATTCTGTTGAAGCATATCCTTCTATTCTTGCTTGCTTCAGAGCTTTATATCAGAAGTATGATGTTCAGTCCAGTGGCTCACTCCTTTATCATATCTTAGCTATGCAGAACACTGTCAAACAGAGGATCATGGTTCAAAGAATTCTGAACAAAAACATCCCTGAAGTCCCATCACCACCTATCCATCAAAAAGCCAGAATGGAAGCCAGGTGCTGATGGCTCATTCCTGTGATGCTAGCTACTCCGGAGTCTGTGATCTGAAGATCATGGTTGGAAGGCAGCCAAGACAAAAAGTGTGTAAGATTCTCAACTCCAATTAGCCAACAAAAAGCCAGAAGTGGAGCTGTAGCTTAAGTGGTAGAGCACTAATCTTAAGCAGGGACAGTGCACAGACCCTGAGTTCAAGCTCTAAGACCTACACACACACACACACACACACATACACACACACACACACACACACACACACACACACACACAGAGAGAGAGAGAGAGAGAGAGAGAGAGAGCCAGGATGGAGACCTGCCTCAAGTATCTCTTGTAGTACAGTGTCAGAAAAGCAAGCAAACTCAAAGTACTAAGTTTAAGCCCAGTACCAGCAAAGCAGTAAAAGGATGTTTAGTTGGTCAAAGGAATTTTCTGCATCAATTGAGATGTTAATATGACTCTTTCCTTTGATTCTGTTTATGTAACAACTTAAGCTTATTAATTTACATAAGTTGATAAATTGGAATGATATCAACTGATCATGGTATAGGATCTTTTTCTTGATGTGTTGTTGAATTTAGTAATATATTTTAGCATTTTATTGAGAATTTTTATATTTATGTTGATCCAAAAGATTGGCCTATAATTCTCTCTCCCTCAATCTCTAATCTTTTCTTTTTGCTTTCCTGCCATGTTTGGGGATTAATATAATATTGGCTTCATAGAATGATAGAATAAGTTTTAGTAATGTTTCTTCCCTTTCTATTTCATACATAGTAAAATCTGAAAAGTATTGCTGTTAGTTCTTTAAGGGTCTTTAATAGGTATCAATGATATCTATTTATCAATTTATATCTCTATCTTTCTATCTATCTATCTATCTATCTTAAATGTGTCAGTATAGGGGTTTGAACTCAGGACCTTGTGCTTTTACTCAGCTCTTTTACTCATAACTGGTGCTATAATACACTTCCAATTCTGGCTTGTGGCTGGTGAGTTGGAGATAACAGTCTTTCAGATTTGTCTCCACTGTGTGATCCTCAGACATACGCACCTAGGATTATAAAAGGGAGTCATCAGTATCTGACTTTAGTAGTGAATCTCTTGGGTTCTGAACTTCTTTTCATTGGAAAATATTTTGTTACCATTTGCATCTCTCTCTTTTTTTTCTGTTGGTCATGGGGCCTGAACTCTGGCCTGGGCGCTGTCCCTCAGTGCTTCAGCTGTAGACTAGTGCTCTACCACTTGAACCTCAGCCCCACTTCCAGCTTTTTCTGCTATGTAGTGTTGAGGAATCGAACCTAGGGCCTCATGCATGTAAAGCAAGCACTCTACCACTGAGACACCTTCCCAGGCCTCTATTTTTATTTAAGGAATTTTCCTCCTTCTTTTAGTAAGATTGTCTGGGAATTTATCAATTTTGTTTGTCTTTTCAAAGAACTAACATTTTGTTTCTTCTTTTATTTATGTTTATATTTCATTTACTTAATTTTTTGTTATTAACTTTAAGAAACTAGTTGTACAAGGAGTTGTCATTTAACAAAGCAGTTTATGAATACAATATATCTTGATCAATGTCACCTCTTTCAACATTCTCACCCAACCCTAGCCTACCCACATCTTCCTTCACTTTTCTTAATTTTGTGTGATATACATGGACTTCCTAACTGCATTTCACCCCTTTTCTCTTCATTTGATTCTTTCTATAGTTTTGTTCTCTAAAGATTCTTTGCCAGGCTAATCACAGGGATTTGGTTTGTCAAAAGTTTCACCTTTGTAAAGAAGAGCCTTTAGTCAGCTCAGAAGTATTAATGAATCTCACTGCCCTTCAGCAAATTCTATTTGGCAGTCTTCTTCCTATCCATCCAGATAATCAGAATGTCTTATCAAACAACAAAACCTCTGTAGGCTTGGCAGTAGAGAGTTTAGGCAAGAGTTTTTCCTCACACACTTACCAGAACCAACTGTCATAAATGATGAGCATCTGAGCATCTATTAACAAGATGTTCTTTTTACCTGTTTCCTTTAAACAAGACTCACAATTAGTCTGCATAGAAAATTTCATCTGAATTCTAATCATGGCCTTAAAGAAATCTAGGGACAGAAAAATAGTTGTTAAGTGAGTAGATGAAAACTTGAAAAAGCAAATGAGCATTATTTTGGGATGGGGTACTCTAACAGAATTCCTTAGGCTATTTGAAAAAAAAAAAAAAGTAATCCTGGACTCAGGATGCTTTCGAAAAGAAAAACTCAAATCATCTTCTGCATATCTTGTTTTTCTTTTCCACTTTCCTCCGCCCTCCCCCCCTCGAGAATGCCTGTGGGAACCCCACTTTCCTCCGCCCTCCCCCCCTCGAGAATGCCTGTGGGAACCTTGGCAGTGGAACACACACCAGGATAGTGGAGGGGAATGAGTCATTGACCTCATGTGACACCTGGAATTTGACCTACAGACTTGAGTACATCTTTCTATTCAAATGTTTCATTCTTATAACGCTTGTATACATTCATGGCTTTAAGGCAGGAATTCTCTCAGGCTTATGATATAAATTAAAGCCATAGAGTGTCAGCTTCAATACTGGCCTCTGTATTTCAAAATTTTTGACTTTCACTTAGAAAGACAAGACTGTACCAAGAGGTTACTCATTTGAGACATTCTAGTCATTTTCCACTCCCCTTCAAAAGACTCTTCCACTACAATTACATGAATATTTCTGTTCCCAAGGTGAATGCAACATTAGAAACAACAAAATATTGATTTCCCATTGTGTAGCTTCCAGTTAATTTAAACCAAAACAGAAAAAGGGTAAGAGATTGGTAAGAATACTCTAGCACCGTTTCCAGGAAGCCTTAAAAACTTCACACACTTTCAGTGTACAATTTTGTTGACAGATGATTATTTCAATCACATTTTGACCTTACATATCTATTGAAAGCCTGGGTTAAAAAAGTAAAATCTTTCTTAAAGTCTGGTTTCTCTAGGCCAAGTTGATTCCAAAAATTGATACAGTGAACATTAAACTATAGCTGTTTGCCCAATTCAGTCTCATTCATCATAGTTGGGTTTTGGGATTTGTGCCAAAATAGCCCCTGAGCTTATTGGCTTTTCTACAAATACACACAATACCACCTGCAGCAGCATACACCTTGTCTTTACAACTTCATCACTGCTCTTCCAGGCTTTATAATATTGAAAACCCTTGCATGTTCTGTTCTACCAACTTGTTTATGCCATCATCTTCCTAAATATATCCTAGTCATCCTTCCTTTCACACCCACATCAAAAGCATTTTCCTAAGGTATTTCCCTCTGTAAATATTATTTTATAAGATCATACAGAATAACATTAACATTTCTCAATGCCTTTTCTCTGCTTTCTTTGTATAAGAAATTTCTGATTGCTTCGAAAGTATATTTGGCACAAGGTAGTTATCTCTTTACTTCTAATATCTTACATGACTAAATTAGCACATATGTACCTAAGATATTCTGTAGTTAATATTGAAGTAAGTGACTGCCTTATCCATTAAATGATTAAAATGATATACCAGAAAAATATACTCAGTGTATTTCTTATCTCCATACAGCTATGAATGTAACATCAATGAGTCACAATTTTGAGATATGCTGTTATCCAGTAAAAACTTGTAATGTATACTAGATTAAAGGTGGCTATATCTTAACTGTGTTTTTTTCTTTAATTAAAGCACATATAAACTAGATATATAGGGTTGAGAAGGTGGCTCAATGGTACTTTCCTTGCATTCATGAAGCCCTGGGTTTGATTCCTCAGTACCACATAAATAGAAAAAGCTGGAAGTGTGGCTTAAGTGGTAGAGTGCTAGCCTTGAGCTGAAGAGCTGAGGGACTGAGCCCAGGCACTGAGTTCAGGTCCATGACCAACAAAAAAAAACATGATATATATACATATATGCATATGTCATATATCATTTCCATTATATATGTATATCATGTGTATCTGTCATAAACATGATACATGATATACAAATCATAACTATGTAAAATGCTTATTACATATCATATTTAATTAATAAAAGATTGGTTTAGGTTGATACATATGATATTATGATATAGGGGCTGGGAAGGTGGCTCAGTAGTAGAGTCTTTGCCTTGCATGATATTATGATATACAGATATCTCTATCTATAGAAGATACATAGATATATAGTTGGATGGATATCATAAAAGAAGATGTTTCTGACAACACAGAATTTCTAGTAGATAAGGTTAATAAATAAGAATGAAACTGACCATAATTCCAGAGTTATTTAGAAGGCATTTCATTGTTAGCAAGGAATTTTTATTTGCTTTTATTAGCGGCATATTAGACAAAAGCTTGGCAAAATTAAAAAGTGCTCAGATAAAGAAGTGGGATTGTAAAAAGGACATAATAAGAACCTCTTGTTTCTAATTCTTGGAGTTTATGTTGATTATATATGGTCCTATGCCCTTAACAATTGGGCTATATATCAGAGACATATTCTAGTTATTACAAATGAGGAAAAGCATGCAACCTACTTTTCTTTGGGCCTGCTTACTTTGTTTAATATAATTTTTTTTAATCTAGGTCTTTTCATTGCCTTATGAATGGGACAATGTCCTTCTTTCTGATGGAGGCATAGAATTCCATTGTGTATATACCACATCTTCTTGATCCAGTCATCTACTGAGGGGCATCTGGGTTAGTTCCATATCTTAGCTAAGGCAAATAATGCTACAATGAATATGGTTGTGCTGGTAGCATTAGTATGGCCTTGTTTATGCCCTGTATTCAACTATTTCTATTGTTTTTTTTCAGTTTTAGTTGTCCATACCCTGCAGTCTTGCATATAAATTTATCAGATCCATGAAAGGGAATTACAGAAACAGCAGGTAAAAGGATGATATTCACTTGACACTGGGTAGGACATGAACTATACAACTTGTTGGGGGAGTATGGAGGGGTAAGTTAGAGAAAATGAGAGAAGGGGTAACAGTGTTTAAAAAGAAATGTGCTCAATATCTTACTTATGTAACTGTAACCTCCTGTTCATCACATTTACAATTAAAATATTTAAAAAGAGAAGTGAGATTGTCTATGCTGGATCCCGCAGGTACAGCTGCCAATTCGAGGATGAAGCAGTGTCCCATGCAATACAGCATTTAATTTAACTACTCTAGCAGTGTAAAGATACAGAATGAAAATTCCAAATCTCAGAAATTTATAGCCCAGGTATAGAAAGGATCAAGATGAAGTGAACAGTTTCTTCTGAGATGGCAGAAAGATGAGAAATAAATTCAGAAAAGCAAATACTCTTTGAGAAGCTATTGGAGTCTCTTTCTCCTTGTTTCTCATCTTTGCAACTTTCAGTGGTCACTAACATTTAGTAAATCTTCCCTACTTTTCACTGTAATGTAAATGAACATTCTTACATAGCTCATTTCTCAGTTCTTTTTAATTAGAATCAGTATAGAAGAATGGCTATCTCAGGCTGTTAGTAATTTGATATAGAACTTTTCACCTCCAGGTCAGTGGTAAGTGAAATGCATTTACATATTTTTAAGTGGATTTATTGGTCTTGAAGGGAGCCCAGTTTTAATCCTTGACACCAGAACTCTTTATTGCCAGAAAGCCTACAGGCATTCTAACATTGATCAGGAAGTAACAGAGAAAAAGAGTTCAATTTCAACTGCTTTTTAGTGTTTAGCTTCTCTGACAAGACCTTCTTAAATTGTTTTAATTAATCCTAATTATGATTCTATTTTTTATAGACTGTTATCTGTCTGATGACAAGTTGGATATAGACCAGTAAGTTGGGCTTAATTTGGAATATGACACTATCCAGTTGCTTAAATGTAATTATTCACATTAGATAAATGAAGGGATTTACTATAGCACTCATTTTGTGCTAAGAAAGAAAAAGCATGGGTGATAGAAATTATATTACAAATTTTAGCTAATAACAATATGTTTTTTCTACAATTAGAGAACAATAGCACTAGTTGCTTCGATCTCAGCATCAAGGAGATTAGGAGTTACTATTTCTGGATATGTGTGCCCACTTAACACCTCTAGAAATGACTATAATGGATTCAACCCTGTCCAATTCCACAGCCTCCAAGGCAACACATCCATGGCAACAAGTCAGCATCATTACCATTTCTAACCAGGAAAATCAGTAACTGTTTAAATTCTTACAATCCAAGCTTGTATCAGGTAATACAAAACTAAAAAAATCAGTTTTATTATCACTTATTATAAACATATTACACCAAGTATGTTAATAATAATCAAGCACATAATAATAACTATAACAAATGTTTATATATGAAAGTAACTTGCATGAAGATTACTTATAAAGAGCATAAACCAAGGCGGGGAATGAAAGACAGTGGAATCAAACAAGGAAGGAAAAAGAGAGAGCTAATTCAAGAATTAATAGAATATTAAGGAGCCCCCAAATTCTGACAGGTTTGCACCCCACTTTAAGCAAATGGGGTGCAAACCTGCCAGACTTTCTAAGATGTATGGAAATGTGTCTTAGAATTGTTTACCTGAAAACATTAGGGAGCTGATTTTGTCTAATGGCTCATGCTTTCTCATGGTGGTCAAGTGACAGAATAATCAGGAATTTCTTCTGGCTCCCACCGTTGTACATATGTGACTGGTAAATGGAACCCAAGCTTCAGTATCAGGGAGGCTTCCTGGGGCCTAAAAAGGACAGTTAGATTTACTCCTGAGAGAACCTTTGTTGAGCTGGATGGTAGGCATTGAAGTGAGAAATCACTGAGAAAATATGGAAGTGTGAGGGAGAGATTGAGAGACAGGACATTCTATAGCATTCATTATTCAATGCATCCCCAAGGAAATAACTAGGAGAAAGAAGTTCAAGACAAAAACCAGACAGTTTAACGAAAATGGATGCTAAATCCCAATTGGTTAATATTACCTTGATTGAACTCCTAAACATAGACTTTGCTCGAGTACCTGAGTTTGTTGGAAGCACCAGAATCTTGCTGGTCTGTGACTTTCATATAAGTAGAACTGTACTTTTTTTTTAATCAACCATTTCTGTTGGCTAACACCAGATTTACCATATAGATTTAGAATATATATAGTTGATAGAGGCAGAGAGTAAGAATATGCATTTTGGAGTTAGGCAAATTGTTTGAACGCTGTCTACAAATCTAACTCATTGGAAAGCCTTGTTCAACGTATCTAGAGTTTTCTCTTCAGTGCAAAGGAAGAGGTTGCATGGTAAATATGGATTTTTGCTTCATGCAACAGTCATAAATGAAGCATTGACCCCCATCCTATTGTCCCAGGCCCATACAGTCGCCAGCAAAATCCCAGGTATGTGTGAACTCCACCTAAGCCCAGCTGTAAACATCCATTGTGGGCCCAACTGAAAGGCCCCTACCTTCCTTGACCTTGGGGTAGGGGGATTCGTTAACTTCTACCTCCTTGCTCCTACCTCCTATAAAAACCCAGATCCTGTCCCAGCTCCCTCGCACAACTACCAAACCGTGAGAAGGTCTGTGCCCCTGGCTGTTCCTCAATAAACAGGCCCTGCCTCTTGATGATTGAGTCGGGTCTATTCCTTTTCTGTTCTCCTCCATTTTCCTAACAAATAAATATTAAATGAGATTATGTATGTATATCAATTAGTACATAGTATTGTATAGGTACCACATACAAATGTTTTTAGCCATTTAATGCAACAGGCAACAGAAAACATGTTCTCTTATTTCTTATTTCTACCGTACTTATACATTACAAGGGTAGCATATTTTAACATGATTTTGGAATTTCTAAGGTTGAAATAAGTCAATAGTACTGAGAACTGGAAAAAAAACAACAAAGAAGCTAGGTTTTTCTTTAAGTATTATAACAGAACCCCAAATAAAAATTTCTTTAAATTTCACACTTAATTCACATAGTTTACTTAAACTGCATCTTGATGTCACCAATGTACAGTGTCTAGTTCTTTCTTCTTATTTAATTTTCTTTTTCCATGGTTTACCCCTGGAAATCTCTGCCTTTGATTCCTTGTATATGCATTTATCTGATTGGGGGAAGGGAAGGGAATAACAAAATGCTGAAAGAAAGAAAGTGCAACAATGATATTCACAGGACACTGTGTCGGAAATAAATTTTACAACTTTGTGGGTGGGGGGGAAGAGTGCGTGTAGGGAAGGGATAATGGGAGAACAACCATGGATTGGGTAACGATCTTCAACTAGAAATGTACCTTACTCAGTAACTATAACCCCTGCACAGCATTTTTACAATTAAATTAAATTAAAATAAAATGAAAATTTTTCAAAAAATTAAAAAAGACAGGCAACAAATGATTTGGCTTACTAAGTATTGAACTAACTTTTTTGAAAATTTAAACAGAAAAGATTTGACATTTGGCTATGCTATTTCTTGAAACATCAGTGACCCTGAATACATGGTCTTTACAATCTAAGAATTCCCTGAAGCTCCATAGCATTGAGATCTTAACCTACACAACAAAACAGCAGGATTGGGCAAGTCACTGCACTGAGATACCACTTGGGGCCAGATTTTAATAGCTGACAACTCATAATGGATTGACAAAAGCTAAACATCATTAACTTGAATCTACAAAGTCGACATTTCCATATGCAAATAGGAGTCAGCACATATGTGCCTGTGTATAAGTCTCATTGCTTGTTTAGTTGTCTGTATGTCCTTTCAGTTGCTTTCCTTTGTCTTTAAGATCCCAGTGGACAGAAACCACGTCTGGTAGCCTCCTTGCAAAACAGTAACAGGTGCACAGACTGAGGCCTCACTAATTTTTTTATGGTAATGATGATGATATCTTTTATTTTCTCTTTCACACAAGATTCACAGAGCAATGTTAGTACCCAACAAAAAGTTGGTGGAGAATAATAGGAACAATGAACATGAAAGTTACTGTGTAAATTACATAGCAACAGACAGACTGAGCTGACCTAAGCACTCACCCTGGCTTTCTATTAGCTCCTTATAATATGGATAATAGCAAAAGTTATTTTCTTTACTGAAACCTAGGTAAGTATTACATATTTCATCAGAAAGTCATATGACTGTGAGATTTCACTATTTCATGTAGATTGGTTTGAGTTGCACAACAAAAAGTTCAAAACTCCAACTGTCTAGTTCTGGTACTTGGGAAAGTGATTTAATTTATCTAGCTTTAAGTTGTCATTCAGTAGTTGTAACCTATGTTTCAGACTTGTGAGTACCAGATAAGATCAACAAAATAATATATTTATTGCTATAAAATGTGAAGCTATTATCCTTCAAGATGCAGCATTTGGTCTGGGCTTAGGTAACTTCAGGAAATAGCTAATTAGAGTATTTCCTTTATGGAAACAGAATATTTGGATGTATTATTCAGTAAGCCTGCATGAATACACCACCACTACCCACAGCCTCTGTGATCCCTTACTCTTGATTTTCTTCCCCCAGGTTTTCCAGTGATCTATCTTGGCTTGTCTTTCCTTTCTGTTGTGTATACAAATGTTGTGTGTTAAGATCAAGGGGCAGACACCTGGTTTGCTTCTCTGAGTTCCATCACTCACTCTCATAAAGATTTTGCTTTGGGCATTGCAGCTGGCATTCTCTCCATTCTTGTCCTTGCTGCTGAACAGTTACACAGGAAAGAATAATGAAGGCTTAAACTCCCAATCCTGCTTCCTATCTACCTCGCATCCTCCTGTTACCAAAGGGGAAACACATGTTTTTCAAACTCAATTTTTGCTGATGAAAATTTTGTTCAATTTCACAGCTTGACTTCAGAATTTTCCCAAGTGATGGTAAATTCCATTCCTTTGCCAAACAAGGAAATAATGTACAAGCATGTTTGGAAGGAAAACTCAGAAATTCCCCTCAAGCTTTAGTTTCAGATAAATACAAGAAAGAAAAGAATTTGTTGTGCCAGCCTCTCTATCTTTCATGATACTAACATGCTTAATGATTGTAAATTTGGGGAAAGTAGGTAACATAGGCTGATAGAATATCATTATTAAAATATAAAGTTTGAAGCCCATATATTTACAACACTGGTAGTCTTTGAAGACTCAGAAAACAAAAAGAAATAAAGCTTGCATGTGGCTTAGAGTTGAGGGTGTATTTGTTGAAGCAATTTATATTTGGAGAAAGTGTTTGGCTTATATACATGAATCATATTATTTTTGAGCTTTTTTCAAAAATAACTCCTTTCCTTGTAAAAACTTGTTTCTTTTATTTCCTTGATGGTTATCTAAGCCAGTATAATTCCAAGTTCCTTTTCTTTTCTTAGTTCACAGAAGCCCAGATACAACCCTTTCTATAGGTCACTTTCATTAAAGATGTCATAAAAAGAAATGACTTGTAACAGGTAGGGAAAACATGAGCTAGGATGGGTGGGTTAGGTTCTTATTTCTCAGTGAGCCTCTTTTTCTTTATGTTTTTTATTTATTTTTGTTTTCATTTCTGGCCAAGTAAACCTTTCCTCCATCCTACCCTAACCAAAAATTCATCCTGCAAAGTAACAGAAGTCAGGAGAGACCTATTTTTCATAAAAAGGGTTTGGAAAGTGAGTTAGTTGATTTGATCCCCAGGCAAATCCATAGTCAAGCTAATCAGAATGAGAGAAACAGCTTCCTACATAGGAGCTAGCACAGTGAGGAATTGTTTTCCAGGGTGTTTTATAGCCAAACCCCTTCAAGGGTATAGAAGAGCTCTCCAACTGGGGGCACAAATATTCAAGGAGAGCTTGTTTGTTTTATGGTTATTTTTATCCCACAATAAACAGCTTAAATTTGCAGACTACACTTTTTGTCTATAAAGAGAGTTATTTCTCAAGATGCTAGTGCTTTCCCATAACAGATGGATTAAATAGAAGAAAATGCTGAGAATACACCACTGAAATTCTGATTTATTCAATCATTAACAAAAAAAGTGCAATTTCAATGGTAATAGAAGGAAAACCCAACTGTTTCTGCTTTCCCTCTGAAAACTTGTTTTCTATGGAGAATGTTGCTCTTAGGCAAACACCTATTTAAACCACAGCAATGTATAATCTTAACTTCAGGCAGCAGGTTTGCATAGGTTGGGTAATTTGTAAGACTTCTGCAACTAGGGATGAATTATTAACTTTCAATAATACAAGTAGTATCTGCAGGACAAATACTAGGGGGTGAGTTACATTATCTCCAGGAAAAATGAAAAGCAGTCTGCCAGTTTGCTGTGGAAACTTCTCAAAAGAGTTACATTGCAGCTTGTTAGAGAAAACAAGAGCCCATGTGTAACCTTTGCACTGCAACTAAGTAGGCAACCAATCAGTTCAGTGTGGCTGAGGACACAATCAAGAAGACAGAAAGCAAAAGAAATGTCAGTTCAACAATGCCTAAAATAATATCAGGGACCAGAGTCAATGCAGTTTGAAACAAATGTCTGAATATAATAAAACCAAGGAAAATATTTTTAAGTTATAACAAACACAGGGATTTTAATTTTTTTAAATACTTGATGAAGGTAGCTTTAATATGGCCTTGTTTGTGATCATTTGGGTAAGTGCCCAGAAGAGGGATTGCTGGGTCATAGGGGAGCCCTATGTGTAGTCTTTTGAGGAACCTCTATACCGATTTCCAGAGTGGTTGGACAAGTTTACACTCCCACCACAGTGCAGTAGGGTTCCCTTTTGGCCACATCCTCTCCAACATCACTATGTTTATTGTAGCATTATTTACCATATCTAAGATATGAAATGAACCCAGATGACCCTTAGTAGATGAGTGGATTAAGAAAATGTGAAAATGTGGTATATATATATATATACATATATATATATATTTAGTGAAATTCTATGCTTCCATCAGAAAGACTCACACCACCCCATTTGTTAAAAAATGGAAAGACTTGGAAAAAATGGTTTTAAGTGAACTAAGCCAGTCCCAAAGAAATTTAGGTCCCATGGTTTCCCTTATTTGCAATAATTAGTATACATATAGGATAATCTTATCAGAGGATCTGAGAAGCTCAAAAGCCATGTACATATAACCATATCAGATGATGCTAAGTGAAATGAACCCCAAATATGGATACAAGAGGTCTGTATTTATTGTTATTGCTTTAAATGTACCAAGCGACTTTATTTTTGTTGTTGTTGTTGGTTCCTTTCCCCTATGGCATATCCCCTGTTGTCATTGTACTTGATTTTGGTGCCTGTATCTTGTATAACATGTATATATATATATATATATATATATATATCATATGTACATGTATATGCATATATCAAATCTGGGGAAGGGAAGGGGAATAACAAAACACTGAAACAAGGACACAGGATGACCCATTTCAACTAGGATACACACAGAACAGTATATTGGAAACGAACTTTACAACTTTGCGCGGGGTGGGGAGGGATGGGGTGGAGGGGGGAGGAGTGTGGGATTGGGGCAGGGATGGGTTAGTGGGACAACGACAAGGAAGGGAAGTGGTAACAATGATCTACAAGTAATGTTCTCATTGCTTTATTCATGTAACTAACTCCTCTGTACAGCATCTTTCCAATAAAACAAAATAATACATAATGCACACAAATGTGTCAGAATTCTTTGAAAGCAAGGTACTGGTGGCTCATGTCTGTAGTCTTAGATACTTAGGAGGCTGAGATCTAAGGACTAACCAGATCTAACCAGGGCAGACAAGCATGAGTCTTTTATTTCCAACTAACCAGCAAAAAAAGCTGAAAGTAGAGATACGGCTCACGTGGTAGAGCACTGGCTTTCGGTGAAAAAAGCCAATCAAGAATGTGAGTCTCTGAGCTGGGAAGGTGGCTCAGTGGTAGAGCGCTTGCCTTGCATGCATGAGGCCCTGGGTTCGATTCCTCAGCACCACATAAGCAAAAAGAAAAAAGCTGGAAGTGGCGCTGTGGCTCAAGTGGTAGAGCGCTAGCCTTGAGCTGAAGAGCTGAGGGACAGCGCCCAGGCCCAGAGTTCAGGCCCCACGACCGCCCCCCCCCCCCCCCCCCCCCCCGCCAAAAAAAGAATGTGAGACTCTGAATTCATGTTCCAACTTACGCTCGTGCACGCGCATGCGTGCTTATTACCCGCCCCCCACACACATCTACATGAAGACATACAGACAGTATGTGAAGGTGAAGCACTCATCCATTTTTGTTGGAATATAAAATAAGCCTCTAAGACATAACAATTTCAACACACATATGTTCAAACTTACAATTTGAAGTTCTTTGCTGGGTATAGCAGAATTCATTGAATGTGGAGCCCAGAGCCTGATTCTGCTGTTAATCCACATTGTGACCTTGGGTAATTCGACTCTTTTTATATTTTGTATCCACGGATTCCTTTTTTGTATGTGCATAGAACTTGTATATTCAACTTACAAATAATCTATAAAGAGATTCTTTCCAGTCCTAATATTCTATCAATTTATGTATTTCCTTTTGTTTCCAATTGAGTATTTCTTTTCATCTTCTAAGTCTTTTATTAGTAAAATAAATCAATTTTGAATTACCCATTATCTAACTCAAAGGAGATGTTTATGATAGAAATCCTTCAGCTTTATCCTATATTATCTTTATTTTTTCTCAGATGAAAAGTTCTCTGGCAGGAGAATGGAAGTTAGAATCTATTATGCCTAAAATAAAAGTTCAATTAAACCACTCGGGGAAGGTTGCATTATGTGAGTTTAGGTTTTATTTATTTGCTTGTAACTCAGGATCTCACCTTGTTACACAAGTAGACTTTAAACTTCTGGGATCTAGTGATCCTTCTACTTTGGCTTGCTGGGCAGCAAGCAAATAAACCATCTTATAAGATGGCTCCTTTTTTGCTTATCTTCTCCTTTCTTCTTTCATCGCTCTCCTAACTCACTTCTTGAAATCTCAGATGTAGAATGAACCTTTGTGGGAGTCTTCCCAGGAACATTAACAAAGCTGCACATGTAAAGTGTGGTTAAATATCTTAAATATATATGTTTAGGAAGTGGATATTCCATTTTCTGTGTTAACGTAAGCAGACTGAACCAACATTATTGCTCAAATGAGCAAGGTCTTTCAAATTGCACTGCCCATTCCCTTTTTCTCAATCTACTCCAAAACTGAAGTTATTTTTCAAATCTCTTCAGTTCTCTATGCACACAACAGTATCGTGTCTATCTCTTAGTGCAGGTGTGTGCTTTGTTGAGGTTTGTTTACAATGGCAGGGCTTGATTGTAAAAGCCCTGTATTATGAATAAACCAATGCCTGAAATGAAGTGGAACCTTGATTTATTTGGGTAGGACTGTTTTCCAGTGCTGTAAATCATATTTTGGTGTTCATTTACCTTTGCATGCTTTTTGAAGCCACTGGCACTGAGGCTGACGAATGAGAAGCAAATGAAGTGTGCTGAGTGTTTCTGCTGGAGGGTTACATCTCCCCACATGCCGGGCTGTGATTTATCTCCACAATATATCACCCAACTTATTTGCCTTTACTTATTTTATTTAGTGTTGTCACAAATAATATCAATCGGCCATTGACTGTGAACTCTAAACTGTAGTAAATTAATGAAATAAGCTACATCTACAGAGCTCATCTGTCCCCAATTTGATTACAGCCACTTTGGTTGCACCAAACCATTTACTATAGATGAACCTCATTTATTAGACAAACAGCTTCTTTGTAAATTGTTATGCATAGTATAGGAGAGATTTTAATGAAACACTTAAAGCTGACTCTTTTATATCTCAATCACTAAGCATATTTTATGCTGGTGGAATGGGCACATTCAGTCATCCTGTGACTTTAGCCTAAAGAGCTCTTTCTGAAATAGTTATTTATCAGTGGAAGAGTATATTCTTTTAGTTTCTAGGGAAGACAGTGAGGACAAGGAAGGGGAATAGGTTTCATTTTATGTCATTGTTCCCTAGGTGATGCAATTCCTGAACTGTGGTTAAAATTGGCTCTCAGAATAGAGAAGATTGTCCCAGCTCTGCCCATTGTGGCCATTCCTGTGTGTTTCAACAGTGCTACCATGTCAAGAAGCATTTGAGACCTCAGGAATGCAGAATTCCAAGAGGTCCGTTTGCCCTAGAATTAAAAAAGGCAGAATTTCAAAAGGAATTTTTTTTATAGAAATCAGTCTGAACCACTTATATACTTCATATCAGTGTTTTTTGTAGAGGCTTAGTTATCATAAGCAACCAAATAAACCTTGGCATGGGAGAAGGGTCACTTGCAAGGCAGGTAAAAATCTGTAAATTAAAACAACTAGAATAAATATGGAGAATTCGATATGAAATAATCAGCCTCTAGACAAAGAGAAAATGGCCACAAAATTAGAAGAGGTATGAAGAACAATCTGGTACCCCCTGGTGGAGGGTAGGTGAAATGCACAACTGCCATGCAGGGCAGAGGGAGCAAAGTAGAGGGCAGAAAATCATGGTGGATGAGCTAAGAGCATTCCTGGGAGGTATCTGTACGAGATTAATTCAGAATTAAAATTGGAAACACTTGGTAAGGCTTGTCTTTCCTCCGAATGTAAATGAAGGTGGGTGGTGGTGATGTAATGCAGTCATCCTGCACATCTTTGCAAAGGACATATGCTTGCCTCATGGAGCCACTGAAGTCAGTATCTGATTGAATAGCTGTAAGACAATCACATAAATACTTAGTGCTAAAGTTAAAAGCATATTCAATATCTGTTTTAATGAGAATTTCATGCATACCAGCAACTCAGAGTCTCAGATGCTTGTGTTTGTTTTTGTTTGTTTGTTTTTAAGTAGAGATTAGACATGGGAAATAAGAAAATGTAGATATCCATGTTCCATAGACTGTATGAAGGTAATTTCCCCAAAGTAACTTTATTAATTAGAACTTGTGTAACTATACTAACTTTTTAAAAACAAAAACTAAAATTTTCATTGAAACAATTGGCTAGTTAAAAAGAACATGAAAGGAAGTGGAAGGAAGGAAGGAAAAGAGGGAGCAAAGTAAAGAAACAGAGGAGGAAGGTTCTCTATTTGTTTATTAGTCCCTTATCGTCTGGTGATTTTATACTATAAGAACAATAATTAAGCCAGGCACCAGTGACTCACGCCTGTAATCCTAGCTACTCAGGAGGCTGAGATCTGAGGATCACGAGTCAAAGCCAGCCCTGGCAGGAACGTCTGTGAAACTCTTATCTCCAATAAACCACCAGAAAACTGGAAGTGGCGCTGTAGCTCAAGTAGTAGAGTGCTGGCCTTGAGCTGAAGAGCTGAGGGACAGCGCTCAGGCCCAGAGTTCAAGCCCCATGACTGACAAAAAAAAAAAAATAATAATAAATAAAAAAGAACAATAATTAAATTATTTAATTAGAACTGGGAAATTGTAAATAAAATAAATGTAACCAAATCTACATATTCCAAAGTAATTTTCATAACAAAATGATACCTTGATCAAAAAGACTTGAGAAGTAAATGCAGCAATAAATTCTTCCTCCATATTCACAGTGCTTGTACTGGGAGATTCTGAGGAGTCTTGTAGTAAACAAAATATTTGAGTTGTTATGTTCATTAAAAAATACACTTGGATGGTACAATTATGGGAGGAGTCCAAATGTGTAACTCCTTTAAATAACTAATGAACTGTTTATCAAAATGAGTATGAGGAAGCCATTATAGTCAGTGTACATTTTGCAAAAATAGAACTACCTAACGTGAGAGTAGGGAAGGGAAGGGTAAAATATGGGGGAGTAATAGAAGAGGTTACATTGATCAAAAACATTGTACTCATAACCTGATTTGTGGAATTGTAACTTTATTGTACCTATTTATTCATTAAAAATGAATAAAGAAGAGGCTTGTACTAAGAGAGGGAAAAAGCACATTTAACTAGGATTACCTGTTATCAAATAACTCCTGCTGATGGGTCACAGCAGTGTTACATGAAACACCTTTTGGGAAATGATGGTCTACCACTTATGCAGAACTCATACACTGAGTCCCTCATTCAGAGCTTATATATAAAAACATATTTCTTCTAGTAGACCTGCTCACAAGAAAACTAAGTTTTATCAAAGGAATTCTTGACCATGAAGATTTTAGATATCACTAATGAAGGAATAAAAATCTTATTTTTGAAATTCTTAAAGTTCAAGGCAGTTTAATACTTTTACTTTTCCTGTAAATTAACTTGAAATAGTAACCTTAGCCTTTAGAATTTGGTAACAACGTATGAAGTAATAGAAAGAGGAGAAGAGAGAAAGAGGAAGGGAAGGAGAAGGAGGAGGAAAAAGAGGAGAAAGAAGAAGAGGGAGGAAGAGGAGGGGAAGAAAATAAATTCTACAGATTACTATATCAATACATCCTTCATTCTTTTGTATCGATAAAATTGTATCAATATAATTTTTGTATCAATCTTCTGTATCAATATAATTTTTAAAATTATAGACATGACTGAAATCCTCTTGTGAATGATTCTATATAATGCTTCCCTCATATCTGAATTCCACATTCTGTATACCAATCAGGCTGCTGAAATCTCTCTCTCTCCCTCCCTCTCTCTCAAATTAATAATGCTGCCCTTCTGATTATTGCTTATCATCTCCCTTGATCTCATGGTGGCATGTGATAGTGCCTATCCCCTTGAATGTATTTCTTTAGTACTCTATTCCACTGTACCCTAATTCTCCCACAGTTCTCAATAGTCACTTAGTTACTGCTTCCTAACTGTGATTTTATAATGTTCTGTTATGAGGTCCAGAAATAAGTCTGTCTGATGTGTGTGTACATGACATTCCTTTAGCTTTAGAGCGATCTATATATTTCCTAAGCTACCAGAGATTTTCTCTCCAATATCCTTTGCTATACCTAATTCCATAAGTTGATACTACATTTAATATCTATCTTAAAACAACGCCAGTTAATAACAAACTTATTATTCTATAGAGAGGCATCATTTCTCTTTTAAAAAGTTTAAAATAAAATCTTTAATGTAAGTTGTGAAAAACTCAAAATACAAGGTGTTTTAATGTTTTGTGTACTTGTCTTCCACATGACGATGTGAATCTATATATCTTACTTAACCATTCATTAATTCATTTTAATCCACTACAATAGAATAGATGCTATGCTTACATACTCAATTGATCTTCAAGAATCCCACAACATTAAAATAAGATTTAATGCTACACGTCCAAGAGGTATATGTTGTTATAAAAAGAGAACAGAGGGAAGCCAGAGAAGTATAGGGATGGGACAGTATTAGAAAAGACTATAAAAGGGACAGTATTTGAGATGAATCTTTGGGGGGAATAGAAAGTCATCTGGGGTAAGATGGTACTTTAGTTACAAATACTTTAACTTATTTAAATGAATAAAAAGAATTTTGGTGGACCTGTATAGGAAGAAGAATTCATGAAACTTGAAATTTGAAGGAGATATTAGGCTTACTACAAACCTTACTACAAAACTTGATTGGAGTTAAGCAACTTCAACTTGATTCAACCATTAAGGAAATAATCAGAATTTAAGCAAGGTTATTGGGTCTGTATGTGAGAATGATGAAGCTAATAATAGAAGAAGAGAAAGAAAAGAGAAGAGATAGGACATAATAATAGTCTCTAATCTAAATTTCCTGACTCCCAGTTCTGTATTTAATTCTAATTTTATAGAGTGACTTTATGAAACTTTATTGCTCAAAATCAATTAAAAACATTTCAATAACTACATGTGTCTTATTGCACCAAAATCAGATAATTCTGCTTTACTTTTCTGCTATTTTCCTTTACTTAGTGGATAATTTTTATCCATGATATTCATATTAAACATCTTAATTAAACATTTTAAACAAATGGCTTTATAACAAAGTCTGATGAAATGATACATGCTCTAAAATTAAAGCTATATAAAAACCTGAGGTACAATGAGCAGGAAATATTTGAGCATGGATTAAAAGCCAGGTTGTTGGCCTGCTACAAATCCCCTGTTATTCATGTCTGTAAGGAACACTTTCACTCCTGGCACATGAGGCCTATAATAAACTCTTTAGCACACATAGTCTAATGTAACTCTCAAGTTTCATCAACTCCATGTTCTAATAAGACAGGTCTACTTAGCTTCACTTAAAATGTACTCATAATGTATTTATGTGCTGGTTCAGGCTTCCTTTTTTACTTTAATTTAGTATTAACTTATTCTATAAGACAATTCTCCCTATTAGAGTATAAATTCTAATTTTAATTGTGCATATTTTATGATACATATGGTTATTCTAGACAATTACATAGAAATATACATAATTTATCTAAATCCTACAAGTCAATGTTAATAATTTTAAGAACTGAATAATTATATATTATACTGGGAATAATTTTTTTAAATGAAAGTGGTAGTAAAAATTTACTTGATATATAGAACTTTGATTAGCAAAAGGATAAAGATAAGCACAATATAATTTTCATGGTTTAGACTTTGGTGAATTTAATAGCAAATATGTAGGATAACCTTAAATCCTTAAATATAAATATTATTCAATTTTTATATCAAGCATAAAGAAAGTAGAATATGAGGAAGAAATTTTAAATGTTACTTTCACCATTAAATGCCAATAAGTTCTTCAGCTACTAATACATTTAAAAGTAGTATCTCAGGCATACAGAAAAAAATGGTTTCTTTCTAATTGAAATAAAACAGGTATGTCATTAGCTACAATGAAGAAAACCTGTCTCGGAGAAAACAAGTATTTCATTTGATGTTTGTTGTGACATCTCAAAATCATGTTCAAATGACCTTGCCAATAGTATTCATTCTGAACAATCTCTCTCTCTCTCTCTCTCTCTCTCTCTCTCACACACACACACACACACACACACACACACACACACACACAAACTGCCTTATGAATAGAAAATAAGCTGGTTTTGTTTTTTAAAAATCCAGCACTAGGGCTGGGAAGGTGGCTCAGTGGTAGAGCGCTAGCCTTGAGCTGAAGAGCTGAGGGACAGTGCCCAGGCCCAGAGTTCAGGCCCCATGACCGGACCTCCCCCCTCCAAAAAAAAAAAATCCAGCATATGGCTTCTCACATTTCTCCAACTTTAAGATATTTACAATGCAATTATCATAGTTTTATAAACAATAGAAAAGTTGACTGTTCAGTAAGAACTAGTGGCATTGCTAGATTCCGCAATTTCAGGCTGAACTAAGAATACAAATAATAGTTGTTAATAAAGCCTTCTTTGGTGAGTAGGAGGGTAAGTATTAGGAATTGACCCCAGGGCCTTATGGTACATAAGCATCCACTTGACTCACACTCCCAGCCATAATATAATGTTAAAAAAAAGTTCTGATAGAAGCAGGGTGTCAATGGCTCATTCCTGTAATCCTAGCTACTTGGGAAGCTGAGATCTAAGGATGGTAGTTCAAAGCCAACTCAGACAGAAAAGTCCCCATGAGACTTTTATCTCCAATTAACCTCTCAGAAACTGGAAGTGGTGCCGTGGTTCCAGTGGTCGAGCACTATCTTTGAGCACAGAGGCTCAGGGACAGCACACAGGCCCTGAGTTCAAGCCCCACAACTAAAAAAACAACAAATTCTGATAGAAATTTTGCTTGAGTTTATTCAGGCTACCTTAATATTATTTTAAGTTCCAGAAAGTACTGCTAACTGATGTTTAATGATTTTCAGTTTTTAAGTTGAAAATCAAGGTAGTGATAGAATTGCTTCTTTATCAGGGCTTAGAGGAAAGAACCTGTTCCCCAGCTCTCTCTCCAGTTTGCATTAGGCCATGTTCTTGTTTATACTTTTTCTCCCTGTCCATGTGACTGTCCTTCAAGTGCCCCTTTTTTACATTGACATTAGTTGTGCTAGAATAGGGTAAACCTCATTCACTCAATTTTAGCTTAATTACTTCTGGGAAATTACTTTTTATTGCTTCCAAAATAAAATCACCTATATGGCATTGAGTAGGGCTTTTAACATTTGAAGAGGCAAGTCACAATTCAATACATAGGTAACCGTTTCAATTTTTTATTTGAAATACCACTTAAAATTTTACTTATTTTCTACATAAACCCTGTAGATAATATAAATATTTAGGAACAGTAATTAGTTCTTCAGAGCCATATTGATTTGAAATAATAATGAAAATCCTTAACGATTGGGCTTAGTATTTGGTTGTTCTTGGTAGTGACACATTTGAAGCCTAAATGAATTGGGAACTATAAAATGCCTATACATAATTAATGAAAAAGGAATTAAAAGTGCTTAAATATGGCTATCCAAAGTGATAGATAAAGTGGACATTATGGCATGTGATTCCTGTTAGTAATTCTTTTTATTTGGTTATGGGCTTGGGCACTGTCACTGAGATCTATTTGCTCAAAGATAGCACTCTACCACTTTGAGCTACAGTGCCACTTCTCTGTTAGTAATTGTTGATGCCTCTAAAATATGGTCATTAACTATTTCTATCTAATATCTGATATCTCACTCATAGATTATCTTACACTAAATTTATACATATTTCAGAAAGTAACATAAGGTCAAACAAATTGTTAATGACAAAAATTACATTGAAAATACCCTTAATAGTTTTCTTCTGATAAATGAATCTTAAACATCCACTAAGATGAATTGTTGTTGCTTCACCAAGTGTCTCAGGGCATTTTCTGTTGCTATAACAAAATACCACAAACTGGATAAAGAACAAATAAAATATTTTATTTGGCTTATGTCTCTGGAAGTCCAAATCAAGGGTTCCCAATTGTCTATGGCATTCTTGTCTCCTGGTAACATAGCAAAGGGTATATCACATGGTGAGGCAGCAAGAGCTAAAGACAGAGGGAGGAAACAAGCACTCAAGAGAGCTCACTCCTCTTATGAAAAGATTTAGCTTTTCATTGCAGTGATACTAATGTTTGCTGTTAGATCTTAGCCAGTATGGCCCTTCTTGTTTCACAGTTCTATTGATGCAGTAGCAGACAATACCTGCTGTAGTTATTACTCTGTGGTTGGCTACCAGGTGTTCACTTCAAGCAGTGCAATTCATGGACAAAAAAGGGTGAATGTGAAAGTATAGAACTTATTCAGTTAGAAGAAAGGATATAAAAATTTTGCAAGGCAAGAGGGTTAGCAATCAGGTGGTTGGATCCAGAAGTTTTTACCTGCATTACTTTTGAGAATTGTTTAGAATAATTCTTAGGTGCTTAGAAGGTGACTTGCTCATTGGTTAGACCCTCAATATTTTGATAGGTTGTTCCTTTTTAGACACTGAAATTTCTTTAATGCAGTTATAACATTATAGATCAGGAGTCTGTGAACATTTTTGGCCAAATACTTATGTATTTGTATATAATACAATGTACCAAGATGTTTTCATATTATCTACTTTATAATAAATCCTAAGATAAAATCTTCAAGTCTCAGGCAAAATAAGTTTAATAATCTGTCCTAAAATTTTCATTCCACTAGTCAATGGAGCATATTCCCTAGAGTACATGCATAAACTTTGATTTTATTATTTAATTTGTTTGTTTAATGATTATTTGTTTGTTTGTTTTTTAATGAGACATGGTCTCATTCTGTAGCTCAGCCTGACCTATAACTAAACAGCCTTCAGACCGTAACTTCTGAGTGTTGGGATTAAAGGCATGTGCCACCACATCCGCCGAGGTCATTCATTATAACTATAACTGAGCTAAGGCTCACAAGGAAATTATGTAGGCTAGGATTACTGTTCAGGTATAAGTGACAGTACATCTGAAGGCCTACTCTTTCCATTTACACTGCTGTTACTTATTGGACATAACTTGTTAAGTAGACAGGAGAACTGAATTTAGTGACTTTAGAGAGACTACGAGATTGTCCAAGCATGTATTATTGTAAACTTGTTGGAGATGAAATATTACATAATCTGCTTCTGAGATTGAGTTCTGTCTATTTTGTATATAGGAGGACACAGTAACAAAGAGGCATGGTTTCACTTTGAAGACAATGTCAGTCTAATCAATATGGACATGGATCTACCACTGGTTCAGAAATAGAGATTATGGAGGACTAGGTTTAGGTGTTTCCCTATTGTGCTCAGAGAGGATCCTGTAAAATGATTTCAAAATTACTTAAATAATTAGAACACTAACAACAATGATAGGGCTAAATATATTTGTTATTTTATATGACCAACGTAGTTTGATCCTTTATCCTGGCAGAGGCTACATTTATAGAAGTTCTGTCAAACACTGTGATCCATGGAGACAGAAAGAGGAATTAAGCCAAGGAAATACACAATCAGTTAAAAAGTTGGTAGAATCGAACCCAAGAAATAACCATGAGGGAATGAGAAGGGAATAAAAATCAAGATACACTATAAAGCCAAATGACTGATGCATTCTGTATAAGCTAAACTTAAAAGTAGAATTTTTTTCAAGTAAAAATTCTTAAGGAAAATGAGCTTCAAACAATGTCAATCTTGATTTTTGAATATTCTAGAACAAACATTTGATTTCTAATGAATTTTGGATAATTGTGAATGTTCTCCACTAGAGACTAGTTTAAAAATTAATCAGCAATAACTTTTTATGGGTTTTATGTGTTGTATTTGTCTAATCAGCTGCTAACCCTGCAGGGGGAAGGGCTGAAATTAGAGTTGTCAAAATGAAGTAAATTAGAAGTGGAAATGATAAATTCTTTCTTTTCCTCAAAAGAAAACACAAATCTTTACAAAGTAATTTTTCCTATTCTACAAAACAGAAATTGGTCTCCATAATCTAATATGTTAAAGTAGATTCATTGATTGCCCTTTAAAGATCTGGAACAGTTCATCAAGCAGGTACAGAATGCAACAGAAATAGCTTCTGCAGGCCTTAATACTCTAATCCATTCTCTATAGAATTACAAATGGTGCTGCTTTCTTTTGTGCTAAATTTCCTCCCTTCCTCCATATCTGCAAAACTTGTGATACATTTAATAATACCCATTGTGACTTTGTGACTTGAATTTTTATAGTCTGGGTAAATTTCACTTTCTTACCTCTTTATCTTGGCTAATTAGGGCTCTGAGGGCTTCATGAAAAAGTTATTGTCTTAACATGAAAGTATGGCTAATGGAGAGCACATGAAAACCATAAACCTTTCCAAAAGAACCTCGCTACCAATGCAGCAAAGATTGACCATCATCAAACACCTTTTTTAAAAAAAAAGTTAGTCAAGTTTAAAATTTAGTTTGTATCACTACAGCAGGTCTGTCTTACCAGGATAAGCATTGGATTCATTAGCTTAACATCTCCAAGGTAAAAAAGAAATGACCTATAGATCATAACAAGGTGGAGGTCACAGAGAGCTATTTTACTTGATTTTTAAAGTGAGTTATTTGTTTGAAAAAAGGGTACAATTGAATTATTTTTGCATGAATTTCTTAAAATATTTTTATTAAAGATAAAATAACAGTGATAGCAAAAGCAAAAAAAGAAAGGAGACTATACCAAAGCGGCCAGACATGTTTAAGAGAAATGAAGCCCATTCTGTTTCCCTGGTATGCAAATCTGTGCTTAAACACATTAAGAGGATATTTTACTTGGTATGTGTTACCCATTCTGGTAAGCACCATCAGGAACAGCTACAGAAAACGGCCCATTAATTTTTCCAAATAAATCCCCACCCCACCACAGCACTGTCACACCCTTGGGATTCTTTGACATTATTTCAGTGTCCTCATTGGTGGGTAGCTTTAATCATTGGAGCTCTCACAATCTGAAATTAACATTTTCCAAGTCACTTTACTATATACTAAATACATTATCAGAACTGATTTTAAAGGCATATTAGTCAAGGCGTATGATTCTAAAAGGGAAGTTTGTCATTACAAAATACTCCGTTTTTCCCATTTTACAATTACATTTGTTTCCCAAATCAGCATGCCAAGACTCATATTCCACATAGTTCAAGGAAAGACTAACAAATGAGAGAACCCAGTTGGCATCTCCAATGTGTCTCACTTATAAGGCAATAGCTAATGCCCAAAGATTTCTCTGAAAGTATATATTCTAAAATGCATAAGCATAAATTGAAACCAGTAGAAGTCATCATTGAGGTAGCACACACACACAAAAATCCCAGTACCTAATTGTGTCAAGCACCAGAAAGGAGATTATGAAGTTTTTATGAAAAAAAAAACAACAAAGTTATAATCTAGCATAGAAGCTGCATAGTGAGTTAACATCAACCAGAGGAATATGCTACCATATAAGTTAGAAGACTTAAGAATTGTAATTGTGAATACCAAAACACTGCTTAGAAATGTGTTGTTGTTGTTGTTGTTGTTAAAACCAGAAAGGACATTACACTCCATCTGACTTTGTGTCCTCTCTAAGTATTGTAGGTAAGCCCAAACCTCAAGAGGTAAAATGACCCATACTGAGAACCACAGTTTACTTCCACCATATCACCAGATTCAAAGATTTGGTGTTTTTTGGCTACATCAGATACTTCTTTGGGAAGTGGCATCATATCCCTTACCCACAGACTAATTTATACAGCCTTGTCCCCAATTCAAAGATAGAAGTTAGTATGAGAGGTGACAATTATATTTCTATGTACTTTCCCTTCAGCTGAGATTTTTATAACAAGAACTTGTCACTGAGAAACCAAGAACCCAAAAACAGAGTCTAAATGAACATCCAAAAGAACAGGCAAAAAAGAAAATGTCATGATACTATTTGCACGGAAAAACAGGTGATTTTTCCCATCTAAAAGTAGTTTTTTTTTAATATATCTTACAAAATGTACTATGTTTTATGGAAAAGGAACAAGAGAAGAAAAGAGAAAATGATTAGGAAAATATAATGAACTTAAGCAATTTATGCATCAGAAGAAGTATCTACACAGATATGTCAAAGTTCTTGTTCTTAGAGAAATCAATGTAGTAGAGTCAGATATTAATAGAATTATCACACTAATAATTCAACCCAAGTCAAAGTTCTCTGTGAAAAAGACCCAGTTTTATGCAGGAGGTTACCACAAAGATTTCTGACCTAGCCTGAAGTTAGAAAAGATTTTGTGTATAAATTGTTATTTTATCTGAACTAAATGATAAATAAAAATGAAGTAGTTAAATGAGTGTAGCAAAGGAAGTGAGGACCATACAGCTAAGGAAAGAGAACTATGGGAAAATGGGGCATATATTCAGTATCTTTGTCTTTGCCTTATGGTCTTGATTTACCATCTCTTCCTAAATCCATGCCTAAGATAGCATGCTGAATGAGGAAAGGTAAAACAGGGCAGTATTCTCTATGGAGGTCTATCCAGTTCACCTGGCCACCAGCCAAGACATACTGCAGATCCCAGCCAACATCATCAAAGCAGCCTCACTGATTTGTTACTAGAGTTGAAAGCATCTTGGTAAGTCTTCCTCACACCAGTAGAACCCCTGAGATGGGCTTCAAAGAGCTACCTAAGGATTTTATACTAAATATATATGCACTGCTTTAAGCCACTAGGATCTAAGGATGTTTTTAGACAATCTGACTATTGTAATGAGTAAAACTGATATCGTAGAAATTATTAAAATAACTTGTTAAGGGGTATATGGTGTATACAAGCATGAAATAATCTTCAGATAATTGCAATAAGGATAAAAGCAACATTGGGTAAGTGATGATGGAGATAATGCTACAGAATCAAGAAAACTTAGATTTAATTCTCTACTAAATGAACTATAAAAGGTTTTTAAGCAGACAAATAGTGACATGAAAAAATTTCTAATTTACCAAATTTAATTTGACCATGATTTCATGAATATATTATAGGAGAAAAGAAGTAGAGACAGAATACTAGAATGAAAACTTAAAAAGGAAAACTAAAGAGATTGAATGAAAAATGATTATATTTTTATAACATAAAACCATTTTGAAGCCTATTTTTTAAAAAATTAAAAACATTCCTTTTAGATGTCTGTAGCTTAATGCCCTTTCAAGTGCCCAGCCTCATTTAGCTGGTGATTTGAGAGTGAAATCAAACTTAAGTATTCAAGAAATGATTAATTAGCCCCAACACTCACTGATATTTAGTGATTTTGTAGATAAGAAATTAACAAACAACTGGCCATTTTATCTTGTCTGGAATGTAAATATTGAGGGAGAAATATATTTTATATAAAGATATAAATAATTCAAAGTATATGGACTCAGTTCTATTGTCAATTGTTAGTAATTTCTCTTCAAGATATAAGAAAGCTACCCAGGATAGGGCTTATAGCTCAGGGTACTTTACATGTTTAACATGGACAAGGCTCTGTGTTCAATTCCCAGTTTAAAAGGAAGGAAAATAATATAGAAGACATTCCTTTATGGCTTTCAAAAAATTCTTCAATGTTAACCTACACCCAAATAGAAATCTGACAGTATGTACAGACATATTATATTTCCTGAATGACTGTTTGACCACCCCATGGAAGACATTAATACAGAATGGAATGTAAACCATGTAGAAAATAAATAATGGGAGAATTGACAAGAGGAAGATGTTGGAGGAGAAGCTGGAGGCTAAACAAGCTCTCGCATAGAAAGCCAGTTTAGTGTTCCAGTGAACAGTCCTATGCTAGAGAAGCACATCAAGTGTGTCATCACAGTACAGAGAGTTTGGCCAGAGAGGGAAAATCCAGGCAGACCTGACCACTTGCTGGTGCCCACCATGGTAGTGGTGTCAGTGGCTGCAAAGGCCATATCAACAGAAAGAGACTGGGACAAATACACCAGATGTGATATGCAAGCAGTTTCTACTCATCACCAGCAAGAACTGACAAGGAGCAGAGATCTTCTTCCTGCTGATCATAGACCAGGGACAGCCCAGGAACCAAGAAGCTTGCATGCGTACCCTCAAGACGTCCTCACTCCTTCTCGCGGAGCAGAGGTGGGAAGGTAGCCCCTCTCCCACCACCAGAGAAGAACTCCATCTTTGATACTGACAAAGGCCTGGCCAAGCAGCTAGCTCAAGCTCAGGCCTTGGAAGAAAACAATAGAAGCCATTCCACAGATCACAGGAACCTGACCTAACCTGCCAGGCTCAGCTCCACCCACAGGAAAAAAGCCCTTCCCAGGTAGGGAAAGCTCTGCCCGTGGAGGAGTGACATTCTTCACTGTGTAAACAGAGCCAGAGGCTGTCCCTCCCTATTGCAGCCTAGATAGCAGGAAGGGTAAAAGACAAACAACTGAAACTTAGTAAACATAAGTCCTGAGAATGGCTCCAGGCTGGGCTCTGTAGCATCTCAGGAGCTAGTCCCTCGGGGAAAAGCTACTGATTGCTGATAGGCCTCAACCCTACCTACAACCTAGCCTCATCACAGCAACTGAAGCTAGAAGAAACAGCCATCTCCCTCTTTTGTGATACTCAAAGCAGATCTCCCTCCCACTGAACTAGCCTGGGAGGAGGCTCACAAAGTCCTGGGAAGACAGAGATTCTTTCTGCCTGCTCAAACAAACAAACTTGAGAAATCAATCAAGTCGCAGGAGAACCAAACACCACAAGCAGACCAGAGACCACACCAAGAGACTGGTTATGGACACAGGGGAGATACAAGATCTCCCCTCGCCTCCCCCCAAAAAATGAAAGAACTCTTTTTTCTACCTATTTTTTTAATTTTTAAAAATTATTTTCTTTTTTTCTTTCATAATTTTTATTTTATTCATTTATTTATTTTTTTGTCGGTCGTGGGGCTTGGACTCTGGGCCTGAGCACTGTCCCTCAGCTCTTCAGCTAAAGGCTAGCATTCTACCAATTGAGCTACATCGCCACTTCCAGTTTTCTGGTGGTTTATTGGAGATTAGAGTTTCATGGACATTCCTGCCCAGGCTGGCTCTGAATCACGATCCTCAGATCCCAGCCTCCCAAGTAGCTAGGATTACAGGCATGAGCCACTGGCACCCAGCTAATAATTTTTATTTTAGATGTGTGGATGTGTTTTTTTTTAATCTCTTTTAACTTTTTGATCCTTTTCATTTTCTTTTCTTTTTTGTGATACTTAATTGCTGTTCTGTACATCCCGAGATATATACCCATGGTGGATTATTAGATCTTATCTCTCATTGTGTACATGCTTAATTCACAAATTAATTACTCAATTCACGACCTCTTAGGCTTAACTTCTTTAATAATAATATTATTTCTTTATACATATATAATTTTTAAGTATTCCATTTTTAATTTTTTTATTTTGTATTTTTTCAGTTTTCCTTTTTATCTCTCTCCTCACATCCTGTCCTGCTCTTCTCTCAACATAATTTCTTCATACTTTCATAATTTTAAGTGTTTCATTTTTTAAATTTAAATTTTTGTTTTTTCAGTTTTTCTTGTTTCTTTTTTTCTTTTTCTTTTTTTTGAGGGGGGGGGTCTGGTCATGTTGCCTGAACTCTGGGCCTAGGTGCTATTCTTCAGCTCTTCAGCTCTTCAGCTCAAGGCTAAGCACGCTACCACTTGAGCCACAGTGCCACTTCAGGTCTTTTTCTTTGTGCTTATATGGTGCTGAGGAATCGAACCCAGGGCCTCATACATGCAAGGCAAGCACTCTACCACTGAGCCACCTTCCCAGCCCCAGTTTTTATTGTTTCTTTATCTCTCTCCTCTCAATCTGTCCTATCCATTTCCTCTCTGAGATTAGGACTTGGTTAAATTCACTTTTTCCTTTTACCACTCTACATCCCTCTAACCCTATTTTTCCCCACAATTCTCCCTAAACCTATTAATTTCTGATGAATCCCTCTTTAATGTTCTTAATCCATTAATCCATAGTTCTTTGATGTTGAATAGATTATGTCTGTTGAACTAGATTGTATCTGCAGCCATTTTGACTGTGCAACTACAGGACTCTGGTGATGCTTGCCTAAAATAGTGTTCTAGCACAAAAATGGAGTTACTTTCATACCAAATGGGCAGAACAAGCTGGAGAAACACAAGAAAAATGGCAAGCCCAGATATCTCAACTCCCACTCATGACAATCAGGTGACAGAACAGTTAATAAATAACCCAGAGGAAAGTTCCCCAAAAGCTCTACAAACACTACTGGTAAACATGGTGAATGAAAACTTGTAAAGAACTCAGTATGCGCATGATAGAGAGCAAGACAAGGATAACCAAAGATTAATACAGGAACGTTACAGCATGATGAGGCCAAACAAAAATTAATACAGGAATCTCATGAGCGTGAGGAAGCTAATCAAAGATTAATACAGGAATTGCTTGAGCAGGTTAATTGTCAAAGACAAATACAGGAATTGTGTGCGCAAGCTGAGTCAAGGAGAAATACAGGAATCCGGTGAGCATGAGGAAGCTAAACAAACAGTAATATAGGAATAGCATGAGCAGGAAGAGAATAGACAAAGATCAATAGAGGCTTCACGGAATCCATAAACAGACAGCTGAAAGAATCCAGGGAGACCACAAAGGGAATGCTGAATGGAGCCAGTCAGAATGAAAGGGTGTCCAAGGAAACCATAACCAATCAACAAAGTGATTTGAGAATAAACACTGAACACCAAATTAAGGAAGTAAAGAAGTTCATACAAGATTTACAACAAAGCTCCAAAAAAGAATTAGAAGCCATCAAGATGAACAATTAGAAGGAAAGGAAATTAAAAAAAAAAAAAAAAAGAAGTACAGGGCTGGGAAGGTGGCTCAGTGGTAGAGCGCTTGCCTTGCATGCATGAGGCCCTGGGTTCGATTCCTCAGCACCACATAAGCAAAAAAAAAAAAAAGAAGTACAAAGTCTTGACAGTAGTTTAGACCACGCAGAAGATCAAATCTCTGGGATTGAAGAAAGCCTACATCTTATAGAGAAAGAACACACAACTATCCAAGACAAATCCAAGAAATATGATAGATCTATTCAACATCTGGAAGATACTATTAGAAGACCTAATCTGAGGATGGGTGTAGAGGAGCACCTACAGACAGAAGTTAATGGTCTAGGAAACTTATTTAACAGGATCCTAGCAGAGAACTTCCCAAATTTGCAAAAAGATAGACCTATTCAGATACAAGAAGCTTTTAGAGCCTCAAATAGACCAGACCAGAACAGGACATCCCACCGTCACATTATAATCCGCACAGGATCAATTCAGACCAAGGAAAGGATCCTCAAAGCTGTCAAGGAGAAAAGATCAATCACCTATAAAGGGAAACCAATTAGAATCACCTCAGATTTCTCAGTGGAGACAATTAAAGCCTGGAATGATGTATGCCATGCCCTAAAGACAAACAATTATCAACCAAGAATACTGTACTCTCCTTCATAACCGAAGGTCAAATAAAAACCTTTCATAGCAAAGAAATACTGAAACAGGGGCTGGGAAGGTGGCTCAGTGGTAGAGCTCTTGCCTTGCATGCATCAGGTCCTGGGTTCAATTCCTCAGCACCACATAAGCAAAAAAGAAAAAAGCCAGAAGTGGCACTGTGGCTCAAGTGGTAGAGTGCTAGCCCTGAGCTGAAGAGCTGAGGGACAGCGCCCAGACCCAGAGTTCTGGCCCCATGACTGGACCCCCTGCCCCCCCCAAAAAACCTGAAACAATGTATCTCCACCTAACCAGCCCTACAAAAGATACTTAAAGATGTCCTACACATAGAAAAACCAACAAGACCACAATAAAGGCCAAGAAACCGCACCCAAAATGAGAATCCAAGAACCATAGGAAGAACCCTGTTTTCACAGCCCCCAAGAAGGTGGATAACATGGCAGGAACTACCAAACACCTCTCAGTCCTAACTCTCAACATTAATGGACTAAACTCTCCAATTAAGCGATATAGACTGTTTAGTTGGATTAAAAAGCAAGATCCTTCTATCTGCTGCCTTCAAGAGTCACACCTTGCCCATAAAAACAAACATATTTTCAAAGTGAAAGGCTGGAATAAAATCTACCAAGCAAATGGCCCCCATAAACAGGCAGGAGTTGCAATTCTAATATGAGATAAAATAGGCTTGAAATTAAAATTAGTGAAAAGAGATAAAGAAGGTTGCTACATACTAATTAAGGGATCTCTCCTTCAGAAGGACATTACAATTCTAGATATCTATTCACCAAGCAACAGAGCAACCAAATTTATCCAAGAAACATTACTTTCCCTCAAATCTCACATAGATCCAAATACATTAATTGTTGGGGACTTTAACATACCACTATACCCACTAGTTAGATCAATGCCGCAAAAACTCAACAGAGAAAGGACAGATATAAACAACTGCATTGATCAACTAGATTTAACAGACATCTACCGAACATTTCACCCAGCAGCATCAGAATACACATTTTTCTCAGCAGCACATGGAACATTTTCCAATGTAGACCACATTTTAGGTCACAAAGCAAAGTTATCACAATTCAGAAACATTGAAATTATGCCCTGCATTCTCTCAGACCACAAGGGAATAAAATTAGAACTCAACACCAAAACCCACCAAAAAAAGTCCTTAACACATGGAGGCTGAACAACACACTGCTAAATCACCAGTGGGTCATGGAAGAGCTGAGAAAGGAAATTCAAATGTTCATGATATTTAACAAAAATGAACACACAAACTACAGCTCCTCTGGGACACAGCAAAGGCAGTAATCAGAGGCAACTTTATAGTGCTGATTCCTACATCAACAAATTGGAGAGACCTGAAACCAACAATTTAATGAGACATCTGAACTTCCTTGAAAAAGAGCAGCAAGATAAACCTCAATCCAGTAGATGGAAAGAAATAATTAAAATTAAATCAGAATTAAATGAATTACAATCCAAAAAAACACAGAAAGAATCAACAAAACAAAGAGTTAATTCTTCAAAAAAATTAACAAAATTGACATACCCTTAGCAAATCTTATGAGAAAAAAAGAGAACATATCCACATAAACAAACTCAGAGATGAGAATGGAAACATCAACACAGGAACAACCAAGATTCAGAACATTATAAGGGAATACTTCTCAAATCTTTATGCTAATAAGTTTGAGAATCTGGAAGAAATTGACAATTTTCTAGCAAATACCGATATGCCAAAACTAAACCAAGATGAATTAAATGAACTTAACAGACCCATATCAAGCATCAAAATGGAAACAGCAATAAGAGACCTCCCATCTAAGAAAAGTCAAGGACCGGAAGGATTTACAACAGAATTTTACAAGGCCTTCAAAGAAGAATTCACACCAATACTTCTCCAATTCTTCAATGAAATTGAAAAAGAAAGTTCACTACCAAACTCTTTCTATGAAGCCATCGTAACCCTTATCACAAAACCAGGCAGGGACTCATCAAAGAAAGAGAACTATAGACCCATTTCTTTGATGAACATCGATGCAAAACTCCTCAACAAAATTTTGGCCAATCAACTGCAACAATTCATCCAAAAATATATTACACCGCAATCAAACAGTATTCATTTCAGGGATGCAAAGCTGGTTCAATATATGCAAATCAATTATTATAATTCATCACATCAACAAGAGCAAGGATAGGAACCAAATGGTTATCACAATATATGCAGTAAAAGCATTTGACAAGATCCAATACCCCTTTATGAGGAAGACTCTGGAAAAATTATGAATCCATGGAACATTCCTCAATACAGTAAAGGCTGCATATGACAAACCTACAGCCAGCATTATACTAAAGCCATTTCCTCTACACTCAGGAATGGGACAAGGATGTCCACTATCTCTACTTTTCTTCAGTTAGTATTAGAATGCCTAGCTATAGCAATAAAACAAGATGCAAACATAAAGGTGACCCAAATAGGGAAAGATGAAGTAAAACTCTCCCTTTTTGCAGATGACATGATTTTGTATTTAAAAAATCCCACGGACTCCACTCTCTAATTACTTGAGCTGATTTGAAACTTTGGCAAAGTAGCAGTACAAAATTAACCCTCAAAAATAAATGGCTTTCCTGTATGCCAACAATGAGAACACCGTGGCTGAAATCAGGAAAGCAACTGCTTTTGTAATAGCCTCACAAAAAATAAAATAACCAGGAATTAACTTAACTAAAGAAGTGAAGGACCTCTATGATGAAAATTTTAAAACCCTGGAAAAGCGGAACTTAGAAAGTGGAAAAACCTCCCATACTCCTGGATTGGAAGGGTCAACATTATGAAAATGACAATACTTCCCAAAGCTATTAACAAATTCAATGCGATACCTATATATTCCAACCTCATTATTCAAGGAAATAGAAGAGGCAATTAAAAATTAATATGGAACAATAAAAGACTCCAAATAGCAAAAATGATCCTTAACAGAAAAAACAGTGCTGGAGGATATCAATACCAAATTTCACGTTCTACTACAAAGCCATAGTATTCAAAATAGCTTGGTACTGGCACAAGTGAGACCTCAGGAACAATGGAATAGAATTGAAAACCCAGAAATGAACCGACAGACCTATAGCCATCTAATCTTTGATAAGGGAGCTAAAAATAGAATGGAAGAGACAGCCTCTTCAGTAAATGGTGCTGGCAAAATTGGTTATTCACTTGTAGAAAACTAAAGCTGTTTCCAAAAATATCACCCTGCACCAGAATCAACTCCAAATGGATCAAAGACCTCGAAGTCAAAGCAGACACACTGAAAACAATACAGGATGGAATATGAGAAACCGTAGGTCTCCTTGGTACAGGCCAAAATTTTCTTAATAGAGGCCCAGAAACACAACAAATCAAAGAAAGGTTGGACAAATAGGATTGCATGAAGCTGCAGAACTTCTGAATGGCAAAGGACATAACTAGCAATAGCAATAACCCATGGATTGGGAGAAGATCTTCACTAACCATACAATGGATAAGGGTCTCATATCTAAAATATACTTAGAACTCAACAAATTAAATCCCCAAACAACAAATCCTCAAAGAAACAACTGTCCAATAAATAAGTGGGTTAAACACTTAACGAGAAACTTCTCTGAAGAGAAAATAAGAATGGCCAATAGACACATGAAGAAATGCTCAACCTCCCTAGCCATAAAAAAAATGCAAATCAAAACAACATTGAGATACCACCTCACCCCAGTTAGAATGGCTATAATCAAGAACTCTAATAACAACAGATACTGGAGGGGATGTGGACAGAAGGGAACCTTACTGCATCATTGGTGTTAGTGTAAACTTGTTCAACCACTTTGGAAAGCAGTATGGAGGTTCCTCAAAAGACTCCATATAGAGCTCCCCTATGACCCAGCAATCCCACTTTTGGGCATTTACCCAAATGACCACAAATAAGAACATACTAAAGCTACCAGCATAACTCTATTTTAATTTCAGCATTATTTACCATAACTAAGATATGGAACCAATCCAGATGCCCCTCAGTAGATGAATGAATCAAGAAAATGTGACACACACACACACACACACACACACACACACACACACACACACACACACACAATGGAAATCTGCCTCTATCATAAAGAATGACATCACCCCATTTGTTAGGAAATGGAAAAAATTATATTAAGTGAAGTAAGCCAGGCCCAAAGGAACATAGGTCCTATGGTTTCCCTTATTTGCAATAACTAGTATATGTCTGGGACAAGCAGAAAAACTCAAAAGCTATGCATATATGATAAGATAAGATGATGTTAAGCGAAATGTACCCCAAGATAGGGACACAAGTGGTTTTTTCTCTCTTGCTATTGTTTCTAACATATTTATAAGATACCATGTGATTTTTTTTGTTGCTTTGTATGTTCTTCCCCCACAGTATTTTCACTGTATTTGATGTTGGTATAATTTGGGGAAGGGAAGGGAAAAAACAAAATGTTTACAGGGATACAAGTTGACCCTTTGTAACAATGAGATGTACAAGACACTGTGGAACAAAAAACTTTACAATTTAGGAAGCAGGGGCAGAGGGGGAGCAGTGAGGGGTGGGGGGATAGTGTAGTTGTGGAAGGGAGGGAAGAGATGGTAGGGGAAAAACAAAGGAGGAGGCAACAATGCTTGATTAGAAATGTACTCATTATCTTGCTCATGTAACTGAAACCCTTCTGTACAGTATGTTCACAATAAAAATCTTTTAATAAAAAGAAAAGAAAATACATAATGAATTGAAATTTTTCTCTGTTTGAAGCCAGATCCTCTTTTTACATAGATTCTTTTACTTGTATAAGAACAGTATTCCAGTTGTTCTTTGAACAACACACTCGAGCAATTCTTTCTCTTCTTCCTATGTTGGTATTTCTTTTTCCTATATCATTGAAATCAGTGTACAACACTGACTGAATTTCTAAGGAATATACTATTGTTTCCCATTTTCTTTCGAAACTCCTCACGTTTTTACTTCTATTACCCCATCAAAAATGTCAGCCTCTTGTTTTTCTCCACATTAGTGAGTCCAATGGCCACTCTTGCCTGCATTGGCCACTCTTGGCAGCACATTCTCTTCCTTGATACACCTTTCTTGTACTTCCTTCAAGTACTTGAGTTCCATTCTTCATCAATGTTTTGTCTTTCTCAGTCTTGCTAACTGGGGTCTCTTCTTCGCTGAAACCTGTTACTGTTGGATGACCCCAGAGCCTTTTCAGATTTTTTTCTTCATAATTATCTCCATTTATGTCTTTGATGATTTTAAATATAATCCAAACATGGTTTTAAATATAATCGATATGGAAAAACTCACAAATTTATATCTCATTCAGGTCTTTATCCCAAATATCACATTTGTAATACTGTCCACATAATTATCCACTTGAATGTCCAAAGGACATACGAAAATCAATATGCCTTGAAATAAACACCAACTTACATCACATATAACCTTCTGCATATTAATTGGTAACTCCATCCATCTAATTGCTCAGGATAAAAAAATAATAAATAATATGACTTTTCTTTGCTTTTAATCTCTGTATGTGTACTACCAAACACTTCTAATTAACTTCACTATTGCTTGACATTTGATTTTAAATATGGCAGTCAATGTAATGGCATTAGTACTTAAGATGGATCATCTCATCTATCTGCTTGATATTCATGCAATGCTTTCCATTTCCATGAGGCTAAAAGACAAAATTCTAGTTTCATGTGCTAATATTCTTCCCTTCCTCCCTCTACTTCAGGACACTTTCTTCCTTTTCTTGCATATGACAAATGCATTTTTCACCTTATTTTTTTCCTTCAGCGGCATCCTCAGCTTACATAAGGATTATGTCTTTCCATGCATAGATATTATCTAACTTTTAAAAAAGTTCTGTTTGATAGACACACGCTACTACTTGAAAGATGTAGCTAGTCATTTTAAATTATTAATTTTACTTAATTATTTTATTTTTTAAATAGAGTCTTAAATTTAGCCCTGGGGCTGGTCATAGATGGCAAAGCTGCTACTTCTGCTCTCCAGCATAGCTAGTATTACAAGTGAGGACCACCAAACCTACCTTATCAAAAGACAATCTTCAAGCCCTCAAGCCTGTAATCCTAGCTACTCAGGAGGCTGAGATCTGAGGATCACAGTTCAAAGCCAGGCCTGAGGAAGAAAAGTCCCTGAGACTCTTATCTCCAATAAACTACTCAGATAAAGCTTCCCTCAGGTGGTAGAGCACTAGTCTTGAGAATTAAGAGGCTCAGGGACACCCCCAGGCCTCGAGTTCAAGTTCCAGTGCCAGGAAAAAAAATTCTCAATGCTAACCTCACATCAATATTTACATGGAACTCGAACATCCTCTTTCAAACCCTACTTTCCAGTGCCCTAGTTCCCCCCACCCCAATGCACCCTCCTGCCTCTGTCTGTGTGTGTGTGTGAGAGAGAGAGAGAGAGAGAGAGAGAGAGAGTGTCCTGGGACTTGAACTCAGGGTCTGGGCATCATCTCTGAGCTACTTTTGCTCAAGACTAGAGTTCTCTCACTTCCGGCTTTTTTTAGTGTAGGTTATTGAACATGAGAATCCCACTGACTGCTGTCCAGACTGGCTTTAAACTGCCATGCTCAGATCTCAGCTACCCTCAGCCTGTAGGATTACAGGCGTAAGCCACCAGTGCTTAGCTCTGGTCCTCTTAAACACTTATTATCTATGAGAACATGAAATAACTTACTCATTGTTGTTGGGTTTTTTTAAATACTTTTTTATGGTAAAAGTACTGTACAGAGGGGTTACAGTTACATGAGCAAGGTAATGAGTACATTTCCTATCAAGCATTGTTGCCTCCTCCTTTGTTTTTCCCCTACCATCCCTTCCCTCCCATCTCCCTTAAATTGTAAAGTTCGTTTTCAACATAGTGTCTTGTACATCGCATTGCTACAATGGATCAACCTGTATCCCTATTTAAGCATTTTGTTTTTTCCCTTCCCTTTCCCAAGCTAGAGATGTGTATACAGGGCACCAACATCAAATACTGTGAAAGCAGGGGTTATACCATGGGGGAGGAACATACAAAGAAACAAAAACAATCACATGGTACATTATAAATACGTTAGGAACAATAGCAAGAAAGAAAAAACTCTTTCTTTCTTTCTTTCTTTCTTTCTTTCTTTCTTTCTTTCTTTCTTTCTTTCTTTCTTTCTTTCTTTCTTTCTTTCTTTCTTTCTTTCATCTCTGTCTGTCTCTGTCTTTCTTTCTTTGTCAGTTGTGGGCCTGGGTGCTGTCCCTCAGCTCTTGAGCTCAAGGCTAGCACTCTACCACTTGAGCCACAGCACCACTTCCAGCTTTTTCTGCTTATGTGGTGCTGAAGAATTGAACCCAGGGGCTCATGCATGCAAGGCAAGCACTCTAGCACTGAACACCTTCCCAGCCTGTTTCTTTGTTTTTCTTCTCTCTCCTCTCAAATGTAAGAATTGTGGAATCAGAAATCTTTGTTCCATTCAATGAAGTGTTCTTCCTTGGATAAACAATGAATAATCATATAATATTATAATAAATATCTTAACAGAATATATTCAAAATTATCTGATAAGTATATCGATGGATAATCTAAACCATTTAGAATGACATGTCTCAATGCTTCCCACCTTAGCACTCCTATATGTGGGTTGCAATTAATGCTTTTTTTTCTATTGGCTTTAACATCAGAACAGTTTGATGAATTAAGACATTCTTGTCTCAGTTTTCTTTTTTGTAATTTCATTACTAGCAATCAAACTTTGTGTGTAATGTGGAACTCTGCCCTGGCTGAGTAGTAAATATAGGAATAATTTGATAAAACATCACTTCTGGGGCAAAAAAAAAAAAAGCACACAGTGTTGAAACCCTATGAGATAAATAGTACAGAAAACCAATTAGGTGCTTCACGCAGTGTTGTAGTGTTACTTTAGAAGTAGAAGATGGGATTTCTGTTGACAAGCCTAATTTCATTGGAACTGGCTTGCATCAAGTGTAAATAAGATTTCCAGATCTTACTGGCTTTCTTACAGAAAGATTAGACCTACTCATCCCACTAATGCTACCTGCTCTATGTATGCTGTCCTGCTCATCTTGAACATGTTGAACAATCCCCAGTGTTTGTGCTCACACTGTTCCTTTTGTTCCTTCCTATTGGATTGATCAAAGATGCAAGATGTTTAAGTCCCTATATATCTTAGCCTACCATTGACTACTTGCTGGAGTTTAATGGGGATGCATATGCATATACCTAATTAACAGGGAAATTCAAATAAGGATTATCTCTGATAAAAATTGGCAAGTATCATACTGGCTCTAATGAAAATCACACTTCATTTCCATTTATTAGCTTTCCTTTACTAGTTTTGTGCATATGGATACATTGCTATAATCCATTTTCATATCTCCCTACATTCTGCTCAAGAGATATTCTGTCCATAGACAATCACTTCTCACAAGGTCTAAGTTGCTGGGTTGCAGTATATTTTAATGTTTTGATACTTTTACTGCTGTTTCTCATCTACTCATTGCGTTGGATGTAACAGATGCAAATTTACTGATAGAAAACCATAGAATAACTGCAAATGAATAAATAAGAAAATAGGATTCAGAGAAATTTTATTTATTGTTGAAGTGAAACAAATGGTAGTAATGCAACAAAACTAATGGTGAAAAGGAGATTGCTTTGCTTACAATCATTTTCAATATTTGAAGTGTGCAATAATTCACCAACTTTTCAACTCTCATCTGCTCTTAACATCCACAAATGATAAAAGTGCCAGTAGATACATACTATATATAAAATATTAGATTCTGTAGAGGTTTATCTAACTGCTTTCTTGAAATGACAATACTAGGAAACTTATTCAATATCTGAATAACTACAGTGATTCTAAATTTTCTTTCACATAGACAATAATATGCCTTATACTGACAACTTCTTTAAAACCATGTCATTTGTTTTTATTCAACTTTCCAGTAAATTACCTTCAATTCCACCCATTTTACCTTTCCAAGATTTCCCCAATGTTCTATCCAGCTCCAGAATCTTTATTTTATTCAGACCATTTTATTCAATAATAATGTTCAACTACAACAAATAAAAGTCAGTAACAAAAATATCATTGATCCCCCACCCTGCCCTTCCCTTTATTTTTTCCTATTTTTCTTTACTGGTGTTTTAGAGATGATATACAGTGGTGTTACCTTTACATACATCAAGTAATAAATACATTTCCTTTTGCATAGGATCATCTGTTCCCTCATTCTCTCCCATTCCCTCCCTCCCATCTACACTCTTAGTGGCATAGTTCACGTTCATCAATGTCCAGTGTATTCCATTGCTGCACTTTTTCACCATTTTTCCTCTGATTCTGTGTCCTTCCCTCACCCACCCACAGATGTGCACATGAGTACACCATATATAAGGTAAAGAACACAGAGTCATCAGAAATAGAAAAAACAAATTAAGAAAAAAATTCTTTGTTTTTATATCTTTTTTTTGGGGGGGGGAGGTCTGGTCATGGGGCCTGAACTCGGGCCTGGGCACTGTCCCTCAGCTCTTCAGCTCAAGGCTAGTGCTCTACCACTTGAGCCACAGCGCCACTTCTGGCTTTTTTCTTTTTGCTTATGTGGTGCTGAGGAATTGAACTCAGGGCCTCAGGCATGCAAGGCAAGCGCTCTACCACTGAGCCACCTTCCCAGCCCCTGTTTTTATATCTTTGGAGTTCATTTCAGTATGTATGTTATTTTATGTACATAGGAAGAGGTGCTTAGGTATTGCACCTTTGTGATTCTCTTCTGACTGTCCTCTTTTGGCCTCACTGTTGGTGAGTATTTAGAATTCTGTGTAATTTGTCATATCCCTGTGCATTTTAGATCTAACTTCTGCACATCAGGGAGAACATGCGTTGGCTCCAGAATCTTTATGATTGACTCATTACAGAAGTTATTAAGTTGACGATGCTTTACTTACTCAAATAGTTCAACTAACATCCACGTAATGTATCCTTTAAAGCATGTTCCAATTTTCTATCCTACTCAGAGATTTTATTTTTTTTAAATAAGGTTTTTATTGTGAAAATACCACACAGAGGGGTTACAGTTACATGAGCAAGGTAATGAGTACATTTCTTATCAAGCATCGTGGCCCCTTCCTTTGTTTTTTGTCTACCATCCTGTCCTCCCATCTCCAGGACTACACTCCCCGCTGTCGTCGTCTTCCTTGTCCCCCGCCCCACCCCCTGCCCCTCGCATCCCTCCCCCGCCCCGCCCCCGCCAAAGTTGTAAAGTTCATTTTTCTACATAGTGTCTTGTACATTTCATTGTTGCAATGGGTCCACCTGTATCCCTATTTAAACTATTTGTTTTTTCCCTTCCCCTCCCCAAATTATACCAACATCAAATACAGTGAAAACAGGGGTCATACCGTGGGGGAGGGACATACAAAGCAACAAAAAAATGACCTTATAAATACGTTACAAACAATAGTAAGAAAGAAAAAAAACTGTATCCTTATCTTGGGGTTCATTTCACCTAACAGCATCTTATCTGACCTTAATTCCTGTAAGTGAAAGACTATATTAAGTGCTGCACTGTGGTGGTTCACGCCTGTAAGCCTAGCTACTCAGGAGGCTGAGTTCTGAGGATCGCGATTCAAAGCAAGGGCAGGAAAGTCCGTGAAACTCTTATCTCCAATAAACCACCAAAAAACCGGAAGTGGCACTGTACCTCAAGTGCTAGAGCACTAGCTTTGAGCTGAAGAGCTGAAGGACAGCACTCAGGCCCAGAGATCAAGCCTCATGACCGACAAAAAAAAAAAAAAAATATATATATATATATATTAAGTGATTTTGTCAGATATCACTCTTTATGAAAACATTTTATATTGATAGTAGTGAATATATCAGGCCTCTAATTTTACTGTCACAATATTGCTTTAACTAGACATATGTTAACTTTGATAAGTTCTATAACACAAATGTGTTGGAATGATGCCTCAAATTTTTTTCAAAAATCCACCCATTAGACAGGGTCTCACTATACAGCCCAGGGTGGCCTTAAACTTGCTTGTAACTTGACATCTTGATGTCAACTGCCTCCAGTCTGTGTCATGATTATAGTTGTGCACCACAAACCTTTGCTGGAAATTGAAATCTTTGATGAAACTTACACCAAAAGATTGACAAGAATCTATCCATCTCCTACAATATGATTTGATGCTGATAAATCTGTGTTGGTGTTCTTGAGAAAGCTTTAATTAAAAGGAAGTTAAAATGTAAGTTTATTCCTTGTTTTTCATTAATATATCCAGAGATTAGAGCTGTGTTACAGAATCATTTTTCTTTTCTTGCATTTATTTACCTTTAAAATGATTATAGCAGTACTTGTCAATAGATTACAGACACCAAGGAAATAAATGATAAAAAAAACACTCTTAAAACATATATTGCTATGTAGAAGCAAAGTGCTTAAAAATCGAACTGAGCATGTCCATTCAGTTAATGTCCTAATAAGAAGAAATTCTACACATTTATTTATTTTCTCTGAATGCTTTCTTGAACATTAACACAATTCCAGGTGTGGTGTTGCTTATTGTTTGTGATCTAGCAAGAACAGATATTTTTAATTTCTTTTATGTATAGAAATAGCTGGTATAAATAGCAGATATCTAGCATTTTGAGGCATCTGTGCTGACCGAAGAGCATATATTTAAATCAATATTTCAGTGGAGGATAAATGAAGAAAGCTCATGGAAATCTGATGGAATGAAGCCTATGGGTGGGTTACAGGATGTGTGGTGACAGATGTCAAAATAGAGGTTAAAAATGAGAAAGTAAGAATGTGATTCCTAAATGACATCTGAAGACTCATAAGGAATTGGTAGAGAGATACTAACTACAGACTAAAGGTATTTGCAGGTACCGTGAAGGATCGTGAAGGAGCTATGCACTAAATACATTTTCTGTGAAAAAGAATGAAGAGGTGTAGTGTGGTGTGAGTGAGAGGATGAAGATTCAGAGAAGGATGCTATTTAGGAGCTCCTACACAAGAATGGAATGCTTATCAACATGCTTCTGTGAAACAGGATAGATTGCTTTTATAATGAGACTATTTCAAAAGGAAATTAATAGTACATATTGTGTTCTTAGAGCCTAGATTCCCTATTATTTTCAATACTTAGGATTCAGCATTGAGTCCTTCACTGTTTAGACTGTTTAGGATCTTTTTCCTCCTCCCCCGCTTCTTTTTCTTCTTTCTCCTTCTTCTCCTTCTCCTTCTCCTTCTCAGCCGCCTCCTCCTCCTCCTCGCAGGGTATTGAAGTGCCCAGTCACACCATGTATTAAATAATTTAGGAAAAAGGAGCTCTTCTTCCTATGGAATAAAAATATTAAAAAGTTGGAAGGTCATCTGCTCCAGCTGCTTGATTGGAGAGTTTTAGATTCTCCAGCAACACAACAGAGAAGTTTTCTCTGTCCCTGCTGGAAGGAACCTCTCCCATGACTCATGGCTTTCCTTCTCTCACCAGAAACAAAGGATTTGTAGTTGAGATATATTGAAACAGGAATATAATTCCTTCTTTCTGTCACTAAGACTGTCCTATTTTACTTTTATCTACCTAACAAGTCTCTCTCTTTTCTTTAGAATATGGAGTGTCTTTTTCCCTACTTTTCATGATTCTAACATTTTATACCATACTAAATACCCTAGATTTATTTCTCACCTTACTAAGAGTAGGAAACTCTCTTCACTCCTTACTGTGTTCATTTTTTATACTGTTATACTGTCTCATTTGCTATAAACTACTTCCAAACATTGTGCCTTTAAAGTAACACCTTTCTTCTTCCTCCTCAAAATCTGATGGATCAGGGACACAGATGTAGTTCAGCTGTGATGCATTTTGACATCCTGTAATTTTATTAGGGTTTGTACATTTCTCATCTTCTAATATTATGATACAAAGACTAAATTCTCTCCAATGGTTTTATTATATTACCTTTCATGAATGCAACACTAAACAAGTTACCCATTGCTGGCTATTTAGCTTATTTCTTATTTTTTACTATTGCTAACACTGTTTGAATTAATGTCTTTTATAGACTCACTGGAGCCTTTCTTGAATAAATTATATAAGCAAACTTGCTGACTAAAAATGTACATATTTATATAAATATTAATACAAATATTCACAGAAACTACACAATAAATAATCAAAACAAGATGACTTCTCTCCATTTCCATTTTTGAATTAAGATTTTTCATTGTTATTTCAATTTGCATTTGAGAATTAGTAAGATTGAACATCCATGATTGGTGATTATTTACAAATCTTTCTCTGAACTGTCTCCGTATAGTTTCCCATTTTTATTGGGATATCTTATGTTTTGCTGTGTGGAATCTTAGCGATATATGTAGTGAGGCTTGATAAGGTAGTGTTTGAGGACTATAGTAAATGATTTTTCACAAATAAAAAGATTGTGTAAATTTTCTTATAATGTATTTTCCCTACAAATTATTTTAGAATGTTTGAGGTATACTCAGATTCTTTTTTTATGTTTTATGGCTTCTAGGCTTGGTTTCATCCTCCTCAATTTTGCAAATTGTGTACTTTTATTTTCTTTTAGGATTTTTACTGCTTTTCAGTCTATCTGAAATTTATATTGAGTATGTTATGATGGAGATTGTATTTTTCTAAAATGGATAGCCAGCACGTACATTATCATTTCTTTAAGCATGGATCATTTCTGAACTAATTTGGAAAATCAGATTCCTCTAGATCAATGCCATATCACACCACAACTGATTTGTCTCTTCCTCCATAAATTGCTTTAGCTCCTCTAGCTGCAGAGTTCCTTATTATTATTAAAATTGGTGAGTATTCTTGCAAACGCGTTTTTTCAAAGGAAATTGAGAAAAACGTTTATAAATATGTTATAATGTCTTACAGTTCTTATTGAGCTCATTTTAAGATTAATTTTGGGAAAACAGAAATAATTAAGTTCACTCCCAAAAATATATTCTGAGTTTTTAAAATGTTTATGTTTTTATGGATGTTGTTTTATAATCCTAAGACTTGTGGAATTTTTCACAGAGCTATTTTCTGTTTATTTTTTTAGAAACAAATTTATTTATAGAAACTTGCAAAATGTTTTGAACACAATTTTCTTGGTAATAATTAGCAGAAACAAGAGGGGTATTAACATATACTGTCAGTGGTATTTAATACAGAATAAAAGATTGCTTATCCACTATTTTCCATATTCTAATTTTTAACAAACATAGAAAAGAAACAATATATATGAAACAGATTTGCTCAATATTTTTAAATTATCTTTCTAATTGGATGGATATTTCAATTTCATATCTCCTGATATGGTTGGTTGAGTGCTTGCCTATCTTTAACAAGGTCCTAGGTTTGCTCCCTAGCACCATAAGAAAAAAAAAATCTCCAAATTAAGTGACCTTTCATTTTTTGAGGGGGGGGCAACAATATTCTGGAGCTTGGCTCAGAGCCTCAAGCTTTTTCAATTAAGTTGGTGCCCCACTACTTGAGCCATGCTTTTAGTTCTGACTTTTTGCCAATTAATTGGAGATAAAGATTTCAATAATTTGTTTACCCAAGCTGGCTTCAATCTGGAATCCTCAGATCTCAGCCTGTAGGAATGAGCCAATAGTCTCCAATACAACAATTTTGGAAAAATATTAGCAAACTTCACAAATTTACAATTTTTCAAAGAACATTAAGTACATACTTGATAAACAATATATACAGTATTTTTCACTTGCAATTGAAAACATAAAAGTACTGAATGAGTAAAAAAAAAATCACTGAACTTTACAACTTTGGTGGGGGGGAGGGGAAGATAGGGTAGGGGGAAGGGGGGGAGGATGGGATGGGAAGGGGAAACAAAGGAGGAGGCTACAATGCTTGATAAGAAATGTACTCATTATCTTGTCCAGGTAATTGTAACCCCTCTGTACAGTATTTTCACAATAAAAAAAATCACTTTATAAATGAATAGTTGGCAGTTTGAGTTATTGAAGTTTTAAATTAGATCAACCACCTGGCTCGGTGGTAGCACATACCACAACCAGCACTCGAGAGATGGATGCTAAAGGATATGGAGATGAACACTAGCCTGGGCTACACAGTAAGAACTTGTTTATAAAATAGCAAGAGGAATATGAACTACTAACTATGAACTATTATTGACTTATTCAAACAGTACTATGTTTCCTTTATCCTTGGATAACAAGATTCCTTACAGTATGAAAAGAGACCATCCTTTTACTGATGAAAGGCTTCTAATCTTACTCGGTTTGGATCTTCAGGATGTCTCAAGGCAATTCCATTGCACAGCAGCAGCTCAATATAAGGTGGCCAAAAGGAAGCATTAATTTGGACATAGGGATCATGTGGAACATCAAATATTCTATTTATAAGGATCTCAATTATCTCATTCAATGTTATCAGCTGTGCAGTTGGTTCAACGTTTGTCTTTTTCCTTTTAGTTTTTCCGTCAGGCAGAGGAAAACAGTATTCAAGAAATTCACCCAGGGCAATCAAGAGTTTCTCCTTGAATTCTTTTATAATGAGTATTTCAGCTTTCGTCTCATTAGTCATTTCAAGTCTTGATTTAGAATGCACCTCAATCTGACTCTCCACTTTGGATTGTAGTAAGAGTGTCTATTATTTGTTGCTGTTCATCCAACCACTGCTGATGTCTTGCAAAGTCTTCCTTTAACTTTTTATTCTTTGACTGAATAGTGGGTAGTATAATTTCAAGATCATTTTTCAATTTTTGTAACTCTTCCTTCCCTAATGTAGTTAAAACATCATCAGTCAGAGGAATTACTTCAGGTGTTTCATTCTGCCATTGCTTGAATTCAGCAGTCAAGCATTTCACTTGCATCATCAGTAATGATAGCTGTGCATTTGAATTAGTGAGTGTCTCAGTTCCAATAAGCGGCCATTTATTCGGACAATTTTCCATATCTTTCCAGAGTTCTTCACATTCTTTAATAAGTTCTTCTTCAGAATCTATAACAAATTCTGTACCTGTAGTACTATCTGGATCTAGATCTTGTTCAACCACAGACATATTCTTGGTGATTTTTCTTAGCCTTAAAGGAAAAACCGCACATGGCTGCGAGCAGAAAATTCTGGGCCAAGGAAAGGGTGTTTATTCTTCAACATGAAAGTCTTATTTGTTGTCATTAAGTTTTCTTACCTAAGAGAGATCTCACTCATTAAATTACCAAAAATTTTTACAATGTCAAATTTTGTAGCAAATATTGAATCACTTTAACAACTTAACTCATAGATTTTTGGCTTGTGAGTTGACTAACAAATGTTCTATGTAAAAACCAAACTAAACTCAAATAATAATCATTTAAATTATACTTTTAATTATAAATACTATTTGTGTTTTTGTTGTATAAGTATATTGAATAGATCCTCTTAAGTACTGTAACATAAATTTAAGTAATAAATATTTGTGAAAATAGATATTTGTAAAAAAAATCAAATTTCCTGGGTGACTATAACATCATATCAACCATTGAATTGATTACTAGAATTGAGTAGTTTCTAAGTAAAATTTCCTTCCAATGTGCAATGTAGTTGGCCATTTAGGGACAATCTAATAAGTAAAAGAGCAAGGTAAGGACACAAGTGTTTTTTTTTTTTTCCCTTGCTATTGTTTCTAACGTATTTATAAGGTACCACGTGATATTTTTGTCGCTTTGAATGTCTCTCTCCCACGGTATAACCCCAGTTTTCACTGTATTTGATGTTGGTATACTTTGTGGAGCAGAAAGGAAAAAACAAATAGTTTAAATAGGGATATAAGATGACCCATTGCAACAATGAAATGTACAAGACACTATGTCGAAAAATGAACTTTACAATTTAGGTGGGGGGGGGGGGGAGCAGAGGAATGTAGTTATGGAGGTGAGAGAGAAGGGATGGTAGGGGAAAAACAAAGGAGGAGGCAACAATGCTTGATAAGAAATGTACTCATTACTTTGCTCATGTGATTGTAACCCCTCTGTACAGTATTTTCACAATATAAACCTTATTAAAAAATAAAAATACAAAAAAGAGCATTGATTCATTTGGGAACAAAAGTGGCACTACCATCTGCGATTTAGATACTGTAATTGGTTTTTTTTTCATTTTAGTTACTTAGTATTTAACTTTTGAGGAGCATAAGAATAGTTTCAAGTGAAAGTAGGAGAAAAATGAACTTGTAGCAAGGCAAGAACTAAAAAGATGAAATTACATCAAGAACCAGAATAGCACATTGAGGGTCAAATAATAAATAAAAATGGAAATTTTTAAGGAATAGATTTTTTTGTCTGTCAGGTTTTATCTTTAACAGTTGTTAGAATAATGGCTACCTAAAGAGTGCCAATATTGTTCGATGAATGGATGAGGAATCAGTGCAAAATTGTGGATGAGGTGCCCATCTTTAACCTAAAATGTAAGTCTACTTACCTACCAAATGGTAGGCCTACTTCTCATAGAAAGCACTAAAGTCTATTATTAAGATCTTCACTACTGGTTCTGGTGAGTATGAGTCAACGTCCACTTCTGCATCACTGAGAAATTGAACTCAGATTTTTAGAGTTGCATGTGGTATGGAAGAGTGACCTTGGCGACAATAAGAAAGGTAATAACACAATTAAACTTTCCAGTTAATTAAACTGGAATTGTGTTCCTGCCTGTCCTTATATTGAGTTTTTGGCTGAAGGGGAAGAAGGAGAAGGGAGGATACTTATTGACAAAGAGTTTTAGACTACTGTTGGTTCAAAGGTATTTGGAATTCATAACTAACAGCATTTTAAACAAACAAATAAACAAAAAATACATCTGTATAAACCCAAATACCACTCTTGGAAGAAAGCCATAGAACTGACTCATATAAGAAATTTGTGTAAGAAGAGCTACTACTTATATTACAGGAGAAGACTTTTAGTCAAAACTAAAAGAAATTTGAGTGTATAAGATCTCTGCCTTGAAAAGCATATTTCTAGGCCTCAGTAATTTAAGAATGCCTAAATACAGACCTTTTTTTAATCAAGTTGATTTCGAACAACAAATGCACTGTTGATTCAAGCAAGCTTCAGGGTACTCATTTCAAATGTCACAGTATTATACTTTCACATAAGACCGACATGGAACATCAAAAAATATTAATTACTAACAAAATATTCTAAAAACTAAAACAAAATCCTGTGGCAACAAACACTGTGAAAGGAGATTTCACATGCCCTGATTTACTCATAGCTGGGGGCTTTTGAAATGCTTTTTCATATGGTGCATTAGTTCCCATGTCCCAAATTGCTGAAATGTATATTACTGATGTAAGCAAACTTCTGGGTAGCCTGACCTTACTTCATTTTGTCATATATTGGAAAAACATGGGTGATGAGAATACCTGTTTCTATGCTTAGCTCCGATTAACATAGTATTTGTGTATATACTATTTGGGAAGGATAATTTTTCTAAGATCTAACTATGAAATAAACTATTTCTCTCTCAGACTGATTTTTGCAGACATGTCTCAGTTAGGTAAGGCCAAATGGGAGTGGGCTTTGATAGAACTGAATATGGAAAACTGAATTTAGCTGAAGGAAATTGAACTCGCAGGTGCTAAATCCACTTAATTCTTAGTCAAGTAATCTAACCAGAAAATCCAAATTAAAAGGATGAGTACAAAAGGCACACACTGAGACAGGATTGTGGTTAATATAAAAAGACATGACATTCTATTTGGGCCAGTAAAGCTTATGGTCTAATATCACTCTACGTAAGAGGTCAACTCAGGACACTCTAAGCAGCATCATTTGGGTGTGTGCTTAAAGGTGAATGAGAAAGAATTGCAGATAAAAGTGTTTATAAAACCTAAAAATATGATACCCTTCTTTACCGTAGCCTATATATAACTGTTGAATGTACTATTTTCAGCAAGTTCTGGAAAGATTCCAAAGTGCATGTTGAATTAGTTGATTTTGGCTGGGCCAATAATTTACCACCTGCTTTATATGGGCTGCAATGAGGTAATTACAACAGACAGGGAAAGGGCAATGCATAATGTCATTACTGCCTTTATCTGTAGGACCAGGAAACAACAAAACAGCCCTAAAATGGACTCTGCCCAGTCAGTTCAGTTTTCTTGGCCATATCTGTGGTCTGTTTAGATTGTGGGTACAATCTGTTTTAAACTCTGCTGGGAAGAACTTCAGGAAGTTCTCAATCAGCTCTGCCAGGCAAATCTTTTTGCGTTCTTTCAATATGCCCTCCACCCTCACTTAGACTCAGGGGCAAAACACAGTAAGAGAGCACAAGCCTTTGGCCCATGCCAAAGATTGCACAATTTATCATTCCCCAGGGGTTAGAAAGATTGCAAAAGATTAAATGAAAATGCTCACTTGGAATCCTAGTAGAGATCCTTTATTTTTTCCACAGTCACTCTAGGGAAAGGTATACACTTGAGTTGCACACTTACATACACATTTCGGATGTGGGAAAAGGAAGGTGGAGAAAACAAACCCAGGAGTGAAGGGCAAGGGTTCAATATATGTAAATGCCTTTACATAAGTTGATATAAAACACATGACTCTGAATGACTTCTAAAATGCTTGAATCCTATAAGGCACACAGAAAAATAAATGATCTGCACACCATCTGTTTGTCTTTTTGGTGCATGTGGTAATGGTCACTTATCTCACTACCTGTGGATCTGGAAATGTGTTTGAAATGATGAAGGACCCTCTGCTCTGCTATAATGACAACTACCAGTGACATTTGTAACCTTAGCAGCAGGTTGGAAACTATTTATGTCCACTCCTATTAAGGATTTTACCTCTTTGACACATCCATTTGGTTCTGTTTGAAAAAGAAAATCATTAGTCTGACCTAAAACAACGAATGAAGACAAACTTCTTTCAAGTAATTTGCATATGCTTAACTATTTATGAGCTCCCTGCTGAGCATCAAAGGTGGTTATCAATCTACTTACACCCCAAACTTCTACAGAACAGTCAGGTTTCTGTTAAAAGCATACTAAATACCCTATGAAATAAAACTGGAGGTCAGAAACATATTCAACAATACTTCATTTTCCTTGGGGAGCATTTTGGCATCTTCTGCTATGAGTAAATTTTATGCGTTCACTCAACAGATATTTATAAGTAACTGAAGTATGTCAAATATTAAATATAGTCTAATTTTTAACCACACTTAAGTCTTCAATGTAGTACTATATTAAAAATCAATCATAGTTACCATAGTCTATTTCTTTACCAGTATTCACAGTTTCTCTCTCTTCCCACCATCATTAAATTTGTCATTTGATAATAGATGGAATAGATTATTCGACTTGGCAAAAAATGATATACAGAACGTCACTTATTTGAAGCATGTGTATTGACTAAATATTGCCTTTTAAACCTGTTCATTATAGCCTGCAATAGCAGCTCACAAATATGTATTTACTTTTTAACTCATATATTTCTTTCAAGTTTTTCTGTTTACAAGTTTTATCCAATATAAAACAATAACAGCATTTAGTACTGTGGTATTTGATATCCTATTCAATGACTTCAGTGGTGAAGCAGCAATCCAGAAGAAATTACTGTTGAATCAAGTAGATAAGTTATTTGTGATTTTGTTGGAGGAATTACACTTTCAGCATGCAATGCTCAATGCTTTATTTTATATTTTTATGCAAATTATTTGCTGTCCTTATTCAAGGAGCATATCAGAAGCAGAGCCTTAGAATCTTTGTCCAAACTCTTATTGTTCAGCATATTTTCTGAAATTACATGGGTCAACAAGCAAGAAGATTGTTTAGAAAATACAAAATATCATCAGAGGTTTTAAGCAAGATAAGCTTACTTCTGCCTACTAATAACTTCTGAAGATTGTAGTTTACAACAAGAAAAAAAGATTTTTAATCAAAACAAATGTTTACTGATGCTTGTTTCAATTATGCTTTGCTTTTTACTATAAAGAAAAGTTTTTTGCTATTTATTTCAAAAATGTATAAAGTCTATTGAATTCCAGCTGGCATTGCTGAAGGCATTTTTAAAGATTTTTTTCTATTGTTTGATGAAAATTATATTTACATTACTTTGCATCATATTTTGGTGTATAATTATCAAATAGACTATTTAGAAATTATATAAGTGGAGAGTTGGGGGAAAACCAAACAAAAAAAAAACAACTAAACTACCTTCCTGGGGTTTTGTTTGTTTTGCTTTCTCTATTTCTTCACACACTGTTTATAAAATGAGCAAGTCTAGGGGATCTTTCTAATTTGTGGATGGAGGTTCCAAGCTGTGCCTATACAGTTTTATGACTGCTTAGCTCCAAAATGTCTAAACACATTACCCTTCTACATAAGCAAAATGCCCAGGAGAAGGCAATGTAAAAGAAATGAAGCAGAGGAAAATATATTGCACCATTTTCTTTGATGATTTTTTTACATTTAATTTAAAGTTGATATAAAGCTGTTTCAGCTTTGAGGGGCTGGTGAATACTTTCTGCTTACTGTTTCCTCATTTCATTGAGGTTTTTCACTTGCACTTGTCTCAAAACTCAACCCTACTCACTCTATTCAACTCTTGAGCAAACCTACCTTTCAGGTTGATACTGAAAGAAAAGATAGTGCTGCTTCTGAGATTCAGTAGTTGAGGTTCTTATTATTTTAAGGCTAAGTGTGTATGTATGTGTCTGAGAGAGAGTGAGACAGAGAGTGAGAGAGACAGACAGGTAGAGATAGAAACAGAGAGAAATAGAGACAGAGTGAGACAGAGACTCAAAGCCTCCCCTTTGCCATGCAAACCAACATTTCTCCAGGACCATCAAAGTTCAGCTATCCTCCAGGAAAATGCCTTCTACCATAGTTTCAGAACAGAAAAGCTGGGATCAAATTGACTTAATATATCATGTACCTTATTATATTATACTTCTCTAAGTAGATTGGTGTGCAACTTAAAAAACATCCATATTTTAGAGTTTCGAGCATAGTTTTTCTGAAATCCTGGTGAGAAAGAATAATTCTTCATTCATTGATATAAAATGCATGAAGAATAACCCACAAAAGCTTTAGACAGACAGATTCACATAATATAATTTTGATTTGAACGTTAACATTACAAGACCAGAATATGTTCCATTTTTTAAAGAAAAAAGGAAAAAATCAAAACAAAACCTATACTTCTACTTGTACAGCGGAAAGAAAGAAGTCTGTTTGTTGTCTGAACCATAAACTGTTAAGTTTACTTAACAAAACTTTTACTTTGGTGCCATTTAACTGAAGATGTGGACATGAGCAAAGTAAAGTAGCTAACACTCACCTTGGAAGTTTGACATATTAAAGTTTATCAACAATACCCTACTGGCTTCAAAATAACATCAAAATGGCAAATACAGAGATCTCACTACAAAAATCATAGTGAATGGTAAACACTGTATGTTAAGACTCTTCTGTACATTTTTGCATTTGCGCACTAATACTGGAGCTTGAACTCAGAGCCTTGCATTCTTGTTCCTGGCTGAGACTCTACCACTAGACCCATGCCTCCAGTTAAGCATTTTTCTGATTTATTGGAGATGAAATCTTGAGGATTGAACTGCAACCTTCCAGATAACAATTTTTCAAGTTTCTAGGATTACAAGCACCCAGCTTTCTGTGCAGATTTTTAACTTGATATGAAATTTTCCATGTCACTATGACAGATTGACCACCACACATGTCATTCCCTTCTCTCCAAAGATCCTTCAAAATAGAGAATAAATGAACCAACTTGAATCAAAATGGCAAGAAGAGTTGAAAAGGGAAGCATGAAATGAGAGAGGTTCACCAATAATCCTGGGGAGATTTTTTTAAATCAAGTTTCTGGAAATAGGAAGCAAAGGAAGGAAGAATAAATAACTTGTAATCCTGAGAAAACTAAGATTGTAGAACTCATGGCTAATTTCCATTTCATAGCCAAGACCAGGTTTAAATATTAGAAACAACAAGGTCAGATAGAGCCAGGATGTAAAGATACACGGGGATTGGTTGAAAATTGATTATAAAAGTTAGTCAGATGCTGCTTTACTACAGTCTTACATGTGCAAAAGGTTCTAAGTCATGCCCAGTAAACATTTAGAGTTTTCCTAAGCATTCAACTACTCATCTAAATATGAGCAATACATAGCTTTTGCAAAGCAAAGCTTCTCTCTTCTGGATGATAGAGTTACAATGTATGCCGAGTTATCTATCAGGCTCTTCAATTATTCAGACCATTAACGAATCTCGTACACTGTAAAGAGAATCAGAGGTCATTGGGTATTGGAAAATGTGTGATCTAAAAAAAAAGAATGAAATGAGTAAATTATCCTAATGAGAAAAGGAGAAAGTAGTGGAGAATACTGTAAAAATGTTTCTAAAACTTTTTCTGGTTTCCATGAAAACACACTATTTATGTCACCTGTGTAGGAATGCTAAGTCACGGCCCCGGTTCATTGTGTTCACACTAACCACACTTCCCATGGGTTTCCACAAGCCAATGACTGAGCATAGTTGGCGGCTGAATAAAGATGAATTACTACAAGATATGGGACTCCTTTCACACATGGTTGGCTTGAGAATTCTCATCAGCTTACCTAAAACCTTCTCAGAATTAAAATGCAAGCAGACCCTTCCTACCCAGTCCTTTCTTTCCCCTCTTCTTCGCAGATATAAGATCCCCATGATGGCCTAAATTCTCTCCCTGCTCTTCATGCTCCCATCTCTTTTACCCATTGAATGCATGCCTTTCATCAAGCCAGTTGTACATATAAAATTCCTATAATGGTTGCTTGAAGTAACCATCATATATGTGGTGTCAAGAATGATCTGAAAACACAAATGATTGGTATTAAACAGACTCAGTCTCCTCATAGGCATTTATAGTTGGGATAGTATCTAGAATATGATCATGGTGGCTAGTGTTCATCTAGGATGGCATAAAAAATAAAAGTTATCTTTGGGGAGAGCACTATTGCAAGTTCCATGCTTAAGGCCTTCGGAAATTATAAGGGAGAGGGGAGCATCAGACTGAGGCTGTGGTGATTAGAATCATAGAGCTAGAGAAATGTTTAAGTGGTCAGGCAAGTCAAATATATTATGCTAATGCTAGGACACTGCTTCGACTGTGAAATGTGGAAAGGGACATACAAATGGATATCTATGAAGATTTGGGCTAAGAAGACTCTCAGCCCTTTAGAGCTTTAGTTGTGGTCCACCCTTTCCTAGTAAGAACTCACTTTGTGCTATGATGAAGGATGCAGAAGAGACTACCTTTGCAAGGCAACAGGAACTTTCTCAGGGGCTTTGCCCTGTCCTTCTCCATAGAGGCCAGTCACGCAAAACTGTAAGACATTATATTGTTTTTGCCAAACATCCAATTCTGAGGAAATTTAATACAACATCAATAAGAAACCAATACTAGCAAAGCAATAAGTGTAAGGCATGTGGGGTTCAAGAAAGAAGATGACTTTATTTTCACACACAAAAAGTAAAAGAAGCCTAGGGTAATAGCCTTTCAGAAAACCCTGAAGCAGACATTCTGAATTGCAAAATGGTTTGCTGAGTGAGAGAGAAGAGAGAAATGTCCTAGTCTTACTGGACATAATATAACAGAAAATTAATAGAAAAGTGTGCATGTGAATAGGTAAGACATGACTAGAAACTTCTGGAAAAACATCAAACAAAGGAAATGCAATATAAACATTATAATATAAACATTCTTTATTGATTTAACTAAAATTAACATTATAATAAAATTAGAAATTTAAGGAAGTGAGATATAGGCCTTATTCAAATAATCATTATCAGTAAATCATTAGTAGATACTATCTAAAAGTTAATGAATAAATACATAAAGAATATATACTTGCAGTAACGTATGAGTCAGCTCCAAAATTAGAAAACTTATAAACATTTGGTGTTGGAAGAGGGCCTGGCAGATGAGATGGAAATGAAGAGGGAATATTATTTTTATTATTATATTAGGACTACTTATTATTGAATTATTTGACTTTACCCACATGAAAATTAATTTTATATACTAAAAATTTAAAAACAAAAATAAATTGAAATGTAAAATTCAAACAAAAATGGAAATAGATATTAAATTTGGAAGTAAAAGAGGAAAGATGGAACCAGGGAGATGAGTTCAGTAATTTGATTATATAAAAAATGTTTTTACACTCTTCCCAAAGAACTAAAATATATAAACAAATAATAATAATGACAATATTTTTGACATTAATATTATTAATACCATATATCAGTAATGTGTAAATAATCCCTTGTACATAAATAAATTCAAAATATCGGCAAATTATATGAACAAGGTAGATTTATCTACTCAATATAATGTATATTAAAACAAAAATCAAGTACTATAAAAATTTATTACAATGCTGGGCACGGGTGGCTCATGCATGTAATCCTAGCTACTAAGGAGGCTGAGATCTGAGGATCGCGGTTCAAATCCAGCCTGGGCATGAAAGACCATCAGACTCTTATCTCTGATAAAACCATGCAGAAAGCCGGAAATGGTGCTGTGGCTCAAATGGTAGAGCGCTCGCCCTGAGCTAAAGAGCTGAGGGACAGTGCCCAGGCCGAGTTCAAGCCCCATGACAAAAAAAAAAAAAAAAAAAAAATGATTTCTGGTAGTTTAGTCATGTGAGGATTTTTATAATGACAAGGAAAGCTAAAATTAATACAGCATTTTTCAAAAGGAACTTGGCAACATACAGTATTATAAAGGGTCAGGACCTCCCGACATGTAATTGCACTTATACAAATCTGCTTTGTGAGAAAACTAGGCAATGGAGACAGACATTTATATTCTTGAACAGGATGTTGTATATAATGATGAAAATTGTAAAACAGTTTAGATGTTCAACAATAAGAGAATATTTCAAAGAATTATGGCACATATGCCATGCAAAATTTCTTGTTGATGGATGAAGATTATTTGACATTGAAAAAGTATCAAGATATATTATTTTAAAAAAAAATCTCTAATAGGTAAGACATACATGCTGTATAGTACAATTACTTCCTAATCATAAAGGAGGATAAGTATGTGAAATATTAAATTGTGTTATGAAATATTAAATTGTGTTATGTATGATAGAAATGTTTTATTTGATCTGCATGCCTTTTCTCAGTTTTATATAATGAATTTTGACATGCAAATATATATAAATATGATGTTTCACACACATAAATTTAAGATGAATTTAAATATAAACTTAAAATAATGTATTGAAATAATATCATATAGCATATATCATGTACATATATGTAATACATGATATAATGTATATGTGCATGTAATTATTTTGTAATTATTTTGTAATCCCTCTACCAAGTTATAAATTCTACGAGGACAAGTTCCAGAAACATGGTAGGCTTGCTGAATTCATAATATAAATTAGAAATATAAACTCACACCATAATTTTACTATTTAAAAAAAGTTAGGTTACATTTATAGGGGGACCCTTAAATCTTTCAGGCTACCTTCTTTGTCCCATATGTCTCCAATCTGGTAGGTAGAACCTTAAGTTTTAACAGTCAAACTATAAAACTGTACTATCCTTGGCCACAGCAGCAGTCCTCAGGGCTGTCAGGGATGCATGATTGCTGTGAGACAGTCATATGGTAACCATAGCTGTGTTATTTTGTTTCTATCTGTAGTCTAGCAACTGAGGAAGTAAATTTATCTTATTTACTTAAGTAAGTTTCCTAGCCATCTTAAGAATCATCCTGGAGAGTCCCTAATTCCGGATGGCCTTTATAGCTTTGTGTTCCATTAAAGTGTCATCTCCTTTGAGCCACAGCTGCGATTTTCAACCCTTTACATTTTACAAAAGAAAGCTTAGCTATCATCTGTACCAATAAGAGCTCTGGAGAAACATCTTCCGCAAGGGCTAGCAAGAAACCTGTTCATCTTTCCTAATTTGACTTCTCATATCTAAAGTTCTATGCTTTTGTTTTGGAAAAGCAAAAACATTTGCAATGTGATCTGGGTTTGCATAGTTCCAGGGAATTCCTCAAAAAGGAATTTCCTTCCTTCCTTCCTTCCTTCCTTCCTTCCTTCCTTCCTTCCTTCCTTCCTTCCTTCCTTCCTTCCTTCCTTCCTTCCTTCCTTCCTCCCTCCCTCCCTCCTCCTCCTCCTCCTCCTCCTCCTCCTCCTCCTCCTCCTCCTCCTCCTCCTCCTCCTCCTCCTCCTCCTCCTCCTCCTCCTCCTCCTCCTCCTCTTCCTTCTCCTTCTTCCTTCTAATTCTGGAGCTTGAACTCAGGACCTGGACCCTGTTCTACCGCCCAGTTTTTTCCACAGTTAATTGGAAATAACGGTCTCATGGGCATTCCTGCCTGGCTTTGAACTGCAATCCTCAGATTTCAGCCTTCTGAGTTGCTAAGAATATAATCCTGAACCACTAGAGCCTAGCTTCAAATAGGAATTTGAGGTAGAAGAGCATGACAAAGTTATTCTAGAAAAATTCATTCCCTTTCCATCAACTCACCAGGTCTGCTTTAGACCACTTCAACATGGATTAATAGAGTGAGTGATCTATTTTAGTCTCTTTAGCCTCCTACTCTTACTTTATTCTCCTCACCACACAGTAACACTAATAGTCATTATTACTCTCGTGCAAACTCTTTTCCTCATAATGCCTGCACTGCCTCTCCATGAGCAGCCTTCCTTCCTTCTGATCATGCCTGAGTCCACTCAGACTTCCAATGCTTCTTCAGAGCAATTTTCCATGGTAACCCATTCTGTGTCAGTGTCTTACAGCAAGGTCTCACAAACTTTCCAATCTCTAGGCTATCCAGAGCTAATCTTAGAGATGGTTGTGTATGAAGATTCTACTTTTGTCCTAACCCCAGTATACCTAGCTAAATCAATGAAAATGGGCTTCAAATCAAGAAAAAGCATAAGATATCACTGTTACTTCCTGTCAGATCACATGAATCTGATTACAAAACTGTACCAGATCAGCCATATAATGAGCATAGAAAATTAATATTAACCACTGATATTTATCAAACATTTAATATGGAATACTATGCTGTTACATGGATTGCATTTGTGACCTTCCTACAAACTCTCTATTATAGTTGTGTTGAGTAACATCCAGACATTTTATGAAGGAGAAAACTAAACCCCAAGAACTGAGGAGCCATTATAAAGTCTAGGAATATGTGGCAGAGCCTTGACTGAAATGTAGGAAACCTTCTTGGTAATGGTAGTATATGCTTATATGTATTCCCAGATTGTAAGCTATTAGCTAACCACATATGTTCATACACTAAAGTTTGTACAGTCATATTAAACTGTTGGATTTCTTAAAGAGGAGTTTGAAACTATTAGTCACTTCCTAGGCTCAACCTGACCATTTCTAATAAACCCGTTGCTCACGCTTTGATTTGGCCTGCTAAAGCAGGACAAACTATAAATAGATTAGACATCATAGAATATTTCATAAATAAGACTTGTTGGAAGTGTCACTGTAGCTCAAGTGGTAGAGTGTTTGCCTTGAGCTGAAGAGCTGAGGGACAGCACTCAGGCCCAGAGTTCAAGCCCCACAACCAACAACAACAGCAACAACAACAAAGACTTGTAATTCTACAGGGAAAAAAATGATTCAATTCTGGAAAAAAAAGTTTGGGGATAGGATATGTAGAAGTATGGGAAAGAAATAGAAAGGAAGAAAGCCTTGAAACGATAGAGTAGTAGCTCTGTCTGATATTTCCTGGTATAAATGTGGACTAGAAAGTTAGTATTTTCTCATGGTTTTTTTAAAAAAAATTTTCAATGTCTCAAGGGAAGAAGAAAATTGTTTTCATTCATGAGGAGGGGTTTGGTGGATGTGGTAAAGAGGTAAAGAATGAATTGAGAACATTTTAAAAAGGAATTTGAAATAATGGACTTGGAGATATGCTTGGATAGGGAGAGAAATAAAGACAGAGATGTAAATAATGGAATCATGGTGATGATTAAATATTAAATAAAAATGTATTTCTGAAGTTTGCACCAAATGATTCTTTGTATTGGGTAAGTAGCTGTCTTTTCTTTATATCACCAATGACTTTAGCAGAGAAATTATTGTCCTCTATGAATTCAAACTCAAGAATCACAATCCGAGAATATATATGTATATATAGGTATTATGTATATATACAATCAAGTAGTTTTTAATAAAAGCTTAAGGAACTTTGTCAGAGTATCAAGGAATAAGAAGAGCTATTTATTATAATGTAGAAGTCTGGAAAAGTGACCAATTAGGTCACTTAATCACAATTTAGGTCACATTAGTCATGAGTTTAGTTTCAAACATAGTCAGATAAGATGCTTGTTAGACTTTCAATAGAGATGTGATATCAAAATTTGCAGATATAGATCACAAACTGCATGGGTTTATTCCCTCACCCAAAGAGAAATATCACAGTAATTGGAAAGCAATTTAATCTAATAAGAAGATCTTTAAAATATTGGCAACAAAGTTGTTGCATGCTTGTTAATATGAGGCTTGATGTAGTGGAATATAGACATGAGGTGGTCATAACTCCGTGGTACATAATCAAACCTGGCAAAATGCATCTCAGGAAAACTTCCTCAAAGTTGTTTTGGTTCTCAGATCAATGTGGTATGTTTGGCAAACAAAATGTATTTACTGTCTTCTAAGGAAAAAAAAAAAACACACTAGGATAAATACCAAAGAATCTTTACTTGACACTGCTTGATCACTACTGCTCTGCTATTTTACAAATAAAGTATTACCCCCAAGGTCAGAGATTTTTTTTCAGAGAAATTACCCAGATGTCTTGGCATAAAAGAGCAATTTTCAAATGCTGAAGGACTAGTGTGTCACCCTGGGGAAGTCAACAATAAGTATTTTGATCTGAGTTAAGTGGCCAGAATTAAGATGTGAAGTCTGACCACTGAAAAGCAAAACATATCAGCAGAAAAGACAAGAATCAGATTTGTTTTATTCCTGAATTTCCAACAATTTGGTGGAAAGCCAACTTCTAAAATAGGAGCTCTTCAGTAAGCAGGTTTTATGCTAGCTCTGTAATGGAAAGCTTAAAAGATCATCTACTAATCTGAATTTCTATGAGGAAAAGCACAGCTATGCTTGTGGGCAAGTGTTTCTTAGGCATGAAAGATCTTAAAGGTAACTGCTCACAATTTCAACTGAGATGAGGTGGTGAAAACTGACATCCAAACTGCGGCACTGATGTTATGGAAGATGTTTGACAACCAACAGTTCAAAGACAGATGTGCTTTCCTCCACTGGCTATAGGTATTGAGAGGAAGTAAAGATCTTGAAAGTGAAGTACTCCAAGAATGGGATCACTCACTTAATAAGCATACATCTTTTGACTTCTTTAAAAATAAAAGAGGAACAAAGAAACCAAGAAAGGAAAAAAGAGATTCAACCATTATTTTTTCTAATGATTTTGAAAGAAAAGAAAATACTCTTTTGTGTATAATTGAATTTCAATTAAGTTTAGTTTAACACCAAGATAAATGGATTGAAAAGAATGGAGAGTGGAAAGAAGAGAAGGACTAAGAAAGGAAATGAGGGAAGAAAGGAAGGAGAGAGAAGAGAGGGAGGGAGGCTAGAGGAATAAAGAGAGAGAGGGAGGGAGGGAAAGTAGGAGGGTGGAAGGAAAGGAAGGTAGAAAGAAGGATTATAAAAAAAATAGCAAGGGAAGGAGGGAGAAAATGCTTAAGATAAAATTCAAAGCTCCAAGAGTCTTTGAAGCAGTCTGGCAAATCTGTATACCAATATGGCAATCCTCTGTTTATCCTTTTTGGTTTTGGTCATTATTAAAGGGAACCCATGAGGTCTATTTTATTATTAGATGCAATTAGTTTATTGTGCAGTGTTTCCTTAGGTTAAATCTAAAGCTGCTTTCCTATAACTTTGACGGTTGTTGCTAGTTCTACCCTTAGATATACTAAGCCATATCTACTTCATTTTTCTCCTGCAAGCCTAAGTGCAGGCAGCTAGTAGCCTCAGGCCCACAGAGCCCTGCTCCAGGAGGCTGCCTGGTCTTAGCAGCAGCAGAGCAAGCAGAATCAGACCATCCCCTAAAGGAACAGCAGCTTTGGGACCTGGGCTTATGACATCATTCTGATTAGGGAAAATGTTGCAGCTGGACCCCTGTGTTGTAGAGCATTTGTTAAACATTAAACAGCGAGCCCCATCTCCACAGGGAAACTAGAAACAACTGCAAATGGGGTCAGACTTGCCCAAGGGAGCCCGAGGCAGAAGTATTCTGACATGAACATAAAGGATTGATGCCTCTGATGTAGTTAGCAAGGCAGTTCTTACATTTGCAGTCTTTGGTTCAGTAACAGTGCAATGGTTTGCTGCTACTGGAGTTAATGCAGAAAGTCTGTACACAGAGGCATTATTTTGCCATGCGCAGGGCGATGGGGAACTAAAGAATGAAAAAGGATGGGATATGGGGAGCACAATGGAGCATCCAGCTCTAGACAGAGTAACAGGAAGTTCCACTCTGCTCATACACAGACAGATGATAGACTCTGGGCAGAGATGGTAAGCAAAGCAATCTTGGTGCCACTACTAGCTCAACCATGGGAAGGAAGCCTACACAAAAGATAGCACTGCCTTCTTGAAAAGAATCCTTTATTTTTTTCCAGAGAAAAACTTGAAGTTGTGACACAGGAGATGGGTGGAGAAAATCTGAAGGGTCTCACTAGAGTCACTTTTTGACTCTGAGTAGCAATATTCTCTATCTTGAAATTTACTGGATAAAGAGGAAGGGACACAATGCTTGAAGCAGCCACAGCAAGACAGAGAGAGGCAAATAAACCTAGAAAGCCAGTCACATAATACTAAATAAACATGCACTCTGATGATGTAAAGAGAGAAATTATATCTACTAGAAATATCTTTGAAGATTCTTAAGAAGGCACCCATAACCCTAGTAAAAGGGAAGGATAGACATTATTTGGGCCTAAAATTCAGAACAGAGATCTGTTCAAATGATGGCTGGTTTTATGTGTCAACAGGACTGAGCCAGGGAATGCCCAGATATTTGCTTATACAGGTTGAGTCTATCTGGGAGGATGATTGTGGAGAACTGGTATGCTGAATGAAGCAGACAATACCCACCTACCCCTGCCCTACCATCATGTGAAAGAGTATTGCCCAATTCATTGAAGTGAGTCATTCTCCATTCAAACTGAATGATGCTCTTTCATTTTGTTTTATTGGAAATAGACCAACCAGGGGAAGAAAACCTGAACATTCTCTGATGATCTGATGAGTTGGAAAAGAAATCTCCTTATTTTTCACACTCCTGAGACACAAACTACAGTCTATTTTAGTGGCTTTCTGGCTTCTCATATTTGTATTTTATGCATTTCTATTGGTGAATTTTCCTTCTCAGGCATACTTTATGCTTCTCAGACTACATCTTAACTTGCCTCAGTTTATATCGTGCTATTCTATAAAGTAACCTAGTGGAATTAGATTTGCTTTTGTAATGTCTCTAAGAAAAATATGTGTTTTTTAACATTGGGAATTTATTGAAAGCTAAGAAATAGACCCAGTCATAATTTATAAGAGCAATATTGCCAAGTTCAGTAACTTGTAAGTCTCTTCAACTTTTTATTCTCCAGGTAGCTTAAGTGTGTACTTTAAATTTTTTTGTTTGACTTCACTCTTAAAATTATTTATTTTAATTATAATAGCATTTCATTTGTCACCATATAAATTAGCTTTTCTTAATATTAGTGCTATAACCACACAAGTTAGGTATATTTACAGGAAACAGATCTAATAGAAAGAGATCATCCATCCATTTATATTTTATTTATATAGGTACTTATTACAAGGCATTTTGGCTTATAAAATTATAGAAATTGGAAAAGCCTGTGATTTGTCCACAAACTGGATAAAAATCAGAAGTGTATTGTTACAACAGTTATTTACCTTCCTTAGTAAATGGCTAATAAACTTTTCCTTATCTCCTAGTTAAAATTATCATATTTTCCCCAGAAATTTTATAAAAGGAAATCTAATTTCATCTAGGCTATTTATTGAATGACATGATATGAATTGAAGCAGCTTCCAGGTGATCTGAGAAGTAGAAAATAAGCCTGAGAAGGAAAATTTCCCAATAGCAATGCACAAGATACAATTAAAAGAACTCTTCTTCATTTCTGGTTCCAATTTACGTTTATAGTTTCAAATTTCTTCCTAACAGAGTACCACCACATTTTTTCAATATATTCTGTAAACTACCTTTTATAGTAATGCCTCTTTTTTAACTATCATCATGTAGTTTTGTTGTTGGTGTTGCTTTTCTTTTTCTCTTTTTCTTTTTCTTTTTCTTTTCTTTTTTTTCTTTTATTTTTGGGGGGGGGGGCGGTTGTGGGGCTTGAACTTTGGGCCTAGGTGCTGTTCCTGCACTTTTCAGCTCAAGGGTAGCACCACTTCTGGCTTTTAATTGACCATAAGAGTCTCACGGACTTTCCTGCCCCGAGGTTGGCTTTGAACTTTGATCTTCAGATCTTAGCCTCCTGAGTAGCTAGGGTTGCAGGCATGAGCCACTGGTGCCCGGCTGTTGTTTCTTTTCTGGTTAAACAAGAATATAGGCTATTATTTAAAAGAGAAAGTAGTGAAAGCCAAATGAAAATGGAATTTTGTTTTGAGTTTATCCTACAATAAATATAATATGAATTTCCAAGCCCCTTAATTATTTTCTCAAATATTGAGACATAAAATCCATGGTCATTTTTAAATTAATGCTTCCTGAAGGGAGTTTTTCAGATTGAACAAGGCCTTCCAAGAAGGCTTCTGGCTGAATCAAACATGCTGCTTAGTTTGCTTTAGTAAATAAACCTATAAGTTAAGCACCTATGATATGCTGCTTGTGCACTGATCTGAATGCTGACATTTCATTGCTGGACAAAATGCCAGTTTTCCAAGTTTTAAGGAGACTGGGAGTCTATAGAGAAGACTAATGAGGGAACTTCAGTGCAGTGTACTAGATCCTAGAACAGCAGTAAGTCTGAATACTGTGAAGGCTCAAAGAATGAGCAACTATGCCAGTCATTAGAGACCCAGAAAGACTTTCCAAGGGAAATGAGGCATAAGAAAATATCAAAAAGATGAGCAATAGATAAACCAGATTAAAGAATTAGGGTGAAGAGAGAAGAATTGGGGTCCAAAGGTAAAACATGTTCCAAGGCCTATATACAAGAATAATCATGAGTTATACTTGGCACTTAACATCAAAGTAGAAGCTGGTAAGAAATAAAGATGAAAAGACAGCATAATCTAGCATGAAGACCTTGGATTTTTATGTTAAAGGCAATGGAAAAAAATCATTGATAAATGTAATCAGGAAATTGCATGACCAAAATATGATTTGGGAAGGTTATTTTCTTCGAAATGGGTTAAAAATATGGCAAGCCTATCTACCACCCAAAAGATCCAGAGAATCTTGCTTAGTACTTCATGCTAAATGTGATCCTACCCACATTTAGTTCAGTAAGTGAAAGCATGAAGCGAAAAGCAAAAACAAAAAGAATGAAACACACAATCAGAGGACTGATACTACGCAGCTCTGCTCTAGAGACTGTAGCAACAACAACAGCAACAACAAATCAGAAATAAAGGGGCAAGTCACTCTGATCTAGGTTCCCCAAATCAAAGATTGTGATGCCAAATGTAGCCAAATTTCTGAGATATATCTCTTTAAAAACAAAAACAAAACAACAACCACCACCAAAAACTTGGTCTTAGTAATCCTCATAGTTTTCTGAATCTCACAGGGCTTCAAGACTGGCTTGAAAACTTTACTTAACCACTTTATTGCCACAGAAGTTACAAAGCCTGGGGCCAGCCATAAAGATGTTAATTTAATGAATATTCATAATCAATAAATATTCATTAAACAACATTTCCGTTCCAGGCATGCTGTTGCTCCTGGCAGGTCCCGCCTGCATGGCAGAGTGCACTTGTTAAATGAGTGTTGCTCATTGCAGAAACACCTTATGGGATTTCATGAAAGAAGCAGCATTCATCCACAATCCATACAGATGTGTAGAGACAAGTTGGAACAAATTCTCTACAAAAGGAGAAAGAAAAGCTTTTTCTCTTTGGTACAGTTCTTGTGTTTCACATGTCAGAAGTGTGGCCAAATATGTGAAACTCTATGAGGGAAACGCAGTAGAGGGCCATGGCTTTTATTTTTCTGTGTGTGGGCAAATGCAAAGTCACGACACTAATCAGCTCTATGCCTGTGTAGAAAAAGCCAGGTTTTAAATGCAAATGGAGAATTGTGAACATCATTACTCTACAAGGTTTGTTTTCTTCATTGTGTGATGCCTTTTGAGAAAGGCAAGCATTTAAAGCAGATGAAATAGCTATGTCAGTGCCCTGGTTTTTCTTTGGGGTCTATGTGTTTTGTTAGAATACATTGAATACAATGAAAGACGTGATGTGTACTTAGGTGAAGAGCACAAAGATGTAACTCTTGTAGGGGTGGACTGTGTATCAAAATGAATACCAGGGAATGGAAACATATTTTTGGGGGGAGGGCAAATAAAGAGGAACATGAATGGAGGGAGGAAGACTAAGTAAATTCGAATAATAAAACCTTGAAATAAAAATTAATAGAAATAAAAATTCTAGGTAAAAAGAAACCAGTAGGCACACGTGATTCTCATTAAGAATCTAGAAAATTTCTGCAGGATCCAAGGGATCCAAAAAAGTACTGGAAAATGACTGAACAGACAGATCCTACCATACTACTTCATTTTAGAAATGTCTCTTTAAGAATACTACAAACAAGCTTGGCACCAGTGGCTCATGCCTGTAATCCTAACTACTCAGAATGACAAGATCTGAGGATACTTGTTCAAATCTAGCCCTGGCAGCAAAATCCAAGACTCCAATCAACCACCAAATACCGAACATTAAGCTGTCATCCAAAAGCTAGATCACTTATTCTTAATTAAAAACAAAACAAAATGAAACTAAGAGACAGCTGCCAGACGTTGAGGTCAAGCTTCAGCACCACTGTGAATTCTGTCTCTCTGTCTCTGTCTCCTTTCTCTCTCTCTTCTCTCTTTCTCATTCTGTCCTTTCTCTTTCTTTAGAGTAACAATATATTTAAAATACTTAATAATTTTCTGTAATTTTAAGACTATTTTTGCTTGCTTTTTATTGACTCCATAGACTGTAGCAATTCTATGCTGTCGTGTTATGAAATTACGAGGTGTTTCCAGCTGGTGTACAGTATTATCCTCCTTTCTGATGTTTCTGGTTCTTTCTCCATGCCTAGACACCCACAGGAACCATCCTAATGTATGGGACTTTCAGTAGATAGAACTCCTGTTATTTTGCCAGCAAGTCACTAAGAAAAGCTAGTCACTAAAAAGGTAAGTTTAACCAAAATATCTTTAGTGCTGGCTGGGCTTTGGTCCCTGATTTCAAAGAGTAGGCCTAGAAGCAGTGAGAGTCTGAGAGAAAATTGATGGGTTATTTGAACTGTGGAATTTGGTATCTTCGTGGCCACTTGTGAGACTCTTATTGTTTTCCTTTGTTGAGTAGGTCCTTTCAAAAAACTGTCTTCTTAGACACCCTCTAAGCAGTCTTCCTTCTGAGACATGTGAGAGTTTGCTTGTAGCAGTGTTTCTCCAATTCTTACAAGTTGACCTTTTTTTCTTCTTAAAATCTTGGGACTTTGATTAATATTTGCATAATGCAGACAAAGTACTAAGGTTCATGATTCCATAAAGATAGCATTTATGGCCATCTGGCCTGACAAGCTTTGAATAGAAATGTGAGAGGTGAAAGGTGAGCTGGGGAGGTAGATTGCCTCCAGCATTTGATGGAATAAGAAGCCTTAGCTGTAGTGGATTTTCAAAGAAAAATGAAATCCTTATATTTTCCCTTCTTTGCTTTTTGAGTGAACTTTCTCTTTATGATCCTTACATCCCATCATTTTCATTTGCAAAAGGGTGATATAGAAACCACAGATCTCTCATAACCAAAGTGATTGCCTATCAAACCCAGATCACTAGCCAAATTAAACATTTCCATACTCAACAATCTCTTGCACAATTGGGCACTTGCTATCTCTCCAAAAGAGGTCCTGACAGTAAACCTGTTTTACCTAAGCAATTTTAATTGCATCTTGTGGCATACCATTAGTTCTATTACTGAGTTGTTTGTGCTTGCTCATGAATAATAATTGTAAAATACAATAAATTTTTAAATACAAATTATAAGAAAAGTGAACTCAAATACTTTTTGTGGAAACTAATTTAACCCTGCATGAGATTTTTCTGTTAATTTCTGTAGTCTAAGAATGGGAAAGCTACAGTCTAAAATAGCTCACTGTGATGCTATTTCACACAATTGTATTTTAGGGGAGGTATAGATAATGAAATTATGTAAAATCTATATATTGCTAAAATATTTTGTTGTTGTGATGGTTTTGTCTAATTACAGAGGTCTTTTTGGCCAGCATCTTGATTATCCATGTAATTTAACAATACTCAGATTATTTCTTGCTCCTAAATTGTAGAAATAATTGGTTTAAGGCTATTTTTCTTAAAAATCAGGTTAAAAACTGCCTTGGGGAGAGGAAGGAAAAAATTGTTTAAATAGGGATATAGGTGGACCCATTGCAACAATGAGATGTGCAAAATGCTCTGTTGAAAAACAAACTTTACAACTTTGGTGGGGAGGCCAGGGCGAGGTGGGGGGAGGGGAGTATAGTCCTGGAGGTGGGAGGGAAGGGATGGTAGGGGAAAAACAAAGGAGGCAACAATGCTTGATAAGAAATGTACTCATTACCTTGCTCATGTAATTGTAACCCCTCTGCACGGTATTTTCACAAGAAAAAAAATTAAAAATTAAAGAAAAAACAACTGCCAACCAGTTTCTTGCAGTATGGCTGCCAAGCCATCCTAAGTATGATATTCTGGATAATGAAAGCTGATCAGAAAATGAATAGGGACTTCTTGGGTAATACAATATGGCACATGAACAAGAATGAAGAGAGGACTACTTCACATTCAAATCCTATGTTGCTTATCTTAGGTTTTCCCCAACATGAAATCATAGTAGAGAATTAAATGTGATCAAATTTTCATTGATGGTAACAAAATATTTCTTAAACTCTTATACGTAAAATTTCCTCTACACTACACTGTTCTTCTCCAGTTTCATTTTCAAATATAATAGTTATCTTCTTGTAATCTTGACTTTGTTCTATATGTGTCTCACCCAACTCTTTGCTTTCCATTTCCCTAAACTCAAGAGTTGCAAGCCCAAAAGTATGAAATTGTAATTTGTAATCCAATAAGGGATCAGGACACTGGAAAATATTATTTTAGAGCATTATGCTCATAACTCAAAATATAAAGAAACAAATAACAACTCTAACAGCACAACACAAACAATACATTTATTATAAATAGCATTTTAGCTCACTTAATCCTAAAAGGACTCAGCAAGTTAGTCTGGGTCTAAATTTCACTATTTCTTGACAGCCTCATCGTATTGTAGGTACATTCAAAAAGACCTCTCTGAACATCTAGCCTTTAGTGTCCACAAACTCCTATTTCCATGGTGGAGCATGGATTGTTCTTACCATTCAGCTTTTGTACAAATACAAGTGGAAAGTCAAAGGCATTTCAACAGAAGCTAGTTGGTCTTAATACTTCATTTGGGGGCCTGTTCAGGGCAGGCAACAGTGTCTCCTTCTGCATATGACAGGAACAGAAGTCCAGAGCTTATTAACACTTGAGGCACTGAAGTAGATGACGCCCAAGAGCTGAAACAAGGGTTCATCACTAACTAAAAAAATGCCTTCAACTCCCCAGATTCTGATATATGTGACTTAATAAAGCAGGGGTAAAGAGGGATATAGTTGGTATCCTGAGGCACTCTGGTTCTCATTTTTTTCAAACCTTTCAATATAGTATAGCCTTTAGTCTCAGAGTTTCTACTGGGCTTGTTTGGAAAATGTCTCAAAAACCAAATAATGTTTAATTGCTGTCATTACAAGGTTACTGATGCAACACATGACAGCTATCAGCCAATCATGTCATATCATACATTTAATGGGGAAGCTTATCAGCCACCAAGGTACTGTAATTAATTAGGCATTCTCCACTGTGAAATAATATACAAACATTGAGATCACACTTGCTTGAGATAAGCAGCATGGGATCTAACATAATAATGTACAGGTCCTAAGAAGAGAGAAACAGACAAAGTATTTGAAAATGATTCATTCAAGGGCACAGTCATCACTGAAGGTGGAATTCAGAAGGAAACGGGTTTTCCAGCTTCTCGTTATGAGTTTCCAGAAACTCTTCTGTTCCCATGAGAAATAACAGTAGCATGAGAAATTAAAAGGTTTTGCATACAGATTTCAAATTTTCAAGAATGGTATTTAAAAAGCAGCTAGCTGCAAGGATAAGGTAAGAGAAATCTTTCTCTGCTAATGACAAACTGATAATCTAGTTGTTTTTCAAGTCTTTTCTCTTTCTGTTTTCTAACAAAAGGGACAATGGTATCCACAGTACCATCAAGCCTAGCAATTGGTTTTCTTTTTTTGAAAACTGAAGTGTATATGTCAGTTTTCAAAGCAGCATGACTCTGTTAGCCTTTGCTCCCTTTATCCCCAGCCAAAAAATGCAGAATTGATAGCATCTGTTTCCACTACCCATGCTATCCCAATCATCAAAAACACATAGAGATGGGGAAGGAAATGCTGAATGCTCTCACATGCCTGCCCCTGACCAGGAAGACTGCTCTCTTCCAGGCATTCATTTCCTTCCTTTACTTGTATATCTCACTCATACGTTTAGCTAGAAGAGAGTTTGGGAGGAAGTCAAGGCAAAGGATCAAGGGTTAAGAGTTATCCCATGCCTGCCACAAAGAAGAAAAGAAAGGAAGGAGAAAAAAAATTATGTCAAGTATTTTCATTTGAAAAATGAGTAGGATGGTCTTTGAAAACAGAAACATCTTCAGAGCCTATGAAAATTTATAATGGAGCACAATGTACTATGGGAAAAATATAAACACAACCAGACGATCAATCAAAAAAATCTTAAACTACAAAGTAATATCACATCAAACTGTTTACTATGTAGCTTCATTGTGGAAAATGGTGGTAGGGGAGAGGCAGAAAACTAGGATTCTCTAAGCAAATGAATATACTTGCGTGCAAAAGGTTTTTTTTCCATACTGTTAATTTGTACTTTATTCTTTTTTGTACATATGCAAGAGTAATTTGCTTATCATAGCTGGGAAAAATAGAAATTGATTTAGAGAAAAGAAAATTTTATATAACATAGGTAAGACTATATGACTGTATATACATACAATTTATATATATATATATATATATATATATATATATATATATATATCAGAGGAGAGGGACAGAGGAACAAAGCAGGGAATAGCCTTCATGGGTCTGTTGACCCTCTAAACACCAAAGTTAAAGGATATACACAACTTGAACATTATATCATTATGGATATTTCTTGCAGTATATGTTAGCAGGGAAATAATCACAGTGTAATAAACAGGTTTTATAGCATTTTAATCATATTTTGGCAATTAATAGAAATGAACTCATATACAATTTAATGAACACATGTTTATAAATTTATACAAAATACGTAGTATTTTTAGACTAAAAATAGGTTCATGTCAGTGATTATTTTTCTGTTCATGTGTTTGGAAAGTGCTTTCCAAACACTTTCCCTAGAAGCTGTTACTCAAAAGAATTGTGTGTGTGCTATTTAACAACTATTTCTCAAGGTCATTCATAACAAACATTTGTGTCTTTATCTTTCATACACTGGGTTTAGATTTATTCACACATATTCTGATGTGATTTTTCTCAGAACACTTACCAAACTTTCACCTAAAACTTTTAGTACCATATTTCCAATATTGGAGAATAATTTGACTTAATAGGTATGGTTTTGCTTTATTATTCACAGTGCTTTTTGTTTTCATCTCAAGCTTTGTAATAAAAATCTAGTTATATGAGCCAATAACTTTGTGACATTAAGCCATCTGTCTAACCTTATATGTTTTGACTCAAAAACTGGCAATCGGAAACAATTTACAAGTTTTCACAAGAGACGGAAGGACACTTTTGCTTAATTACAGTCCTCTTGGAGAAGTTAACACATATTAACCTCCCTAATGTTATGCATTCCCATTAGTAAACTTTTACAAAGTATACACACATCTGTCATTATCTTCTAGTCATATGGTCATAAATCCTGGATATTTGCCCAAGTCTAATGGTGTAGTATTAAGCTAAGTAATATTTAAATAGAAATTATTTTTTGTAAGCCAATGTATATAAATTTTTTCATAGCTTTGAGCACATTGCTTCGCAATTTTAAGTGTGTTTGCTAAAATTCAATGAAATAACTATGCATGACAAATATCAACTTACCAATTCAGCCTTGACTTCTATTGTTCTCTTAGACAAAACAAATGCAAGTATGTTGTATGTGCATGTGTCTCTTTCTGCTCCATATACCTTCCATGTGATTGTACAAGGATATTACATTACCTCCTTCATGGACTCAAAGAAACCAGAGTGTTTTTGAGCATTTATTACTATTTCAACTCAGAGTATTGAATGGTTAAAGACATAGTTTATATAGATTAAGCTACTTTTTTAAACACTCATTACTCCTTTAAATATTTTTTATTTGAAAAGCCATTTCAAGTAATTCATACTAGAAGAATCTCTACTTCTGCAATAAATGAATCTAAAAATTAATTAAATATTAATTGAATTATTACAGTAATTATTCCACTCCATTCTGCCAGAATGAAAAGATGGAACATGTAATTTTAGATTTGAACAAAATAAAATTTCTATATAATTATGGGTGATTTGTGGTTGCTGAAAGATCAGCATTGTGAAGTGTACAGATTTAGTTACTTGATGTTGGTATAATTTGTGGAGGGGAAGGGAAAAAAAAAACAAATCGTTTAGCTAGGGATACAGGTGGACCCATTGCAACAATGAGATGTACAAGTCGTTATGTGGAAAAACGAACTTAACAACTTTGGTGGGGGGTTGGGGGGAGGATCGGATGGGGGAGGGGAGGAGTATGGGAAGGGATGGGAAGGGGAAACAAAGAGGAGGCAACAAGCTTGATAAGAAATGTACTCCTTATCTTGCCCATGTAATTGTAACTCCTCTGTATGGTATTCTCACAATTAAAAAAAAAAACAGGAAAAAAATTATAAAACTTTTATAATTGCTTTGAATTTTGCTTATGTTTATAAAGTAAACATTTACTGCGTTATTTGAAAGTGTTAGAGGAAGGAAAGAATTAAAATATACTCATTTTAACTAGCTTTCTCTTGTAATATTTGTAATTTTTAACTTATATTGCACCATCATTTAGGTCTCAGCTACAATTTTGAATATAAAGTCAAAGTGATATAATAAATAAATCATTTGAGTCACATATATAAATGTACCCTACTAGGACAGAGTTCTTTATTAAAGTAATACAGACAGTGTTAACTTGGTGCTTCATACAATTTTCAGGTCCATAATTTTAGTTATCTACGTGCAGTCACACTGTACTTACACCGTGTAGGTATGACCCAGTGAATCTAAGCTTTTCTCATTTCCTGAATTCCCTATATCTGCATTTGTAATCAAGAGACATTAATAGAGTTCACAATAGCAATTTATAAATGACAGCATCTGCAAGCAGATGTTTCATGGTTAGAGATTATGAATCCTAGTTTTACTGTGTTTCAACCCAAAATGTCTGATAGATTTGGTGTCCCTTGGGCTCTGGTAAAGTAATACAGGGGATCTTTGGGTTTTATTATGCTGATTTATTAGCTGAAGTCATTTCTACCTGTAAGAAATTTCACTATTTTTGTGAGAGTAACAGTTTTTTAAAGGCCAACAAACACTTCCTAATAAATTTACTAAAATTTAACATAAGCTCATTATCTTGATTACAATAATTTTAGATTAATTGTATAAAGAATTATAGGAAATATTTTCATAATTGCAAGGCAATATGTGGAATAGAATCATAGGTATTTTAACTGATCAGAGTTCAGTTTATATTATAAGCATTTGCTTTTTCCACTTAATTGCTGTAAATGTACAGACTTTTTCCTAATTTTGTAAAAATCACTTAAAATAATTGAACAATAAGGAGATTGACATTAAACATGTCTAACAACTTAAAATGTAATTTTTCTCCTTTTATCCAGAAAGTATGGCTTCTATATATAGCATCACCATATAGATTATAGCACTGAAGTAAAAAGCTTGTGCTTCAACTGGCATTGTCTGTTCATGCAAATTACCCTAGCTATTCAGGAGGTTGAGATCTGGGGATCATGGTTTGAGCTTAGGCCAGGCAAAGAAAGTCTGTGAGATTCTTATCTTGAATTAATCCCAAAAGAAAAACAAAAAAATAGTGGTAGAGTGCTAGCTCAAAGACAGCTTCCAGACCCAGAGTTTAAGCCAAAGGATCAGCGCATGCACACACACACACACACACACACACACACACACACACACACACACAAAGAAAGCAAGACAGCAACAAGGAAAGCACAAAGAAAGGGAAGGGAAGAAACAGAAGAGGAGGGAGAGGAGGGAAGGGGGGGGAGGGACTGAAACCATGGGGCAGAGATAATCATCGGGGCCCAATAGTCATCCTGGCCTCATGGTCCAGCCTGCTGGAGGGGGCGGGGCATCAAGAGGCCAGCCTCACAGCTCCACAGAACCAGCCTTGAGCAGGGCCTTGAGTGGCTGCTGTCACTGCCCCAAGAGGCGTGCCGATGGAGGGGCGTCCCATGCCGCCAAAGGAGGCGGGGCGTGCTACTGGAGGGGGTGGGACGTCGAGCTTCCTATTGGGATTGGACAGGGGGCAGCTTGGGGGAGGAGTTTGAACCCATTAGTGAGGGAGGGGCGCAGCCTATCTGGGTATACATAAGCCAGAGAGAGATTAGAGGGAAAACAGTCCAGAGGGAGGAGAGGGGAGTCTGGGGAGACTGGGAGTCCAGAGGAGAGGGGAGGAGAGTAGGGGAAAGACTGGGAGTCCTGAGGGAGGAAGGGGGAGCAAGGAGGAGTGGAGGGAGAGACTGCAGGAGGGAAACCCTGATGGAACAAGGCCGGGCAGGCCAGGCCTGGAGAGGCCATTTGGGAATCCTTCTAGAGAGGCCTGTGGAGAGGCGCCTCCTGGAGCAGAGCAGGGCAGGCCTGCAGAGAAGGAGGAAGGGAAGAAAGGGAAAAGCCTTCCCCTTTGGAGCGTTGGAGCTCTGCAGCTTTGGAGGTCTGAGGTTTGGAGGTTTGCAGACCGACTAATTTGGTGGGGGGGTTGGGGCTGCCTACTGGAGGCTTGGAGGTTTGGTGATTGAGGCTGCTCTTGGTTCTTGGTTCTGCTCTTGCCCAGGACAAAGTAGTCTCAAGACCCTTTCTGGAATAAATAGTGTAAATAAACTTCTACTTGTCCACCATTCACTGTCTGTGCTTCCATAGATTGTCTCGTTTTCTGGACAGAGATCATAAGTGAAGGAAGGAAGGGAGGGAGGGAGGGAGGGACAGAGTGGGGGAGGGAGGAAAGAAACAAAGAAACAAAGAAGAGGAAACAGAAGAGTTTGTGCTTTTGATTAGTGATCTGAGCTCAAGATCATCTCTGTCATTTTACTGTGCATCAAATCTTGAAAGTTTTAACTGGAGATGGTGTCAGTTTTCACCATCTATAATGTGGGATAATAATAGCAACTCTGTCATTAAAGTAGCTAAAGGTTAAAATAATAAACGGCAGGGCTTGCTATACAGAAAACAATGTCTTAGCTTTTATTATAGTTAGAATTTTCCACTGGTAGCTAAAAATATGACTCATTTGAAAGAAATAGAAATGTAGAAAGGATAGCACATTATTCCTTTTTTTTAAATTTCAGGCAAAGGTACATTTTATCCTTGGGACTTGTTGATGATTAATTCAAAGTGTGGATGAAACTAAAGTTACCTGCTTGTCGAACTTCTGTATTGAGGAATGAACCACATATGTTCAGCAGCATATCATGGCTCAGTGAGATGTCACCACTGTGACAGAATAGGAACTTCTCAATGTAAAACAAATACCTCCAATATAGCCATAGCTGTCAGATCATCATTTCTTCTCTATTAAACTACTCTGTTGTCTGTTGCTTCCTCTAACATAGTGAAATATAAATTGCTAACATTTTATTAGTTTAAAATTAAGGAGAAAAAAAAATTAAGGAGAAATATAGTTCATGCAGAACGACATGAATCTAGAGCAAACCAAAGAAGAGGGGATAACACATATGTATCGTTTTTCCTTAAACTTTGTTAAAATGAATGACTTTGGAATGACTTAAGTCTGTGAGTGCTTTTCTGTGTGTCCAGTACAATGGTATACTAGTCTCGAAGACAGCGTGCAACGTGGCAGTTGCTATAGTAACAAGATGTTCTTCATTGAAGAGCAGATAAAATGGTGGCATATAAATAACATATGTACAGTATATTGTCCTGGAGTGAAAGACTTTTGCTCTTTGACCAGAAGAACATGTTTTCTTCTTTCTTGGAATTCTTGTCCATTTTTGATGTGCATATGTATCTAATCTATAAGTAATCAAACTGTCCTCTTTGAAACTACACAGGATACAGATCTTCATGGAGTGAATGAAAGGTGGCTTAGTATTGTAGATACGCTTGAAAGAAGTTGATGGGTTGGAAAGAAGAACTTGCATGAAATGCTGTGCTGAAAACATTGCACGCTGTAGCAGCTTCCTTTGCAATTAAAGCTTACTTTATAGTTGTGTTTTCTTAATGACTTGTTCATACAAGGCATACATTGGTGTAGGAAGCAAGTCAGAAATCTGGAGACTAGGTACTGCTGAGCTGCAGTGCTCTGAATTCAGAGTGGCAGAAATGAGTGCAGAGCTAGGCTTACCTTGAATGCATTCTCTTTCCTAGTGCAAGGCACTTAGTGACTCTAAATTGTATTTTTCTTTCTTTTTAATTGTCTTTAGTTGTACAAAGTGGTTTCAATTCAACATGTCAGTTTATGAGCACAATGAATCTTGATCAATGTCACTCTCTCCATCATCCCCTCATCTGTCACCATCCCACCTATTAAATCTTACTTTTAAAGCCAAGATAGATTAAGCTAATTGTTACAAAGAACAAGCAAAAGGATCAAAGTAGCAAACACAGATGAAATTTCTATGTAAATGTGAAACATTGTTTATAATAAGTACTATGAAAAGAAATACTTGACACTACCAAACAGGGTTTTCCTTGTTGGGCTATAAAATGATGGGCAGTGCATGGACAGTGCAAGTACTAATGCAACCAAATTTCTTCTTATTTCATGGTCAACAAATCAGTGCTTCTTAACTGGTAAGTGTTGTTTAATCTATTAGCTAATAATGTACAAATGTAAGTTTCATAAATGTAAATCAGATTTATGCATTTGATGGTGTAATAGATTTTTCAGATTGTTTCTCATTAAAATTGTCAGGGAAAGATCAATGTGCATCCGCACATGTACATGTATGTGTCATATCTAGTCATCTATATAATTACATAGAATTCAAATAAATTATACATGCAACATGTATTTATAATGTACCATGTGATTTTTTTTGTTTCTTTGTATGTTCCTCCCCCATGGTATAACCCCTGTTTTCACTGTATTTGATGTCGTTGCCCTGTATCTTATATATACACTTCTCTAGCTTGGGGAGGGGAAGGGAAAAAACAAAATGCTTAAATAGGGCTACAGGTTGACCCATTGTAACAATGGGATATACAAGACATTATATTAAAAAATGAACTTTACAATTTAAGCAGAGAGGGAGGAGAAGAATATAAGTGTGGTGGTGGGAGGGAAGGGAGAAAAGGGGAGAAACAAAGGAGGAGGTAACAATGCTTGATAAGAAATGTACTCATTACCTTGTCATGTAACTGTAACCCCTCTATACAGTATTTTTACAATAAAAAAGTATTTAAACTAGAAAAAAAGGATATCCTCCTTTGGTCTCACTGTGTGAATGTTTAAAGTTCTGTTTATCATGTCAAAGTGTAATTTTAGGTGTTTTAGTACCTATTGTGTCTACTTATAGATTTATAGGCATGACCTAATTATTACCAATGAGCTTATTTTTTCTTTGGGTCTGTCTTACTTCACTTAATATAATTTTTTTCAAATCTTTCCATTTCCTTAAGAATAGGGCAATATCATTCTTTCTGATGGAAGCATAGAATTCCATTGGGTATATATATGACATGTTCTTCATCCATTCATCCACTGAGGGGCATCTGGGTTTCTTCTGTATCTTGGCTATGGTAAATAATGCTTCAATGATCATGATCATTTTGGTACCTGTAGTGTGTCATGGGTTGTGGTCAATTGGATAAATTCCCAGAAGTGGGATTTCTGGGTCATAGGTAACTCTATGTTTAGTGTTTTGAGGAATCACCATACCGCTTTCCAGAGTGGTTGAACAAGTTTACATTCCCAGCAACAGTGTAGTAGCTTTCCCTATTGGCCACATCCTTGCCAGCATTTGTTATTGTTAGTTTTCTTGATAATGGCCATTCTAACTGGGGTGAAGTGCAATTTCAGTGTTGTTTTGAATTGCAACTTTTTTATAGCCAAAGAGGTTGAACAACTCTTTGTGTACAACTATCTATTTTATATGCAGGTTTATAATATAATAGGTATCTAAATATATCTGGCATTTAATGAAAGATTCAGAGAAAAGAGTAATGCAAGCATAGGACACTTAAGAAAGCACTTATTTAGTTCTGAATTCTTCCAAATTCTAGAAAATGCACACTTCTATGTCAATTCTTGCATAGAATACAGTGTCAAGAAATAAAATGTAAAGAGGAAATATTCACAATACAGATAGGATCTGTGAAGAACTACAGACTTGGTATACAGATAGGATCTGTGAAGAACTACAGACTTGGTATGTAAAGAACAAGAGAGAAGATAAAATAAAACAATAATAGGTTTTGTAAAAAATAATAAGCACCCATTGTAGTGAAAATGTTGACAGATTATTTAAAAATAATCTTTCAAGAATAATAAAAATCAAGGAAGTTTATAGAATGTCAATTTCTAGAATCAGTAAAGTTAGCAAGGTACTCACTACAGAAACATTACTTAATATAATCTATATTAATATATTTGTTACAATAAATATATTTATATTAAAGTGTGTTCAATAACAATATGCTAGTCTACCTGAAGTACAAAATATCTGCTAAAATATATGAGTGCATTTATTGTAATATATAATTTAAAATGTCTAGGAATAAATTTAATCAAGAAAATTATTTTGATATAAATTTGACATTATTGAAATACATTTTAAATGTTTATATGAATCTAGATATACTAAGTATTTATGGATCAGAAAAGTCAATATCATAAAGTGAACTTTTCCTACAGGCAATATAATTTCAACTAAAACTCCTATATATATATTTATGGAATATGACATACTGAAGCTCAAATTTGTATAGGAGACCAAACTAAGAAAATTAAATGTTTTTGAGAAAAAATAAGTAGATAAAATGAAGATAGAAATAAATAATACAGGAATTAAGATTTTCTATAAACCTAAGTTATTAAGACAGTATCCTGACATTATGCTAAATAAATACTCAGCAGAAGTGTGTGTCTATGGAAACTTGATTTATAACAATGCAGACTTCATAGACTAGAATAGTAAGAACATGTATTTTAATTTATTTTTTAATAAATTATTCTGAGACAATTGGTTACTCATAAAAAGGGAAATTGGATCCATAACTCATATAGGCACAAAAATCAATTCTAGGGGAATTAAACACTTAAATGTGAATAGTAAACTATAAAAATGTTAAGAGACAAAGTGGAGAATGTATTTATTACATATGGAATATATACAACATTACAATCTACAAGTAATTTTTTAAAGCCCAACACCTGAATGGAAATTGAATAAATTGAGTAAAATCAAATCAGCTTTTCATGGAAAATGAATCACAAGTTCTTAATCATATGTAAAGAAATGTTTCACTGAATAAGTACTAAGGTAATCCAAATTCAAATCGTATCTATATTTTTTCACATGTATGAGACTTGGGAACAAATTGAAAGTTGGATGATGCTTCTATTGCTTGGAAAGTGTGAGAATACTTTGCGAGAATTAACAAGAATCTTTATTGATCCTTAGTGAGTTCATTTCTTGTCAAACTTGTTAGCCCCTCCCTCATTTTTCTCCCACTTACTTTTCCCCAACCCTCTTCCCAAGGTGTACAGATCATTTCCAACATATTGTTTCGTGAGTATCACTGTTGCGTTGGTTTTATTGACCCTTAGTATGTGTATAATCGGAACAACCATTTGAAGATCATTTGTTATTACCTACTAACATTAGACAATTACATATTTTCTTCATGGGAAAATGCACTTGGTTACTTGTCCTAGAGAAAAGAAATTTAGGATTTCTCTCTCTAAGTTAATAATTAAACTTTAAATAGTAAAATCAACAATGTCTATCAAAAGTAAAATACAAATTCATGTGTGCTGGTGCACAATTGTCTTTCTAGCAGTGTGAGTCATAAATAGGAGGAATGCAGTCTAGCACAACCCAAGAAAGAGACCCAGTCTTAAAAATAACCAGAGCAAAAAGGGATGAAAGCTTGCTTCATGTGGTACAGTCCCTACTTAGCAGGGACAGAACCTTGATTTCAAACACCAGTACCAAAAAGTACAAAGATATGGGCTTTTTTTTCCTTCTGTAAATGGAGTAGTAGAAAATTAAATTTCAGCTATCTACATCAATCTATGCAAAATCCAAAGTGGCTATTCAGAACCAATGAAGAGATATACTATGATTTTTATACACAAGTCAATTTAGGCACACTAACTTCTGTATTTCATGTTTAATACAAATATAAGGAAAAACAAGAAGAGGGTCCATTTAAGAATATTCAAAAAATAAATTGACTAAGTAAACAGGGATTAAACTGAGGAATCTTACATACTATGTTCTGCTTCTTTCACATATGTGGTAGCAAAGTGAAAATGCACTTTATATCCTTTATATTAGAATGTGCATATTTTATACGCTGTCATATGTATAATGTCTTTCATAATCAATAACATGTCACTCAATCATTACATTCTTTCCACATTAATTTAACTGATAGTCCTTAATTACCAATTTTCTGCAATTATGTGAGTATTAAATAAACGTGTTCTATAATTTTCAAAAGCTAAAGTATTAGCATAGTTTATAGATAAATAGGAGAGAAACAGTGGTACAGTATTGTCACATTTGTATTACTTTGCTCACTTACAAATACCTGACAGAAACAACTGAAAGGAGCAATGATGTGTTTCAGCTCATGGTTTCAGAGGGATGGGTACTGGGTTTCATGATCTCCTGGGCTTCAGCATGGCATCATGGCAGTGGGAATGTGTAGCAGAAGTTGTCCTCCACCTGGTAACAGAAAAGGGATAAACACAAGATGTCCCCAAGGACCAACTGGCTCCAAGTGACCTACTTCCTCCAGCTAGTCTCCACTTCCTAAAGTTTCCAGACCCTTGGCAATCTAGAAAGGATCCCATGGGAAACGTTTCATCTTCCATAACAACATTGTTTCATAATGGATATATGCACAGGGAAAGGACAGTTATATGGCTCTGGGGTCTGAGACTCAATGATTACAGAGAAGATGTCTTGCAAATGTGAAATGTCTATAATGTCATGACATTCATAGATGTTTCACATCTATTCGAACCTTGAAATATGCACAAAGTGTTAACCAAGTGCATCCCTAGGGCAATTCCAATTATACCAACAGGAAGATATTCTAGAAAAATCGGGCTTTTTACATAGACAAATGAAAGTGGCTGTTAGTTGTCATTTTTCAAAGGGTCTAAACCCTTAAAATCTATTAGATTTAGGGGGTAGGCGATCAAGGTGGGGGAGAGTTGGCTATCAGAATCTAGGCCTTTCTAGTTTTGTTGTTGAACCAATACTAAATAAAGACCTGCAAAGTTCTGTAATGTGTTTTTAACTTCATGTTGTACCACTAGAGAAGTTCTAGTGACTGAAAAAAAATGGATTAATCAGGAAACTTATAGTTGAAATTAAAACTGGTTACAGGTCTTGAATAGCTGAAAGGACTTAAAAAATCCCCTTCTTTTACTATGTCATCAGAGAAGAAAAAGAGTTACTCAATAAAATACACGAAATTATATGAAAGAAAAATAAGAGTTGGGAGGTTCAGAGAAGGCCAAAATGAATCAGAAGTAGTTTCGTGGGAAAGGTCAAAAGTTAAACCAAGTAAAGTACAACCTTTTAAACATTACATTTTAAGAGCAATCAACAAACTCTAATGCATTCAATCTAAAAGGTGGTTATTAGAATATAGAATATTTTAGGCCTGTAGGGAGTATTGGAATAATATTAAGAAAAACTTGCTGACCATCAGAATGGCCAATATCAGATGATTTTTCTTGCAATGGGGAAGCCTCTATCTTAACTCATTTTCTTAGTTATAATCAACAGCTGACAGAGATGATAGAGAGTGAAACCAGACTCAATGTACGTACCAATTTCTTCTTAACAAAGATAGACTTAGCTTGCTTTTTGTGGGTTTGCCATGTTTTTATGCTACCTATTCATAACAGAGCATTACAAAATTTATTTTAAAAGATTTAAAATGGTAGAATTATTAAAATATATGCATGCAAATTATCTTTCCTCTATGGAATCTATATTTTGAAGAGTAAAATAAGGTAAGACAGCAAGAACCTTTTGAAAAATTCTTAATAAGTTAATTTAAGTCATTACCACAGATCTAGGAAGATGTATGAAGTCATGGTCATGCTTCTTCCACAGACTTAGCAATAGTTTTCCCATGAGGTAATAAGGTCCTATAAAGACATCCAAGACCCTGTTATTTAGAATTCTAGAAGTTTACAAGGGGGAACAAAACCAGAATTATTAGCTCTCCAAATAATTTCTTTGTGATTTTCACCAAAACACTAGATTAACATGAATCAATTAATCTACATGCCCTTACCAATGGATGATATCTTCTATGTAAAAGTTTGGGTAATCATTACAGCAAACAGTATATTAATATGAATTAGTCTGCAGGCCCTTACAGATGATATTTTCCATGTCAGGGTCTTAACAACCATAACAACAAATTACGTGTAAGCATCATAATCCCTAAGAAATATTTGAAAAAGTCAGTGCATTGAAGAATGTGTAAATTGAACACATCTTAGTAAAGAGAGATCACAATCAAAATCCCAGCTGTTTTGACTTTCTTTTCCATATTTCAAAAAACACTCAGTTCATTAATGTTCTATATAAGTTGAAGCTATAAAATTAAAAAAAAAAAAAATCAATGATTTGTGAGCCTAGAAAATGAGGTTCAGCCGGGCGCTGGTGGCTCATGCCTATAATCCTAGCTACTCAAGAGGCTGAGATCTGAGGATCGCGGTTCCAAGCCAGCCCGGGCAAGAGAGACTGTGAGACTCTTATCTCCAATAAACCACCAGAAAACCGGAAGTGGCGCTGTAGCTCAAATGGTAGAGCGCTCGCCTTGAGCTGAAGAGCTGAGGGACAGCGCCCAGGCCCAGAGTTCAAGCCCCACGACCGACCAAAAAAAAAAAAAAAAAACGAAAATGAGGTCCATATTCTCTACCACATTTTCAAATTAAGCAATATTTATTTATATTTTATCTATAATTTTAGACTAAAGTATTGGATTAAAAGAGTCTTTTCTTAAAAATCATGAAAACCATTGGGCAATATCATTCTCCTGAGAGTAGACAGTCCTAAATTCTTTGAGAACAGAAATTACTCCTGTTGTTCTCACCTCCAATTCCTTTCTTCAGCATGAGGCCTGATTGTTACGAATAATGCCATATGGAGGAATGAACAAAAAGGGTGAATGAAAACAATTCATAGCAGTAAGATCAAGTTTAATAAATGATAGGAAGAGATATATCCGAGGTGTCTTTTAATGATTCCTTATAAAATAAAACTTCTTCATTACCAGATCACTTACCAGGTTCATACATGGTTGCATAGAGTCACAAGTTAGAGTCACAGTTTGTGAACTCCAATGAAATAAGGAATATATAAATGAATAGATAGCAAGATACAAGTAAATAACCTGATATTTATTGCTATAAAGATGTTAACTGCAAATGAAATAAAAGAGTAAAATATAGAAATGTAATAAAGTTCCAGAGGAGTCAGGGAGTAAGAGTGGGGAAAGTAGCAGATAATTCAGAAGATGTCATTTAGAAGTGACCTGATGATAGTGATCAAACTGACCAAACATAAAACCTGATGTAAAACAATTCTCTTTTTTTGACTAATTACAAATTACCTAAGTTTTTTCTTTCTTTACTTTTGTATATATTTTTTTGTAAAGACACTATACAGAGGGGTTACAGTTACATGAGTAAGGTAATGAGTATATTTCCTATGGAGCATTGTTACTTCCTTCTTTGATTTTCTCCTACCATCCCTTCCCTCCTCACCTACCCGACTCTTCCCACACCCACCCAAGTTGTAAAGTTCATTTTCAACATAGTGTCTTGTATATCTCATTGTTATAATGGGTCAACCTGTGTCCTTATTTAAGCATTTTGTTATTTTCCTTCCCCTCTCCAAATTAGAAAAATTATACAAAGATGCAGGGCACAGGAATCAAATACAGTAAAAACAAGGGTTATACCATGGGAGAAGATATACAAAAGAAACAAAAAAAATCACATAGTACATTGTAGATACATTAAAAACAACAGCAAGTCACATGAAGACATGCTCAACTTCTCTAGCCATAAAAGAAATGCAAATCAAAACAACATTGAGATTCCACTTCACCCCAGTTAGAATGACTATAATCAAGAAATCTAATGGCAAAAAAATGCTGAAGGGGATGTGGTCAAAGGGGAACCCTACTTCATTGTTGGTGGGAGTGTAAATTTGTTCAACCACTTTGGAAAGCAATATGGAGGTTCCTCAAACGACTGCACATAATGCTCCCTTATTATCCAGCAATCCCACTTTTGGACATTTAACCAAATGATCACAAACAAGGCTAGACTAAAGCTACCAGCTCAACTATGTTAATCACAGCATTATTTACATAGCTAAGATATGGAACCAACCCTGATGCCCCTCAGTAGATGAATGGATCAAGAAAATGTGACAGATAGATAGATAGAGATACACACACACACACACACACACACACACACACACACACACAACGGAATTCTAGGCCTCCATCAGAAAGAATGGCACTGTCCCATTTGTTAGGAAATGGAAAGACTTGGAAAAAGTGATATTAAGTGAAATAAGCCAAGCCCAAAGAAACATAGATCACATGGCTTCCCTTATTTGCAATAACTAGTATATGTCTAGGACAAGCAGAAAAAGTCAAAAGCTATGTATATATAACCATATAAGATGATGCTAAAAGAAATTAATGCCAAGATAGGGGCACAAGTGGTTTTTATCTTTCTTGCTGTTGCTACTATGTGATTTTTTTGAAAAAAAAAAATTCTAAAGGAAAGAAATACTTTGGGCAAATCCTTTAGACAGGACACACAATATCCTCAAGAAACGGAAACGGCAAGTATTTCTAGTTGGCCACAAACCAGTGCCAGGGAGTAGAAAGTGAGACTGGCTCAGTACCCTGGCTGTGATTACAAATATCATGCAATGCAGGTCTTTACAGAAATTTATTTTTTGTAACTCTGGAGCTTAGAATTTTCAGATCAGGATCTGCCAGGGTCAATTTCTCGTGAGGATTCATTTCTTGGTTTGTATGCGGGAGCCTTCTATCTGTGAACCTATGTAACATTTCTATTCTGGTTGTTTCTTTCTTTTTTCTTTTTCTCTTTCTTGCATTCAGTCTTTCTTTTTCATTTTTTTCTTTCTTTCTTTCCTTCTTTCTTTCTCTTTTTGGTCATTCCTAGGTTTTAAACTCAAGGCCTCATATTTCTCATGTTTGCTAGGCAGATTCTCTACCACATGAAACGTTCCCCAGCTTTCACACAAGCCTGTTCTCAGTGAGTGTGTGTTTGTTTTGTGTGTTTCACCTCTCAGTTCTACCAATGGTGTCATATTAGTGACTGACTTTTAACACCTCACTTAATCTTAATTTCCTTCAAAAATTCACTTTTCCAATTAGAGTCAAATTGCAAGTTGGTATTTTTACATATAAATTTGAAAAAGATACAATTCATCACACAGTAGAACTCATGAGGTAAAATTTGGGGACAAATCACATAGGGTCTTAGCATTAACTCGTAAGATGTGGACTGAAATCTTTAGAATTCTTCCACAGAAAAGCTTTATAATCCAATGGTTGATCAGAGTGTAGAAATTCTTTCTTTCCATTATGTTTTGATTTTTCCTTTAGGTCTGAATTGGCAAGAGATAAAAGCCAAAAAAGAAACCCACCTTGAGTCTGAAATGTCAGCTTTAAATATACTGTCTTTAAATATATTTAGAAACATTTGCCCAAATTTATTAACTGGATTCTATATGACAAACCTTGGAGTAGAACCTCTTTTAATATAACATGAAAATCTATGCAAAATGGGATTCATAAAGCAACTGAGACATATCTTCAGGTGTTACTAAAAGGGTCAAATCAGGAAGATGGGAGACAGTGAACATAAACTCTTTAAGAAGAGTTTTGTATGGCCTAGAATATCAAGTTATGGATTGAATATGAAACTAGTAAACTGCTAGCTATGTCCAGAATGAGGAAATACAGTATTCAATTTAATTATACAAATTCCTACTGCATGCTTCTAAAGTATAGTAATGGGCTAATAGATAATGTATAAAACTGTCTAATTGACACTACACATTAAATGATTCTGCATATATGTGCCAGAAGATTTTGGCAGAGCCTCTTTGCGTTTAATCAAAAATTAAACCAGTAGAAGAATCTAATTTGATATTTGCTTAATGGCATTAAGAAAATATAAGTACAGTATTTGGTAGTGGTTACACTTATACATTGAACTTATCATCAAGGCTTAATTAGCATTTTATAAGCCCCATCACTACAATATTCTAACAATAATAGAATTGCCTTTGTTTTATTCTAAAACAAGATTTCTGTGGTGAAATAAAATATCAAGCTTTCTACCCAGTGCAAATCTATGAGAAAGGAAACGGGAACAAAGTACAGTTATTTGTCTATCCTTTCAAATAGGACCATAAAGATCAGCCATCTAACCTCATTTTACAGATGAGGGAAGTGACCCAGAGAGGTTAAACAATGAAATATGAAATCGAGATGATTTGCTCTCACACAGATTTAATGGTTTTGTCCCCAGTTTCCAATTCAGCTCCAAATCTAGCCAAACAAACAAATGAATAATAATTTTTTGAAGTTGATTTTTGCACCATAGGACTGATTCTAAAATATACTCTTTGCTGTAAGTTTTACCAATCAAATGCATATTTCAATCCTAGATGAGAGGAATAGCATTTTCTCAACATGATCCAACTACAAAATTTCAGCATGTTAGTTGGGTCTTAGAGCAATTTTAGCAGTGAATTTTTTAGCTCACACAAGAAAAAGCCATATGACCTTCCATCCTGTTTCAGACATATCCTCTAAATCAATGTTTCAATCCCAGGAAGGATATCCAAATTAAAAAAAAGAAAGAAAGAGGAAAAAGGGAAAACAACAAAATAGCAACCATGCATAGAGTTCTCTAAATGGGGAACTTTGATACAGAGTAGATTTGTATTATCTGTAGTAGGTTATATTGTCAAAAGCATACTTGAACAACAAAAACTGAAAACCACCACCGCCACCACCACCAACAACAACAAAAACATAGACGTTTGTCTTGACCCTATGCACTCAGGGGTCATTGTTGCACTCCAATCAGTGTTTATGGCTACAGTTGAAATGCTTGAAAGGTTCTGACTCCTTTAACACTCTTATGAGTTGAAACCCAGAAGCAATATGAAGCAAGGAAACCAGCAATGCTGACCCAACGAAGACATATACAAAATTAGCAGTTGACTACAGATAACGTTATACCAGTTGCTAAGGGCAACGTAGAACTGATGGATAATGTAATAATGCACATTAAGACACACTTCCACTAAATAAGTTCACCACACCATTAATATCTGTAACAGCAGGAGCACCAGGTTGACTGTGGTAAGCAAAGGTGTTGATGATGACTGTACCTTAGGGAAAGGTTTGGGCACTTAATGACCTGATAGGACACATAATAGGAGGAGGGAGGAACACTGCGACTTCCGCATCATTTGTCCTGGCTTTTAACAGCCCCTGCTGCAACTCTGATTCTTTCCACTGCTGATGTCTTTTACATGCCCTTCTTATTGAAGGGAGCAGGCTTGTCTCTACTTTTATGATCTTCTTGACAGATTGTTATGTTGGTGACTCAATTTGGAGGAGGTCCTGGTCACAGACCCTTACATGTGAACTGTTTCTTTAGTGTATGTATTCCCTCTTATTTTTGTTTTTCATTTTATTTTCTCCTCAGAAACATTGAAAACTTTTATTTACCACACTTTGTCCTGCTTTATCTTGGACATCAGAATGGAGGGAGGGGAAAGCAGAAAACAGTGTATGAGTTGGTGGGGCGTGTATGAAAGCTATCTTTAAACGAAGTCCTGGCAATCATTGCTCATTCTGAAAAGGTACGTCTTTGTTCCAAGGTAACCAGCAGCATGGCTAACTGCTCAACTTCTTCTGACATTTTAAAAATGAAGTTGTCCTTGTCCAGGGGATGTCATCACCCCTGGCCCCTTAGGGCAAGTTGATAGTAATATAAATACTGCTATTGATCCATTTCATTGCTTCTGGTAAAAAAAAAAAAAAATAGACTGGAAGGAATGACTCCACCAGAAATATTTAAAGCCTTATGGCAGATTTTATATTGTGGAGCAGAGAAAGCCTGAGTGGGGAACATTATTTTAGTTTCCTTAAATAATACATCCTATCAGTCAGAACCTCAGTAGCTTAGAGAGTTGAAAGATCATATATGAAATCACTGGGCCCAGAGTATTAGAATTGTCAGAGTTTGATGCTATCTAGTGTCATACCAGCCTTAGTTTACATTTGAAAATTTAAGTAGCTTCTACAAAGAAGATGACAGCTATTATATAACAAAAATAATTGAATCGTTTAGGTGTGTGAGAGTATACTGGGGCTTGAACTCGGACTTGTCCTCTTGTTGGTTTTTTCTTTTCTTTTTTTCCCCAAAGCTGGTAAAACTCTACCACTTGAGTTACAGCTCCACTTCTGGAACTTCTGCTGGTTGATTGGTGATAAAAGTCTCAGATTTGTCTGCCCAGGCTGGCTTCAAAACACAATTTTCAGATCCCAGCCTCCTGTGTAGCTAGGATTACAGAGTAAGCCACTAGCTAAACAACAATTTTTTTGTTTTTGGGTCCGGTCGTGGGTCCTGAACTTGGGCCTGGGCGCTGTCCCTCAGCTCTTCAGCTCAAGGCTAGCACTCTACCACTTGAGCTACAGCACCACTTCCAGCTTTTTTTTTTTTTTTTTGCTTATGTGGTGCTGAGGAATCGAACCCAGGGCCTCATTCATGCAAGGCAAGCGCTCTACCACTGAGCCACCTTCCCAGCCCCCTAAACAACAACTTTTGAAACAACTTTTGGAGCACTTTAGTATATGTAGAAAACATGAGTTCTCAGTTAAGGTTGCTTAGGCCTGATGAAAGCTCTCTGACACTGGAAAAATTTTTTACCTCCCTGTACCATTTTCCTTATCTACAAACCTGGATTAATGAAAATTATCTTCTTCATTGGAACAATAGAATAGCTGTGAGGATTTAATATAGCAATAAATGTAAAACACTTACAATAGCCTGAAAATGAAAAGTGCTCATAAATTTTATGCTATTATTAAGGGAGTGGCAGAATTATCAGTAGGGGTGGTCTGTACTTACGGAGTTCTTCCTCCTTGTCTCCTTTTGTCCTTCTTTTAAGTCCTTCCCACTCTCTCTTTATGTCTATTTTTCATTACACTCCTCCAAGACTAAAACCTTCATTATGACCAAGTTGCACTTTGGGTTTACTATGGTAAGTCTAATTCCTAAAACAATGTCAGACACATAGCCGATGTTTGATAAATACTTAAAATTAAATCAATACCAGACTTGGAAATGGTATTATCTCCAGTGTAGAGTACTTTTGTGACTTTTGTATTTTTCAGGAAGTTGATATTACTTTTTAATTTTGTTTCCACAATTTCTAAGACCTGGACCAGGACTAGCAACTTCACTGTAAAGTCTACACTCCTTCATTAATCCATTTATGATTTAATAGAGTAGTATCTGAGAGTTAGTAATTCATAAGGAACAGAGATTTATTTCTTATGTGTCTGGATATAAGAAATCTAAGACTGGCATCTGTATCTGGCAAGGTCTTTTCCCATGTGGAAAGTAGAAGGGGAAGAAAGAGTGAAGGAATAAGACAGGGAGAAAGGGAGAAAACTCATTCTTTTATAAAGAACCCAATCCCAATATTATGATTTCATTCTAACACTAAGCCTTCATAGCCTATTTGCCTTCTAGATATCCCATCTCTTAATACTGCTACAATGCAAGCAAGTTTAAATATTTATTTGCCAGTGGACATACATTCAAGCTACAGTAATGCTCTAGATTATGAGATAAATGAAATTGCTTTATAATGATTTGCAAAGGGTTATGTATATAAAACAAGAAAACTTCATTTTAAAAAATGAGGGTGCCACTAGCACATTTCATAGGAGGAGACCAAAGAGCTACAGTGGAAATTTTTTCATATAATAGAAATCTTTTCGATCAACAGCAGATCATCATAATACTGTCCATCAGTTTGCCCACTGCTTCTTTTCTTGTTAATATGAGCTCCACTACAATTTAACACTCATTATGTAAATTTTGGTCTGAGTACTATTTAGAGTACTGAACCTGATTTTGTCTAAAAGAAGTGCCCCTTCTAATACCAATGAAGTTTTTCATCATTCTGCTAATGTAGGTGTCTGTGACTTTTCAGCCCATTACTTAAAGGAAAGTTGGTGGACTGCCTCACTTAAGATTGAATAATGGTGCTGGGGCAGATAAATTAAATTGAAATCTTAAGCCAGCTGCTTCATTAAGAGGTAAGCCAGTAACTGATATTTTTAATTTAACACTCTTTTTTGGAGATCCTCCATCCAGTGGGATATGTGCCAGAGTAATACCCTCATAAAAGAGGAAGTAAAACAAGCCTGGAATAGTGTAGTAAAGAAATAAAAGAAATTGATCTAGAGCTATTTTTCACAATCCAAATAATTCACTTGGTACTTAACCAATACTAAACCTAAATTCACTTGCTTCAGAAAGGGAAGGATTAAGGAGTTGTAAAAAGGGAACTGGGAGTTATGCAAATTCAAATCAGCAGAAAAAAAGAGGAGGAAAATAGTCAAGAATAAGAGACTTACTGAACATAAGAAGGATAAAAAGAATCAGAAGATATTTCTGGATATGATCTTATTATTTTTATTTTAGGTGACTCATATATTAAAGTATATTGAGGCCACATTGCTCACTATGAGTCCAGGATAGGCCTCGACATTATAGGTGATCCAGATGGAGATAAAACTGATGAAAAGGAAACAATTCATTAATACAGGATGGGATGGATTAATGGGCTCAGATGGAAGCACATAAACAGAATCCATTCAGAGAAGAGAGAACCTAGGATGGGTAGGTCTTAAAATTTTTTGCTTACATACTGGGTAAAAGGCTTTTCATCATGTTTAATTGGTTGCATAGGACACAATTTCTGGTATATTGTAAGAATTAGCATTTATTAAATGAAACAGCTGGATCATTTTGTAGAAAGTATTCAAAAGAATCTAAATACCATGGCAATCTGATAGCAAACATCTCTATTTTTAACATTACATAAACAAGCTTTCTTCTGAGTCAGAAATTTTGTATTAGTTCTTTCATTCCTTGAATTCCTATTTCCATTTTGATTACTGTACAAAGTTGTGTCTTAATGTGGCATATTATATGCTTGTCTTTCCTGTCACAAAATATGAAAAAAAAATTGAAGCTAGTATTTCTATTAGCTTCCCTTGACATTAAAAATTACAATATTACTTAATTGGTCAAGCAATATTTTAATATTTATTAAATACAAAAATTAAACTTTAGCTAGGCACTGGTGGCTCACGCCTATAATCCTGGCTACTCAGGAAGCTGAGATCTGAGTATAGCAGTTCAAAGCTATTCCAGGCAGGAAAGTCCATGAGACTCCAATTAACCACCAGAAAACAGGAAGTGGCACTGTAGCTCAAGTGGTAGAGTGCTTGCCATGAAGTACAAAGCTTAGAGACAGCACCCAGGTCCAGAGATCAAGCCTCACAACTAACAAAAAATAAATTAATTAAACTAAAAATTGAACTTTAGCCAGATACCAGTGACTCATGTCTATAACTCTAGCTTTTTAAGACACTGAGATACAAACATCATGATTCAAAGTCAGCTCAAACAAACCTACAAAACTCTTATCACCAAGTAACCAGCAAAATGCCAGAAGTGGAATTATGGCTTAAGTGATAGAGTGCCCTTTAAGTGGTAAAAAAAAAAAATCTAGAGCACCAGGTTTGGGATTCAAACTCTCTCCCTGCTCCCCCCACACAGAGACTTACTCAAGTGTGACTTATACAGGTTTATTCATGACAAAAATATTTTCCAAGGTACATGTCAAAAATTACATTGCAATATATTATTTTTGTTGATCAGCCAGCTGACAACTCATCTTGGTCTTTCTGTGATTTTGCTAAGTGCAATGAATAATTCAATAAATGCTTGTTAGTCAGTGAGTAAATAATGCTAGTAGTTTGGCTATTAAAATCTTTACTTTCCCTGTTTTATGAAAGATTTTACTGACACCAAAAATTTTTCCACAAGACTTGTTTCGTGTTCCTTGGTTGCACCTAATCTAACCCAACAAATACAAAATCAAGCTTTGCAAATGCTCTTACACCAAAGGAGTTAAAAACTTTTTGTATCCAATGCTGAAACAAGGATACAGGTTGACCTATTGTAACAATGAGATGTACAAGACACTATATTGAAAACAAACTTTACAATTTGGGGGAGCGGGAGTTGGGGGAGTGAAGAGGGAAGGGATGGTAGGGGAAAAACAAAAGAGAAGGTAACAATGTTCCATAGGAAATGTACTCATTATCTTACTCATGTAACCATAACCCTTCTGTATACTATTTTTACAATAAAAAAAATTTTTAAAGTTAATGAAAATGCAAAAAAAACTTTTTGTATCCAAAGTATGGAGTTAAGAATTTATTTCACCTCATTTTTGGAAAATGTCCATTGTATGATCTAATTATCACAAATTTGATCTGGCATTCCTTTTCAAACTAAGCAGCCAAGTCAGATTTGACTTCCAGCACAATATTTAGACTTCACTGTTTTGTCCAAAGAGCTTCATTAATAAACATGCCAATGACCAGCCTCAAAGTTTTGAAGTCTCTAAAGTTTACAGGTGAGAAATTATACATAGATGCAATGTGAAACTTTGTCATCAATTTGTTCTTAGACAAAATTAGCCACTTCAACATTTCATTCTAGTGCTTCCCTGTTTGTTTTCATTGCATTTGTGCTAAAGACAGATGCATTCTTTAACAAAACTCAGGAGATGAAATCGGCAAGAGAAATTTTTTAAAATGTTACCATTTCCACTATTCCGTACAAAACATAAATCTGAATTAAGATATCAGAACACACTGTCTTCCAATTCTGTATTTTTCCACAAAAAGAAATTTTGTATATGTATAATAGTGTATATACATATATATTATATACACATTTGTAAAGTAGAAACAAAACAAATATTACATAGTGTTCCAGATACTAACAAGCCATAAAAATCCCATCTCTCTCTATGTATAATTTTATAGATATTCCATAATTCTGCATACCCATGAAGGGAGGTGACAATGGAAGATTGCCAAAATTTCTGATTAACCATTGCCTTGGAAATATATGACTTAATCATTATAATGACTACATTCTCCATTTATACAATGCTTACAATGTAAAGGACTTTCTCATCAGTCAGTCAGAGGCCAATGAAGACCCTCTGATATTTCATAATAGAAAGATTAGTGCAATGAAATGAGTATGTAATTAGAAGGAGAGAGTGGCTATAAAAGAGATAGTGAAACAGCTGACAGACAGGCAAAATTTAGGAGCTGCTACTCCTGGAGTGACAGAGTCTAGGAGGAGGTAGTAATACCAGAACCCAGAAGATAAACCACCTGGTAAGGATCTAAACACAGAGCAGAATGTCTTAACCAGAGATGAGACCATTGAGGAAATGCTTGGCAGGTATAAACTGGAAAAATGGAGGATCTACAGTCAACCAGGTTACCTATAAAAAGAGAGAAATACTCCAGGACTTGCTTTAACCTGTAACAAAACTACGTGCCTTGGAGGAAATGATACAGACAATCAGAAAGCAAGGAATCATGGGATTAGAAGTTTTCTGCAATGTGAGCAGGTAAAAAGTGGAGAAGGAATTTAAAAAGTAGGGCTGGAAAGGTGGCTCAGTAGTAGAGCGCTTGCCTTGTATGCATGAGGCCCTGGGTTTGATTCCTCAGCACCACATAAGCAGAAAACAGCCAGAAGTGGTGCTGTAGACCAATAACCTTGAGCTGAAGAGCTGAGGGACAGCGCCCAGGCCCAGTGTTCAGGCCAATGACTGGACCCTCCCCCCCCCAAAAAAAGTCAGATAACCAGAAGCACAACAACATATGTTCTTTCATTTCATTCAGACAAGATCTTCATGAGCTCATCAATGTATTGCAAACATTTGTTTGTGCTTTTTTTTAAATGATGAGTTTAGAGTGTTCCAGCTGTCAACAAGAGTTGGATCTGATCTCAAACACAGGCTTTTCATTCCAGGGATCTTTGAAGAACAACACAATATTTCATATATACTCTTTTAATCTTTTAGACTTAAGTGGGGGAAATATACCTTGTGTACACATGTGTTTAAAGCAGGGAAAAATAGACCATATTGAATTTGTTAGCTACCATATTAAGATTATTAATGTTGCATACAAATCTATGAGCTAACTATTGAGATTAGTAATTGCGTTATATACATTTAATTTGATGAACATCTTGTTATGACAATTGTTTATCCTCTCATAAGAAAAATTAAAAACCAAGCTCCTCTTGTAATGATTTAATGCTGTTCTGGCATTGTAAATAGGCCGTAAAAGTATATTCTCAAGGGTGATCTCTGAAAAGATATTAAGTTGGTTTACCTTGAAGACAAAACATGTATGATTTCTCTTACAGAAAGAGCTATAACTCTTCTCTCTGCAGGATAGTGTCATAGTCTAAAAGCGAAGGATAGGAAAAGAATTTTTAATAGAAGTCTATAGCCCTCCAAAATTATGTGTGTATACATACTTGCTTGTATGAGCTGTGGGTACATTAAATATCAATAGTAATTGCATTATTAGAGTACATACCCAACACTGTATATTGAATAAACTTAGTACCCACTTCATGCTACCTTGAAATCAGAAAATTTGACTTTTACAGACAAGAAATAAAAGAAATGACAGACACTGGTTACCATTTCCCCAAATACTAACTCAATCTGCTACAGACCTCAGCCAATGTTGTACCATATAAGATGATTCTTGTCTCTGGACTCCTAAGAGCTGTTAAAGGCAGGTGTCCATGTAATTCAATACTGTTCCAACCAGAGCCTTGTAAACCAGGGGAAACATGATGTTCAGAATCATTGTCTGAAATACAGTCAGTGCTATCTGCTATGGATACTCAGGGGCTGACACTCAGGTGAGTTTGCGAAGAGGATAACACAAACACTGCCAACATCAACAGTGGTCCTTTCCGAAGGGATTTGGGAATTGAGTTTATTGGCAGCAGAGCCTGAACTCCCAGAGAATAAAATTAATTCAAACATTTTTATATCAGTGGATGGGGCCATGCACAGGTTTTCTAATATGTGAAAAAAGGACTATTAGCATCCTTTATGATCTTAGAAATCTGAAACTTGTGAATGGTGAAGAGATTGGGAAACATGCCTAGCCAATTTCTTGCAAAAATCATCCAAGAATGATTGGTAGTGTCATTGTCAGTGATAATAGCATCATATCCGAAGAACAGAAGGAAACAAAATTATGAAACACTTGTTTTCCTTTGTAATTAGCAATGTTACTTGGGGCTACATATTTTTTTTCATTTTCTGTGCATGATATCATGTTTTGTGGGCTATTATAAGTGTGTAGCCGATTTCATTAAGTGAGAAGGGTGACAACACTCGGGTTAAATTTATTCTTCATGCATCAGACACAATTACTTTGGGTATTAGCATTCTATGGCTGCTAACAAATGCTCCAAGCCTTTGTGGCTGTAAACTATATGGATTTATTATCTCCTAGTTTCTCTGGGTCAGAAGTCTAGGTATGAGTAAGCAATGTTTTTGGAGTTTTGGAGATTGAATTCAATATGTCAACAGGGTCAAGATTTCATCTGAACCTTATGGTTCTCTCCCAAAGCTTTAGACGGTTGGTGGAATTCATTTGGAGGTAAAATTGGTTGGATGTCTGAGACTTCTACTTGTCACTAGCTTCCTGCTGGCTGCCACCCTCTCAGTTGCTGGAGGTGGCCATGTAGCCATGTGGCCACTATCTCCTACATCAAGGCTGTTTGTTTTCTTCCAGATCAGGAAGAAAGATTATCTCTGATGCTTCATGTGCTTTAAAAGAACTCTCCTGACTGGGTTAAACTCACAAAAATTCATCTTGTTGATTCACTCAAAGTTAATTGATAAATAATCTACTCATGGAGTGTGATGTCATCACAGTCAGTGGTCCTGGTGACTCAAAGAAAGAAAATGATGGGGTCTGTGGGTACCCAGGGTCTGTCACTCATGGCAACTTAGAATTCCTTTAATCACAATTTTCATGGATTTAAGTTGAATATTATGTATCTCAGTATCTATAGAATAATAAGGCATACTTCAGAAGACCAAATATTTCAAATACCAGTTTGGGTGAGATAATGTGTCATAGCTATCAATTGTGACCTTATATAAAATTTGAGACTATTATGAATATAATGACATTTGAGTAGATTATTATAGAAATATGATGGACCAACATATTAGTCCATAATCTGTATTAAATTAAACATGCAAGATTGAGTACAAAGGTACATATTTTCATTTTCTTCTATGATCTAAGAAATCTGATATTAGTTATTACCACCTTACAGATACACTCTAAAATACAAGCTCTATTATTAACTATGTATAAATAGTCACTACTTGGTATCCTTTGTGGGCATGTGTATCTAGAGGAAATGATAAATCTGCACATTGATTTAAGTATAAAAGGTAAGGACAAAACTAAGTGTGACTCAGAGGTTAAGTCTTAAAGTGTGGTATCTACTGTATAAACACAGGACTAGATTTAGTTAGAATGTACAAGTTTTTGTTCCCTCACTTGAAAATATTTGTAACTGAAAAAAAAATCTAAAATGGTAATTTGTCATTTCAGTGTCTTTTAGTGTCCTACTTTAAATAGCACTTATCAAATGAACAATATTTTAACTGAATACATTTTATGAAATAAAATAGAATGATGCTCTTTTTTTTTACAACTTAGAGACTTTTTAATGTGGTAGATACTAAAATAACAATGTGTAAAACATAAGCTTGCTTTTTCATGGCATCTTCTTGGGGAAAACAGGTGGGAAGAAGTGATTATTAACTAACAGTTCTTCAAAAATAAAAGCACTCAGTTTGCCATTGTTAAACAAGTAAGAGAAATTAATTAGCATTTTTTAAATAGACAAGTTGTAATCTTGGAAGAGAATGCAGGTGTCTGAAAATAGCCTTAAACTGCTTAGTAATTTCTTTTAAGTATTATGGAATGCTGGATGTTTCTGTGTGTACTTTGTGGAATAATTTAAGCTCTACTCTAGTTTAATGGGCAATTCTTACTCACAGAGACTGATGAAAGAAGTTTTATATAAAAGTATGCTACTGTGATGATTGTTAAAATGCTACATGGATGCTCTGAATTAATGATATTTAAACATTTCTCTTAGTAATTTTATTTCTCAGTTGAAAGGCAGATACATTTTAGAGTATACTTTCTTTTTTGCTTCTTTAAACTAAGTGCTGCTTATAATACAAAACAGCACTCAGTGATCCATGCTGGCTTCCATTTATAATATTAATAGAAGACATGTTCCATGCTAATCCATCTCATTAATATTAAAAGAAAAAAATACTCCAAGAATGGTGAGCACTTAATCATTTACAATTAGCACCTAGCTTTAATTCAATGGTGGGCTCTTAGGGAGAGAAACAGAAGAAGTAGGTAAATGTTCGTTGATTTAACTTAGAGTATTTAATTCTGGGGAAACTCAGTCATTAGAATAATTCATGTAGCTAGACAAGTTTAATTGATCAGTGAAAAATAAAAGAGTCTCCAACTGAGAGCAACCACAAGATATACATTTTGAAACTGTCCACAACATAGCCATTTTGCTAATTTATTTTCTTAAATTCTATGTATTCATAGGCCATTGGATTTGGCACTTGAGCAGAGAGGAGTAAACTTCTTGCTTTGACTACTTCAACACAGATCTCCAAATCCAATTAGAGGAATGGACAGGTTGTCTGGTTTGTCTCCAACTGGAGCAGCTTGTTTCTTCAATGTCAACTCAACCTGAAAAAAGAATGCTTGTGAGGTTCTTACTTCAAGGCTAAAAAGAGTTCCAAGACCCAGACTAAGAATTCTATTCTGATGACTTAGAGCTAAACCAAGCTTCATCCTGTGATGTGGCTCCTTCTGCTTTTATTCCCACATTTATTAATTTATGGAATGGGTTTTCTTTCTCAGCTCTAAAGTCTTCCTTTTCTGTGGGGTCAGGTCCAATAGTCATTTATTGGTTAAAAACTTTTTGGAAGAATGCAAGGTTTGGGGAAACTATTAAAAAGCGTAGAAGAGGAAGTGACTATTGAAGGAGGTTTGAAGAAAAGAGACCTGCATCTTTTTGCACCACTCATTGACACAGTTCTGACGGCTGCTCCCCGCATCATTTTTCATTCAATTGAAGAAAAGCTGGGTTTGGCAGCATCTAATAGAAAGCAGCAGGACTCTGTGAAATGAGCTGAAGACAGACCTGTCCATCTCTTCTGTGAATGTCATTTACTCAATTAGTAATGATGGAGTGCCCCACAGGACACCCCACACCAAATGTTGATTGTGGCAACCTTTAACACCAGTTCCATGGCCAACTCCAGCAACTCAACCAAATTTAACTAAGCATAATTCTCACCAATTCTAATTTCTAATCATCACTTTCTAATCCATCTCTCTTCAATTTGTTTAAATGCCCTCCTACTTTGCCATCTTCTTTGTAAACATTCTCATTGCATAATGGGCCATCATTTTCCTGTTGCTCTTCTTCCACTCTATGTATGATACTCTTACTGCCCTCTTCCTATTGTAAAACTTGCCAGTCCCCAAAGCTTGACTCTGTTTCTATTCACATTTGATAACAAGGCCATCTGTTACCTTTGCCAAATGTTAGGCTCTTGTTTTACAGAAGCTCTCCAGATGTGTGTGGGCACTGCAGCTGCATACCCAATACATATGGCATGGAGAAATCTGTTATCAGGCTTCTGCCTTACAATATACCCTAATCCTTGCCAGCTGTGCTGAAGTGCTTTGGCTTTTAAGGATTTGGATGACAGAACATGGGTAAAGCAACAGAAGTGATCACCATCAGCTTCACACAGTCATAGGCTCGCTCATGGCATAGAACTAATTAGAAGAAACACTCCAAATCAACCTTGTTGAAGTGCTAGGCCCATTTGCAGAATACTGATAGCTAGAAACAGATTCTGTATATGGTCAGTCACAGGAAGCAAGTTTTGAGATTAAAGACTCCATTGAAGACACTCTGTTAGATTCATTCCCAGGACAGATTTGGAGAGTTCTCGAGAAAGCACATTGTTCAATTTTGTTTCTGCAATCTGCTTGTAAGTTTTACCGGGCAATAGAATGAACTAAACTGAGGCACTGCCCTCATGTGCAAAATTAGGATCACAATACTATTTTGGATTGACTAACATTCTGCATTTAGCATTATACATGACATCTCATAAATCTCTACTGAATGACTGCTATTATTTTAGGAAAAATTATTAGGTCATTATCTGTCACTGTTTTCTCTAAGATTTAGTGTACGTACCTGAAAATATTCCTTAAACATTACTTGGAAATCCCTAACTGCAACATAAAAAGGAAAAAAAAATCTATTAAATCAATTAAGGAAAGTTGTCATTAAATAGGAAAGTAAGATGAGTTGTGTTAGCCATAAACAGGAAATCTAGAACTTATCTTCATCCCCCTCAGTTTTTTTTTATGCTCTGAGTCTACTGTTTCTCAAAAGCTTCACTAGTCCTAGACATATACTAGTTATTGCAAATAAGGGAAACCATGGGACCAATGTTTCTTTGGGCCTTGCTTACTTCACTTAATATAATTTTTTCCAAGTCTCTCCATTTCCTAACAAATGGGGCAGTGCCATTCTTTCTGATGGAGGCCTAGAATTCCATTGTGTGTGTGTGTGTGTGTGTGTGTGTGTGTGTGTGTGTGTGTGTGTGTGTATCATTTTCTTGATCCATTCATCTACTGAGGGGCATCAGGGTTGGTTCCATATCTTAGCTATGTAAATAATGCTGTGATAAGCATAGTTATGCTGGTAGCTTTAGTCTAGCCTTGTTTGTGATCATTTGGGTAAATGCCCAAAAGTGGGATTGCTGGGTCATAGGGAGGCTGTATGTGTAGTCGATTCAAGAACCTCCATACTGCTTTCCAGAATGGTTGAACAAATTTACACTCCCACCAAAAATGCAGTAGGGTCCCCTTTTGGCTACATGCCCTCCAGCATCTGTTGTTATTAGATTTCTTGATTATAGCCTTTCTTTTTTTAATATATATTTTTATTGTAAAGATACCATACAGAGGGGTTGCAGTTACATGAGCAAGGTAATGAGTCCATTTCCTATCCAACAATGTTAGCTGCTCTTTTGTTTTTCCCTACCACCCCCCCACACAAAGTTGTAAAGTTCATTTTCAACATAGTGTCTTGTACATCTCATTGTTACAATGAGTCATCCTGTATCCTTATTTCAGCATTTTGTTATTTCCCTTCCCTTCCTCAAATTAGAAAAAATGTATATACAAGATATAGGACACTGGACTGGGGTGAGGTGGAATCTCACAGTTGTCTTGATTTGCATTTCTTTTATGACTGTACATAAGATCATATAAGATGATGCTAAGCAAAGTGAACCCCAAGATAGAGACATAAGTGGTTTTATATTTCTTGCTGTTGTTTTTAATGTACTTATAATGTACCATGTTTTTTTTTTTGTTTCTTTTGTATGTCCTTCCTTCATGGTATAACCCCTGTTTTCACTGTATTTGATTCTGGTGCCCTGCATCTTGTATATACATTTTTGTCATTGGGGGAGATGAAGGGAAATAGCAAAATGCTGAAATAGGGATATAGGTTGACCCATTGTAACAATGAGATGTACAAGACACTATGTTGAAAATGAACTTTACAACTGGGGGGGGGGGAGGTGGTGGAGAGTTGGGGAGTTGGGAGGAAAGGGATGATAAGGGAAAAGAAAACAAAGGAGGAGGTAACAACACTTGATAGGAAATGTACTCATTACCTTATTCATGTAACTGTAACCCCTCTGTACAGTATTTTTACAATAAAAATATATATACAAAAAAACACTAGCTTATAATTCAGTCATGGTACATATCCTGACAAAAAATAAATATAATTGGAATGTCTTTTTCTCTAACATATTAATAAAATTAGTCAATGAAGAAAAGTTATAGAAGTCAGAGTTTATATTTAATCAGTGTAAATTTAATGTCAAGCAAATTATGGATCATTTCTAGATTTTACTTAACCTATCAAATGGGAAAATAATGCCTATCTTACCAAAGTTATTTAATTAGATTAGGTCATTTGCAAGGAAATGGACAGCTAGAACAAACCATGAGGTAAGTCAAGCTCAGAGGGGAAAATGGAGCATGTTTTCTCTCATATGTGGAAGCTAGATCCAAAATATAACTGGACATGATAACTTATACAAGATTCTAGGCACTAACACACAAACAGACTAAAGGAGATTACCAGTAGGAGATGAACACAAAAACTTATCTGAACACTTATTTATTGAAACCAACTCCAGTAAATGGAAACTTCTTTTGTTGTTCATGTTGGTGGTGGTGGTGGTGCTGCTGTTTGTTTTTGCTTTGAGGGTATTGTTTGTTTAATTGTTTCTTCTGGGGGGGAGGACAAAAAGGGGGATGAAGACAGTGAGATGGAAATGGTGAATAAATACAATCATGATATTCAGTAAAAGTAAAGGAATGGGTGACATCATCCAAAAAAGAAATGTACTTATTATCTGATTTACGAGATGGTAATGTGTTTACAACACATTAATAGTAACAATAAAATATTTTTCAAAAAAGAAAAATAATTCTTTGAAAGGCTTAGCTAGTTTCTAGAACACAATAGCATTGACTGAAAAACACCTATTACAAAATCAATATCAACTTAACTATTAGTTTTCTAATGTACTATAACAAATTACTACAACAGTTATCACCTTAAAATAACTCATATAGTTCTGTAGGTCAAAAGTACAGGCATGCAGTAGCTAAGCTCTTTACGTCGGGTCTTGCAAGACTGAACTAGGGGCACCCAATGAGCAATGTTCTCATAAGGAGTTCAAGATTCCCTTTCAGCTCATCTTGTAAAGGAATTTAATTCCTTGCTGCTGCAAGACTGACATGTCTATTTCCTTGTTAGCCTGTAAGGCCTGGAAGACACCTGTATTCTTAGCAACACGGCCACTCCATCTTCACAGCCAACAATGAAGAGTTATTTTCCATTACATTCTTCTTTGCCCCAACCTCTATGTAAATTTTCATGATTAGATAAGATGAGGCTGACAGAGCATCATTTGTTTTTGGACATAATTTATATCTACAAAAATTCTTCCAAAATTGGTGTTTAACAATGCTTGATAGGAAATGTATTCATTGCCTTGCTCATGTAACTGTAACCCCTCTGTACAGTATTTTTTACAATAAAAATGCATTTTAGAAGACTGGTGTTTAATAACTTGGAGAAGTTGAATGTGCATATTAGTTATAGGGGAATTTGAGAGATACTTAGAAATCTAGATATTATAATAATATTTTATGGTGTGTGGGGGAGGGGTCAGAAATGGGACACTCTTTCTTGCCTCCAGTCTGTCACTTTGCTATCTAATTGGAGTTACAGGCACTTCCAGCCCAGGCATATATCTTAAAGAAATCTTCCTGGGTTTAGCCTCTAGAAAAGTTAAGATTACATATGGGAGTCACTGTTACCCTGTCTCATAACAATTTTGAGGCAAATATCCATATTTTGATCATTGAGGAAAATGAGGTTTTGGAGGTTCAGTTGACTTTCTTAAGGATATTCACCTCTGAAAGGTTTCTAGTTAGAATATCTCCAGGGGATGTATGACCATATTTGAGGACATTTTTGCTAGTCACAAATGGGGAGAAGTCTTGGAAATACTTAGGTGGTTCTGGTTAAAATTCTACTAATACACAAGAAAAAAAATGAACTTCATGGGTAAGTGGTAGTCTCTGATATAGATCACACTCCTCTGTACCAGGCAGTTTACTGGAAATTCAATGCAAGTGTGCTGGGAATGGTCATTGCTGGCTTCTCAATCCACAAGATGGTTTTGCTTTGGTATAGCATTTCTCAAATTCAGTATAGATTGACTTCATTGGTCAGATAACTTTTCACTTTAGGGAATATCCTGAACAAGAGAAGATATTTAATACCACGATAGCCTCTATCTATCAAATATTAGTAGTATCTCAACCCTCTCTCACAAGTTGTGGCAAACAAAATTTCTCCTAGGGGGGCTGGGAAGGTGGCTCAGTGGTAGAGCGCTTGCCTTGCATGCATGAGGCCCTGGGTTCGATTTCTCAGCACCACATAAGCAAAAAGAAAAAAAGCCGGAAGTGACGCTGTGGCTCAAGTGGTAGAGTGCTAGCCTTGAGCTGAAGAGCTGAGGGACAGCGCCCAGGCCCAGAGTTCAGGCCCCATGACCAGACCCCCCCAAAAAAAATTCTTCTAAGGAGAAGCTAACTCACCCACAGTTGAGAGCCATTGTTTTAGCAAGAAGAATAAAGACATATGTCAATTCTTCTTCTTTCTCCATTGGTATATAACATATACATAACCAAAGAATCTATCTGCGAGAAAATTTGGGGAACAGATGCTATGAATGTTGAAACAAATGCTCCAGGAAGTCTAGTTCCTGACAACATGGGCTGAAATATTTACACCTAAGTTACAGGTACAGGGGATATGAATGAATCTCTGTTTTGTTTAATTCACCAGATTCAAGTGTACTCTGGGTTTTCAGCTGCATTTTTATCCTAATATACACTGCATAGGGAAAGACATATTGGCAGTGGTAAGCATACTGCCTGTTACCTGAAAACTTGCAGCTCTGACTCCTCTTTGTTATCCAGTACATTATCCTTACAACAGAGCTTGTCCCTAAAGAAGCAATACATAACAAGAGAAGCTGTACTTGAATCGTCAGTAAATACATACTTTGTTTGACCATGTTCTAACAACCCAAATAGAGGTTTCTGTTGTAAACATTTTGTTTCACAAGCAAACACGTCCAAATTGAAATGTTTCTTTTCATTGTTGCGGTGTAATATCCATTTGCTTTCTGGCCATTAGGGACTTCTGACTGCTTTTGTAAATGTTTCCACAGGCTTCGGGCCACTCCAGACCCATCTTTCACTCACTGCCTAGGATTTTCCTGACGGTCTGGAGCTCCTCAGAGCCTTGTTCAGCACATCAGTGGTTAGTAGAGCAGCAGTTATCACTGAAATGATCCTGCGCTCCAGGCAGGTAAGATTGATGTCTTTATCAAAACAACTTTCTACCCAGTGAACACATTATTCTATTTAGATAATTAAATACAAACAAGAAGTTATATTAGTGTTTTCAAGATATTTATTAATAGTTCACTAAATAATAAAGCAATCTTAAGAAATTATCTTTGTATCATCAGTCAAAGAGTTTTGCTCAAAAAAAAAACTTCTTCTGATTTTCTTTTCTTTTTTTTTTGGTGAAGGTGATGTACAGAGGGATTACATACTATGTCAGGTCCTGAGTACATTTCTCTCTCATTGTTTTGTTTGATTTTTATTTTTATCTGTATTTTTTTTGTACTGGGGATCAAACCCAGGATGTTGTACTTGTTAGGCAAATACTTTGCCACTAAGCTACAATCCAGCCCAGAGTACATTTCTTTTTGAACCGTGTCATCCTCTCTCTCATTTTCTCCTCGTATTTTTTTCCCCTCCTGACCTCTATGATTTTCTTTGTAGTGGTGATTTTTACAGAAAGAAGAAACAATGAAAACAAACAGATGATATTAATTTGGATATATTTATTTTTATTGATACTTGAGATTGCTTATATGTACATGCTGAGAATTTAGATATAAATTATCCTCCAAGGTTTTCTTCATAAACATTTAAGTCTCAACAATCCTGCCATTTTCCCTACTCCCTTTGAGAAAATTAACTGGTGTGTGTATGTATGAGTGTATGGTTATGTGCACTTTTTTTTTTTTTTTGGTTAGTCATGGGGCTTGAACTCTGGGCCTGGGCACAGTCCCTCAGCTCTTCAGCTCAAGGCTAGCACCCCACCACGTAAGCTACAGCATCACTTTCAGTTTTCTGGTTGTCTATTGGATATAAGAGTCTCACAGACTTTCCTGCCTGGGCTGCCTTTGAACCACAATCCTCAGATCTCAGCCTTCTGAGTACCTAGGATTACAGGTGTGAGCCACCGGTGCCCAGGTGGATATGTGCCCAGCTAGATATGTGCACATATACATTTTAAATACATTACATATAGATATATGATGCATGAATGGAGGGGCCCTTCAGCAGTTAAATGTGTTCTAGTGCCCTGTCAACATCTCACTGGACAGAGGAATTTATTAATAGTCTGAAGCAGTCATTTACCTATAACCTGAACAACTATAATGAATACATTTTAGCTGAACTTCTTCCTTGTGGATGGTGGAAACTAGCCACAAAGAAGCTTCCTATTCATTTATTTGGGGGTAAAAATAAATAACTGAATAAAGCAAGTTATTCACTATCATATTGTTATATTGTGAATATACCTGGCAAGTATCCCTTTCATTATGTTTTGACATATATTACTTTACAAAGGGATATATTGTGCTGTTTGCATCCATACACATTTATTGTACTTTGGTCAAGTAGATCACCTCTGTTACTCTTCCATATTCATTCTCCTACCCTCGTTTTAAAAATAATTTCAATATATGTGTTATGCCCGTAGGAAAGGTATTTTGATTATGCACTTCAACTTTAATTATCCCTTTCATCTCCTTTCTTTTCTCCATCCATGTTTCTAATTGTTCCCTCTACTTTTATGTTTCTGTTAAATTTTCTTTTAGGTTTAGCTTTTATATATGGACATGTTGTATTGCACTTAACATAATTATTTCCATTTCTATGAATTTTTCTTCAAACAACATAATTTCATAATTTCTTTATGGTACAATTCCATAGTATACATATTCTGGCTTTTCTTTATCAATTCAGGAGTTGATGGATTTACTGGTTATTAGTACTTTTTCTGCTCAATTCATTTGCTTATTTATGGAGTATTTGTCCTATTAGTGTTTAGCTTTTTGAGCTTTCATATATTCTAGTTATTAATCCCTAATCTGATGAATAGTTGGTAGAGGTTTTCTTCCATTCTTGAAATTCTTTCTATGTACAGAAATAATTCACTTTGGAGCATACTCTCTTAAAGGCACTGAGAATCCACAATGTGAAGACACCCCTCAAGGGAATGTGTTCTCTGCTTGCCCTGTCACAGGACATGATTAATATAAGATATTAGAAAACCTCAGCTATTAAGGGAGTATCTTGTTCCTTTGAAAATGTACACATATTATTATGTAGATGTGCATCTTAAGTTTTCTGATTGTCTCTAATCAAAGTTTGATTTAAAAAAATCAGAAATTCAGAGATTTCAGAAATGATAACAGCTATCATTTATTTACATAGCTCAACAAGAACAATAACTATTATACATATTTAAATGATGAAGAAACAGCTGTATGGGAGTGTGTGTGTGTGTGTGTGTGTGTGTGTGTGTGTGTGTGTGATTTCTCAAGATTATATAATTAGTGAGTGGCAAAACTGGGTTTCAACCAAAGCAGTATTACAAAATAAGTACTAACAAAATATTTAAATATACCACATATAATACTGAAAAAGAATAAGGGATTATGAAAATAAAATAAAGAATATATTAAAGTAAGGCAAGAAAATGGCTCCTAGGCATAGTCTTTCTATGTCGTCTTCTAGCTTATTGAATCTTGGGCATTGCCATGTCTGATAGACACCCTCAAAACTCTGTCTCTGTCTCTGTGTCTGTCTGTCTCTCTCTCTCTCTCTCTCTCTCTCTGTCTCTGTCTGTCTCTCTCTGTCTCTCTGTCTTTGTCTCTGTCTCTCTGTCTCTGTCTCTGTCTCTCTCTGTCTCTGTCTCTGTCTCTCTGTCTCTCTGTCTGTCTGTCTGTCTGTCTGTCTGTCTGTCTCTCTCTCTCTCTCTCTCTCTCTCTGTTGCAAGTGTAGGGTCTTGGAAATCTGCTGGACACTTTTCTCAAACTCTACATTGTACTTCTCTGCTTTTACCTTGCTTTAATACTCAAGAGTTGAACCAACTGACTTATGTCATTTATTTTCTTAAAGGCTTTTATGGTGTTCTCACATGTGTACATATGTTTGGGTCTCAAAACTTTGGTTCTGTTCTTCTGTTCCTCAATGATTTGGACAAATTTCCTAAACCTATGACATAGAAACATGAGAAGTAGGTGGCATTATTGTAAAAATTAAATCAAATAAGGTTTAGGAGTAATGGAGTTCATAGTGGTTGTGTAGTTCATTAGTACTCTGGGTAGCAATCAGATCCTAAATTGCATTCCACACTTCCACACTTTCATTCAGCGTCGCTTTACTTCTGAAGCCTTACAGGCTTCAGCCTTAGTTCCTGGTAAACTAGTTGATCAAATGCTTTAAAATATTTTCTAATTTTATTGTCATATGAATCAGAGGTCCTGAAATTGTGATCCTGGCTAAGGTTTTTCATATCTTCCACCTAAGTGAAGTTTTTTCAATATTGATACTCCTTGACAAACATTTGACTAGCGTGTTTCTTCTTTTGTATGATTTCAATGCTGGGAGTTGTATTGGCAAGGGTTTATAAGTGTGATGGGTGTTAAATGCAATGATCTCAATATCCTGTTCTCTCAAGCTCTGATTTCCCACCTTCACATTTCTAAAATCATTAATTATTTCAATTATTTAATAAACTTGAGCTGATTGCTTTTTTCTTTTTTAGTAGAATGGGCATGATCTCTAACCATGTTAACTGCAAAGCAGGGAAAAAAATTAACACGCTCACCCTCAGAAAGATGTTGAATTATCGTGAATGCATTTCCTGAATGAATACATATTTCTTAATGGGTCTAACATTCCAGAGAGTTCAATTTTTTTGAAAGACATAAATACAGATAGGCAACATGTCACTCCTGTTTCTGGTGGCACCACATGAAAGGTGATATAGTTTAAACGACTGTTATTGTTTAGCACAGCTTTGAAAATTAGGGAGGAGGAAAAAAAAAACGATTATCTTTCCATTCTGACAGTCACTCAGGCAAGCACTCCAGGGATCTTTTATACCAGAAGAGGAGGTGTGGCAGGACAAAGCCAACATTGAGTTGATCTCTTATATAAAGAATATTATGTGAACTTAATATCACACAAAGAAGGGCAAAGAGAGAGCAGTGAAATAAAGGCTTACCCAATTTAAAGCTATTGTATCGCCAGGAACCCCTTGCTGCTCCCAAATGAGTATCAGGTCAGTCTCAGGCTGGCTAGATGTAAGAACACACATTCTCATGGTGGTTAAGCATAGATACATTGGCACTGTTCACTGCTATGAAAGTATACAATGAGATTCCCTTGTACTAGTCGTGTGTGCAAATAAAAAAAAACATAATAGGTACGTTAGAGCAGAAATATGTAAGTTTATATCCCAGATTACCATTAATTTGTCTTTGAAGCATGTTTGTGCTCTTTATATCTAAAGTACGTCACCTGTAAACTACAGATTCAGTGTTACTTATTTTCAAAGATTTTAGGGCATTAGATGGGCTAATAATTTCGAGAACAATACCTGGAGTATTGCAGGCATTACTGCTTATATGCATGTAAGCTAAGAAATAGTAGCTACTGTCCCTCTGAATCCAATGAATACACACATATTTCAACATCCCTTGCAAATTTGGAATTCCTGCTGCTTTTAGTATCCAGGTAATAGATTCTTTCAGTCATTGTGAAAAAAATATAACTATCAGTTTTAAGGCTGGCTAAAGGGAACAAGAGTAGCAGAAGAGAGAAATACATATGCATACATATATGCATATATTTATATATTGTATATTTACATATATATTTATACTCGTATATATGTATAAGTACATGTATATGCACATGTACATATATATGTATATGTAGTATATGTATATATGTATAAAATTATATGTATTTACATGCATGTTATATATTATTTCTACATATATGCATATACATGTATATGTATTATATGTGCATATTTATATGTGTATACAAGTACACATGTATGTGCTTATCCATGTGTGTGTATATTTATTTATACACATATTTATTTATGTGAATACATATATACATATACATATGTGTATATACATATACATATGCAGCCAAGAACTATGTATTCAGGCTTGTCTGGAAAGTGGGGTACTTGATTTTGCTTATGAATGAAATAATTTGTATTATATTTCCACCAGTTTATTGTGTGCTCAAATTGCCTCCCAATTAGCTTGATTTCCCATTTAGTATACAGAACTAAATATAAACTTTGCATTGTTAGTTTTTTTGGTTTGGTGGGCTTGTTTTGTTTTTTGTTTGGTCTTACAGTACTACATATTGAATCCTGGGTCATATACATGCTATGTAAGTACTCTATCACTAAACTGTTTTCCTCTGCCCCAGCTTTGTAGTGTATGGCTGTATTTTGGGTCTTCTCAAAGAAATCCATGTCTTATATTAAACTGTCATTTTCAGAGAATGATTTTAGAATGAACAACTGAAATACAGGAATGATAAAAGCAGGAAGTACCTCATGCACATAAGCTGAAACAGTAAGATTTTTTTTATTTTTATTTTTTTATTGTGAAAATACTGTACAGAGGGGTTACAATTACATGAACAAGATAATGTGTACATTTCTTATCAAGCATTGTAGCCTCCTCCTTTGTTTTCCCTTCCCATCCCTTCTCATCCTCCCCCCTCCCCCCCTCCCAATCCTCCTCGCTACCCCTCCTCCACCAAAGTTATAAAGTTCATTTTTCCACATAATGACTTGTATATCTCATTGTTGCAATGGGTCCACCTGTATCCTTATTTAAACAATTTGTTTTTTCCCTTCCTCTCCACAAATTATACCGACATCAAATACAGTGAAAGCAGGGGTTACACTGTGGGGGAGGGACATACAAAGCAACAAAGAAATAATCTTATAATTGTGTTAGAAACAATCACATGAAAGAAAAAAACATTTGAATACATATATATCTTAGGGTTCATTTCCCTAACATCCCCTTATCTGACCTTTTCTGCTTGACTCAGACATATACTAGATATTGCAAATAAGGGAAACCATAGGACCTATGTTTCTTTGGGCCTGGCTTACTTCACTTAATATAATTTTTCCAAGCCTTTCCATTTCCTAACAAATGGGGCAATGAAACAGTAAGATTTTTATACTCACTTCTGTACTTTGAACTTGAGCTTGCCATTGAACGACTGTGGTTTCATTCATGATACAAATTTTTCTACTTCAATTTTATTAAGTGAATTATAGAGACTTGATTTTCTTCCTCCTCCTAGTTTTCTAATTAAAAGCAACAACACTACTAACAGATGAGGGTTAACACTGATGATATATTAGTTTGACACGTTGAATTTTTATGTGCAGGTTTTTAGAATATTTTTATTTTTATTGTTTTTCCCCCTCTAGAATATATATATTGTAGAGGATAAAATGTCAAACAAGAGCTCAGTTTTGGGTGAGTTATTTTTGGAGATTCAGTTTCATTGACTTTTCTGCCCAAATTTGTCTTAGAGCTGCAATGCATGGAATCTCAGCCTTTTAAGTAGCTAAGATTACAGGCTTGAGGCACAGGTGATACTCTGCTTAATATTGTCACCTTTGCTTCTCATTTCAACCCTGTCATGTGAACTGTGCAATGCAGCAACATCAGTAGAATAGTTTTTATTAAATTGCTCATTAAGTTCATAAGATACATTGCGTGATGGTTCAGGAAATGGCTCAAAGGAACATGACAATGTCTTCATGTTTTGGGGAGAGGAGGCTGAGAATTATGTTGAGATACTGTTGACTTAATCTTACAGCACTCTAGGAAGATTCTCAGGAGAAACTTCTTGTAGACCTCAGTGGTAATAAAATCTTCTTTTATGACAACTTCTCTTATAGAATTAAAAAAAGTGAATCATTTAACTGTTGTTTTGGTTACTAGGAAACTCAGCATGCTCTGGCTTGCTTCCATAAATTCGAAGGATTGACATGTTAAATTTTTCTCTCTCATCGTTCTATATTATTTTCCTTCAGTCTAATTTATTTAAATTTTATGTTTTTTTATGTTTCACCTAGAGGAATAATATTTGTTCATAAACAAAAATGCTGGATATCTCATTATTTTATGGCCCTTGACAATCCAGTTTCATTCACTTGCTACCTAATTACTTACTGAATTAGGCATTTCTGAAGGTAACAATGTATATTCCTAAAGTATTTCTGATATCTGCAATGCTGGTAAATATCTTACTATGTTTGATTGTTCTCTTGTAATAAGACAGGAATATAAAATACCGAGTTGGCAAAATGACAATGACTTCTATCAACTTAACTTGTATTTAATTAGGAAAAGGGAACGGTTACTTGAGGTACTGTGCAAACTAAACAAGATTGCACTTATGATGCATTAACTGCAATGCCCATAGTAGCTCTAACTATTTTTTTCATCATGAGGATAAAAAGATAGATCACTATAGTGAAAAAAAAAAACCTGAGATTCAAATACAAAGCTTAACACCTTTCCTGTGATTACCTCTACCTCTTGTCAGAAAAATCTTTTCTGACCCTGTTGGTGTTTGCCATAATTTAAGCCAATCGGGATTTTTTGGAATGGTGGATAATCAATTTAGTCTGATTAAATGCAGTTTCCATCTTAAATTATGCAAAATATAAGGACCCAGGGGTTACAACTGAGGTAGAATTGAGAGCCGGAGGCATTCTGGCTGGTAAGCCATGGAGGGCTAGGGAGACGATGCTATGGGAATGTGATTCTTAGCTGAATTGCTTTGAATAATTCTTCTTGCTTAGAAGCAAAATGATGATGCATGCTGCTAAAGTCCAAAGAAGAAAAATAGTATAATGATGTAGATTATGAACATCAGTATTTAAAAAAAAAAAAAAACCTTGAAATGTAAAGCCCCTTCAGTCGATAACAGGACAGTTTTGTAAACCACTTAAGGCTGTGATAAAATCCTACTTGACTGGCCCATGAGCAGATGTGACAAGTTGAATTTATTTCCTCTCTTACCAGGAAGCTTTGCAGGAAACTCTTAACATATGGTGCTTTTCGCTTCCATCTAGAGCTATAAATGTTATTGGAAAAGGATGTTCCCAAGAGCAGCGAGTTTCTCACGTCTCTGCCAAATGGAGTCCAAATGATCCTTCTGTGGTTCTGAATTCCCTGAGTTCTTAGGAGTTGGCAACCCAGGGTCTCTGATCTAAACACAGCTCACTAATTTAATTATTTTATTATAGATTGGTGGAAGCTCTTTCAGACCAGAGACTTAGCATCTGTATTGTATCTAGCCATTCAGGAAACACAAGTAAGAAGGGTGTAAATATTTTGTTTCTTAACTGCTTTCATTTGAAAACTTGGAAATCATTTCACATAGAAACCAGGCACCATAAACTGAACACAAAAGAATGGGAAATTGAGATAAGTCAAATTTGTGGAAACTTTGTTTCTCATGTGTAGAGCACTTGTATCCTACAGGACATACACTGTCTCCTACTGCTCAGTGGAAGAGTAGCATAAATCCTCACAATGATCAGCAAGCATACAGAAATAAAATATTGCTAAGGAAAAACCATGGACTATCTTATGTATACTTTATTAGATGCCACAAGCTGCTGAATATGCACCAGAGGGCACATCTTTACTTAATGGCTTTTTGAAGCATTTCATTTTAATAAATTAAAAGGACAAAATTGATGCCTTGACCATTAAAAGTTTGCTGCTAGTTAGAGCAACACCATAATTGCTAACTTGAACTAATGGTATCATAGCACTGACTAGCTTATATTTCAGGTTGCAATGAACTATGTTGAAATGTCATTTGGTTAGAGATAGCAAATATATTAAAGGGAGAAAAATCTGAACATTCACCCTTTTGAAGTTAAGTTATAAGTAATTAAGTATTATGCAATTCTGAATTCATTAGGTCATAAATATGGAACGTGCATAAGTATCTTCTTACTTTATAGCATTTTAATAAGATTTTAGCACTTACAAAAATAAGTTATTTATAATCATATATGTCAAGTATTTAATAAGGTGTTTTACAGATTTAAGAACATGTGAAATGAATCTTAAAAACTGAAATTTCAGTGTATTTATGAATATACATGCACAAATATACATAATGTATTTATATTTATATGTTATATACTTGTACATATAAGCATTACTTTGTACAAATATCTATCTGGCATGTATGTGTATAGTGAGTTTAGATCAAATTTACAAACAAAAGTATTATAGATATAATAACACGATAATCTTGTACTATAGTAAAAATAAAATGTAATTGCAATTGTAATTTAATATTTGTAAACTTAAGTTTTCATTTGTTTTTAAAAACAAATCACCAACATGCAAAAGGAGAAGAAAAATATCAAGAGCTATGCATGCATTTAAAGTCATAATTTATGAGATTAAATGAATTAATATAAAGTAATCTGATATAGAAAATCCCCTAAAAACTGTTTTAAAACTCTAAAATTATTAGTAAATATTGTTCACTTAGAGTCAATATCTTTACATAACTCACAACACCAATTTCTCTTACTTCAATGTGTTATGTGCCAGTGAGCTCATTTCTTGTTACATTGTTAAATAAATGTCTCAACTAGAATATCATTTTCCAGAAAATCTTATGAAATATTTTGCTTTTCTATTAGTAATCAGTGTGTTTGGGAAGACTAAGTTTTTAGCTGAAACTATGGTAAATTTTAAAAAAAATATTTTGGGCCTGGGAAGGCGCATCAGTGGTAGAGTGCTTGCCTTGCATGCATGAGGCCCTGGGCTCGATTCCTCAGCAACACATAAACAAAAAAGAAAAAAACTGGAAGTGGCGCTGTGGCTCAAGTGGTAGAGCGCTAGCCTGAGCTGAAGAGCTGAGGGACAACGCCCAGGCCCAGAGTTCAGGCCCCACGACCAGATCAAAAAAAAAATTTTTTTTTTTGAAATATACTGCTATGGCAAGGCCAAAAATAAATAAACACCATTCAAGATGCAATTTACTTAACATCTTATATATGCCATTAAATAGTTAAATATCTGAAGTAATACCATTACCTGTCTATGAAAGATATTTCATTGTTAATATGATATAGACATACAACCATTTATTTTCTTAAAGTTTATTATTCAAAATAGTTTCCTTTAAAATGAGAATGACATTTTCTTGGAAACCTACCATGCTTCAGCAGTAATACTCATTAAACCTTAAGCTGAAAACAACTTGTGAGGAAGGGGGTCAGGAGGGAGCAACTGGGAGAAAACAAGGGAAGAGGTGACACTGTTCAAAAAGAAATGCACTCACTACCTGACTTATGTAACTGTAATTCGTCATCTGAACATACATTTACAATAAAAACAAATTTTAAAATCCTACCTTGTTACGTATCATAACTCCCTTAATTTTATTTCATTATTTTCCTGTTGTTGGTATTGGTTCTAAAACTAATTATAGGTTCTCAAAATATCCAAAAAGAAAGTAGCATGAACGATTCAGTTGTTTGGTATTTATCCTTCCATGATTAAATAATCAAAAATAATTTGATGGTTGAGTGAAATTATCATGTTGCAAAACCCTAAATGTTAACTCATAATTTTCTATTTAAAGCAGGGAAGAAGCCAAACTATAAAATTGAGTGTGGTTGTAATCAGATTTTTTAAATAGCTATTTTCTAGATGAATAGTCATTTTAGAATGAGGAGGAGTTTGCCCAATTTCACACTTGAGGCAAAAGAAAGCCAGAAACAATTTAAAACAAAAAAACAACAAAACAAAAACAAAAACATAGATTTTGGGGAACTTAAGGAACTACTATTATTTCAGGAGATAAATGTAAAATATGGCATGTCTGGTTGATTTATCCAATAGTGCCCTAAATGGACCAATGCTATTTTCTCCAGCCATGTAACATGGCTTCTATGAAGTTAGTCATTGATATTTTCACATCGGTTAAGTGAAGACAATTGAAATAAAATGCCATTGAGTTTTTATGTGAAAAGGGCAAAGATTAATAAGTCCAGTGATCTCCATCAATAAGTGAAGCCCAGAGAATTAGCACCAATTCCAAGTTAGATTGATGTACATTGTGCTTACTTTAATTCCATCAGTATAATTTGTCCACCTTAGATTTTGTCACCCAGGCAAACAGTGAGAGTTCAATGGGATCTCAAAGTTAATTCAAGACAAGAAATTGGAATTGCAATGAAGAGTAAACTTAGCACTCTTTACTTCCATGAGTGTGAATGAATAATGACAAGTTGTTTTTAAGAATAGCAACTTTTCCAATCTGATAATGAACACACTGAATTTTCCATAAATGTTTCAGATCATATGAGATTAGCTACTTTGTTGACTTAGCTAGTTATATACAAGTCATTCTTCATACTTTGACACTCCTATTTGATGACTCACATTAATATTTTTCTTCTTTTTTACATTTCATTCAGGTTAATCTCCCTAAGGGAATTTCCTTACAATAAATCAATAAATGTTCTAGAGCCAAAAACCTGTCAGCAGAAAAAAAAAAAAAAACAGACCAAGAACTTGAAGATACCTTTCTCTATTGAGGCATACAATTAAAAAAAAAAGAATCAGACAACATTTAAAAATCTTATATATATTTTTTCACTATCTAGAAAAAAATAGCTAGGAAATGCACAATAGGAGGCAAAAGCAAGAGTTCATTATAATATTCTGGCTACAAAGAATAATTTGGTGGATCCCATTATAGCCTGGAGAAGTCTGTTTATTAGCATACTTTTTGTTTCTTGCCCTTTAAATTCCTCTATTTCCAGACTATGAGGAAACTTAGAAAGTTGATTATCTTAAGTTAGGATTTTGATACAGCCACACCCTAGTGTCATTTACCAGAGTCTGACTGTCTTATGGAGACAACAACTTTCTGGAGTCTTGTAACTATTGATGGATGATTATAATGCAATACCATCAAAATTTGGTGAAAGTCTTTAATCAATCAAGAACTGATATCAAGTATATGTCTGAGTCAAGCAGAAAAAGTCAGATAAGGTGATGTTAGGGAAATGAACCCTAAAATATGTATTCAAATGTTTTTTTTTCTTTCATGGGATTGTTTCTAATACATTTATGAGATTATTTCATTGTTGCTTTGTATGTCCCTCCTCCACAGTATAACCCCTGCTTTCACTGTATTTGATGTTGGTATAATTTGTGGAGGGGAAGGGGAAAAACAAATCGTTTAACTAGGGATACAGGTGGACCCATTGCAACAATGAGATGTACAAGTCGATGTACAAGTCGTTATGTTGAAAACGAACGGGGTGGGGGGGAGGATGGGAAGGGATGGGAAGGGAAAACAAAGGAGGAGGCTACAATGCTTGATAAAAAATGTACTCATTATCTTGCCCATGTAATCATAACCTCTCTGTATTTTCACAATAAAAAAAGAAATAAATAGAATATTATTTATGAAAACTTAAAAAAAAGAACTGAAACTCACAAAACAAAGACAATCATCAGCACATATGACCAACTCTCTCCCCTGAAGTGGTTGTCCATTTAATAAAGTAACCCAAGGTGAGTGAGAGAACTCATTTGAGCACATTATGGCTAGGAAATTGGATCTTGTTCTATAATCTGCTTCTACCTAGTCAGGTGGATAGGAGGGCATGGTAGGAATCTATGCATTCTTTTTTACTCAAAAAAATAAGTGTGTTTATACTGATAGTGAATATACTGTATTCATTCATGTCAGTCAAGTCAGTAACATCATGCATAAATACTTCCTTATTATGCTTATTTCCTTAATTCAAGCAATTGTTAAGATAAAGCTGATGTACTCAAATAATCATGCTGAAAATTGATGCTGCGTGTTTATCAAGTGCAAGTTGACAATTGTATTTATGAAATTGGAGAGTATAATTAAGCATGTATTCATTTTTGAACTTGCAAAAAGCCAGCTGTGCATATTAGCACATGCCCACAGGTCCCAAAGCATTAGGGAAACTAAACCAAAGGCAGACATGTTCCCTCTTTGTGACCTTAGGTAAATTACTAAATTTCTCTGACCCACTGTCTTAATATCTTTAAAGACAATGTAGCAATAGTTTATCATAAAGACTAAAGAATTCTCCTTATGAGAGAATTTACTTATATAAATGACCTCATCATTATAAAAAAGAAATTCATGTACAAAATAAAATTATTGTTACAGACAACAGATGTCAAAATTAGCATCTATAAAATTCCTATGGTTGTGTTTTCAAAGGTGCATATGAAACTGGCTTCAAAACAAACAACAACAAAGTTTGGTTAAGCCCAATTCTATCTCAAATCCTAGTCCAAACCCTATCACTCTCATATTTGTCCCTTTTGTCCCTTTTCTCTCTCTAATAGTTTTCACACAAACTAGCATTGACTCTGCACACAAGCTCCTATCATTAGAAGTCTCTTATCTCTTCACTGGTAATGAAATCTGTTTCTTAGTCTCACTCCCCATCCCTTGGTATCTCACTATTGTCTCAGTTCATCAATCCCTTTTCTGGCTTCATTTGCTTGCCTAACCAGCCTTGACACTAGGGGTCAGTCACTTTATTAGATTTTCACACTCTCTTGCCCCAGAGCTGCCATTCTAATCCCCAAGAATGGGTAAATACCATCATCTGCCTTCTCAGCTCCAGTCCCAGGCTGCCAAATATTGCTGAAGGAAAGTCACAAAACCAGGTTGACTGGGTCCACGATGTTCCAAGTGTTCTAAAGTTGTCTAGGCCCTCACTGCTGCTTGACAGTACTTGTTCTCATCAGTGTTTTACAATCTTCTGTGTATTCCATGTTGTCCAATCCAAAATTTCTTCCTACTCTGTTTCTTATGTCATCAGCTCATCCAATCCCTGAAGCAAGTAAAAGTTTAGCCAGATGCTGTTGGCTTACACCTGTCATCCTAGCTACTAAAGCTGAAATTTGAAGATAGACAGTTCAAAGCCAGCCATGGTAGGAAAGTCTATGAGACTTTCTAACCACCAAAAAAGCAGGAGCTGGAGCTGTAGGGTAAGTGGTAGAGTGCAAGCCCAGGGACCACCCAGAGTTAGAGCCCCAATATTGGCAATAATAATAATAAAAACAACAACAATAAATAAAAATAAATTTTAAAAAACAAAGTGAAAGGCCGATGCTCAAATCATTTTTTGTTGTTTTGGTTGCCTTAAAGTGCAGCTTCTCCTTCTGATACCTGAGGAAGCGCTCTACTGTGCCATGCTTGACTTGTGTCCTTAGCCAAGGCTTACCCTTTCTCTTCACTGAGATTTTATCAAGTACCTTGTTTCCATGACTTCATAACTAGCTTTGTTCAGCCTGTCTGGTTTTGTTATTTTATTCCTTTATGAAACATTTCTTGAAAAGAAATTGTTGGTTACATTTACTATTTTTTCTTCCTTATTATCTTATTCTGCCTATACTAATAATCTTTCTGCTTCAGAAAGTCCATCCAATGATTTTAGTACTTTTTGTTCTTTGTACTGACATTTGTACTGACTACAATGTACTGACTACTTTTGGTTCTTTGTACTGACTACAATGTCTTGAATTCCCTATTATATTCATTCCAGAACCACATTCATCCAATTAATATTTTGTGCTAGACATCCAAGACCCAAATGCAGATAAATGCTTGTCCTGGACTCTCCTCTACACTCCATGATTAGGAGATGACTTGTTCCATTTCTTCTATTTCTGCAGTATCTCTGCTATTTGTAGTCAAACCAAGATTACTTTTTCTAGTACTACTGAAACAGTTTAATACAATTTTCTTCTAATCTCCTGTCTTTCCTTGATAATATATTTGCATTCTGAGATTTCTAAGTCTTCCATCTGTCTTTTTGTGTCTTTGTTTCTATAGTCTTTTGCATTTTCATAGCTTCAGTGTGCATGGCATATTTGAGATTGAACTCAAGGTCTATTGCTGGCTCTGCTTGTTTGCTCAGTTTTTAATCTACACCAAGTTATGCTTCTAGCCATACTGCTGGTTACTTCGGAGTAGAAGTCCCATGGACTTTTCTGCTGCAGCTGGCTTCTAACTGTGATAATCTGGAGCTCAGAGTTCTGAATAGCTAGGATTAAAGGCATGAGCCACCAATGCTAGGATCTAACTTACTTTCTGTTCATTATACTTCTAGCTTTATCTTGTTAAAAGTACTCTCCTTGCTATTCTCATAAAATCTGAGATTAACAGTCACTTGCTCCTATTCAGAGGCAGTGGAAAATGGAAGAGGTGAGTGTGTTAGGGTCATTTGTCTCTAAACAAAAATAGTTGGTATTTATGGCATTGGTTTAAAAGGAAGGCAGATCTTAGGTATGTGGATGTATTTAAATTGTGGAAATTCATCAAGCTAAACATGTACCATATTTATGCTGTTCTATTGTATAGTATACTCTTTTAATATGTGTAATATAATGCAATAAAGCATAAATATATGTATAGTATGTATATATGTACATATATGTTTATGTATATGAACACAGAGAGATATATTAAAATCTTTATTTTGAAAGAACATATAGATGTATATATGTATGAATATGGATATGGATACCAACGCAATACTTTTAAAATGAGGAATAAAGACAAGCCTAAAACAAGGAAAAGGAAAAGATAGAGCATGTTGTCCAAACAATGAGTTCAGCATGTTATCCAAACAATGAGTTCAGCAGAAGAAAAACTAAATTAAAAAACAAAAAATATATATAAGTAAATTTTTCAGAATTTACAAATTTTCCTATTTTAATGCTTTTTCTCCCAGAGTGCTTTAATAACGGCATCACACAAAACAGTATTAGAATTTCCCAGACCCCAAGATTATCCATTTTCTAAGGAAAACTTTATATTTGTCCATGAATCATGACTGTACTTTAGATAACAGTTTGGGGAAATATTTGCAGTTATAAGCATATGTAAATTTATAATATTTCAGGTTTCCAAATATTCTTAAATCACCCAAGAAAGTAGCCCTTCAGATGCCAGAAGTCAAGTTTCTGACTGAGTCAAGCTCTTTATTTGGGGATGAGATAAAAACACACTCTCTAGGTTTAAAAAAAAAGAAAAAGAAAAATAGAAAGAAATGCTTCAGGGTTATCTATCTAAGCAGTGTACTTTCGTATTTAAGTGTAAGTTCGAGGGTCAAATCAAACAGACCTAGGTATTGATTCCAGCTTAGCTATTTACTGGCTATGTGACCTGGGAATGTATTCAGAGCCCTGTGAGTTTCAGTCTCCTTACTTACAAAATAAACATGACTACCTTGCAGAAACGGATGAGGATATTTGAATGGCACATCATCGGAAACAATGCACACACTTAATAGTTGTTATTAACTCTTACCTGTAAAGATGCTGACTTTGAGATGAACTTGTTAATTTGAGCATTTCCTCAGGAGGGAATATTAAATGGTGATCCCCCATTAGATTTGTCCAACTTTAATGGTATATTGGCATTTAGAGGACATTTGAAAATATAAATGTATACACTAGCCTATCTTAAATAAACTTTTCCCTATTTTAGCACTCTCAAATTAGTATTTAAATCTGGTCTTGGCTTTGTAGAGGTTTTTTAAGGGTGTCTTTTCCTTTTTTCACCTTTGTTTTTACTATGCTTTAAATTTTTGTTAACATAGAGTACATTCACATGTTAATGGGCTTCCATGTGATATCATTATATATGCATGCCACATGCATTGGTATATCCAGTCACTCTTCTTTGACCCCCACTATACCCCTTCTTCACCTTTTCCTGTCCCTAACAATCACTATTGTAATTTTACGGTGACATTTTTAGTTTGTTTCCACAAAAGAGAAAGAAAAGGTAATATTTATCTTTCCATGCCTGGCTTATTTCACATTGCATAATGCCCTCCACTTCCATTTGCTTGGCTACAAATGACGTGATTTCATTTTTCTTTATGATTGGATAGTAGTCTGTTGTGTATATATTTCTATATTCATTCATCTATACAAGGGCACCAAATTTGATTCTATATTTACTATTGTGAATACTGCCTTAATAAACACAGTTGTACAGGTATCTCTTTTATAGACTAGATCATTGTACTTGTATTTAGATGCAGGAATGGGATAACTGGAAAATTCAGTAGTTCTAGTTTTAATTTTCTGAGAAACCTTTGTACTGTTCTCCATTAGTTTACATCCTTACTGATAATTTATGAGTTTCTTTTCCTCTGCATCTTCCCCAGTATTTGTTATGTTTTGGGTTTTTGATAATACCTATTTTTAACATGGGGATGAAATACAATCTCATTATAGGTTTTTCTTTGTATTCACCTGAAGGCAAATGACATTGAGCTTTTATTCTTTTTTTAGCATATTTATTGCCGATCTGTATTTCTTCTTTTGAGTAGTGTCTATTCAGGTCATTTGCCCATTTTAATTGGATTATGGATTTTGTTGTTAAGGTTTTTTTTTTCTTTACATGCTCTGGATATTAATGCTCTGATAAATGAGTAGCTGGAAAGTATTTTCTCCCCATTTTGTAGGCCATCTCGTTATTCTGTTGGTTGCTTTCTTTTCTTTATTGAAGGCCTTTAATTTGATGTATCCTTATTTGTTGATGGCTTGGACAATTGCTTTCAGTCATGGTATCTGCTTGAATCTACATAGAACTGACCATACCCTAGTATCAGCAGGAAAGTTCCTTGATCTCCTGGCTTTTACAGACAGTGATCAATTGTGTATAGGTCTTGTTCCCTACTGTGCAGGGCACCTAGCAGTTTTGAGACTATGGAACAAGTTGGTTTAAGAAGGGTATGTTGAGTCTCAGGTGTGGGAAGATTTCTAATATCAAAGGATCATAATCCAAACAATATGCCCAACTCAAGATGGTTACTAGAATTTGGGTTTGCTGAAAGTTAGGTGAGATAAATTTCCAAAGCAAGATTTACTGTAAAAACGTCAGATTATTTAACTAAGTAAACCACAAGCCTGTAAAAACTGAGAATTTTTCAGTGGCTGTAATTTTGCCATCATCCACAACAACTGAATTTTCTGTTAGTCTCTTTGTTTAGAGAATATCTGAAACTGAGAAGGCTGCACAGGGTTGGCATCATGGACCCACATAGTAGATGCAAGGGTGTGGCGCTTCTCATCCTATGCTGCAGTTGTGCTTGAAAGATTCCAGTCTTTTTTTTGCTGATTTTCAATGTTTTCCAATATCCCTAACTTCAAAATTCAACTATATACCTATTAACTTTAACCTTGTTTCTTTGTGTAGAAAGAAGTGAGTGCTGGGTGCTTCTGTGCCATCTTGGAATTCCTATTTCACTATGTTCTGTGATGTTGTGTTGTGCTGTAAGGTTCTGTGTTGTGCTGTGCTGTGATGTAATAGGGCACAATGTGATGCTATGATGTTTCTATCTAAATAGAATCTCCCCAAAATGTCCATGAATTGAACTCTTGGTCTCCAATACAGCAGTGTTCAGAGGTAGGACCTTCAGGAGGTGGTCATGAGGACTTATACCTTAATCACTGTATTAATCCATTAATGGTTTCATAGCTTCAGGGGCTACAAGGAGGTAATAGAAACCTCAGAATGTAGGACCTAGTTGGAAAAGGAGAACATAGGGAGCCTGAATTTGAAGGGTATATTTTGTCATGAGCACCTACAGCCTCTTACTTTCTCTTTTTCTTTCTCCACACCTCTTCCTCTCTCTCTTTCCTCTCTCTCTTTCTCTAGTAAAGACAGTCATGAGGGTAAGTAAGCAACTTCGTTCTCCATTTGCTCCCTATTACAACAGAAACCTCTGAAACCATAGCCAAAACAAACCTTTCTTCCTCTTGTTTTGCTTGTGTGCTGTTACAGTGACTTCAAGTGTATTAACACAGTTAATTACATTAATGTCCCTTATTAATAGGCTAGGCATTTATATGTTGAGAAATACATATTAAATATTATAGAAAATATTCAAAGGAAATACAGGTTGGCTTACCAGTATTAGTTTACTAAATATATTTGTAAGGGAGTGAAGAAAAATACAAAATAACCAATGGAATGAATTATATGTGTCACTTACTCTTCAAGACCAAGACACTCTTTCTTCCCCAGCTGTCAGGAATGTAGACTACTAACTCTTACAGTGGACTTTTCTGTGTCCTCTTTCCAAAAGCTGCCTACAATTACTGATAAATTTGGGATTTGGTAGCCTGTTCTTTTTTCCTTAATTCAATGTAATGTTAAGGGGCCATCTCAGCCCCAGCAATCCCCACAGAATTGGCTGAAAAGCTTCTTTTACAATTTTTCTTTCTGCCTAACCTTGTCTTCTTCATTATAATAGATATTGTTCTCTATAAATAAAGCATCTGCATGGAGCTTTCCAATTCAGAGTCTGTTTCCTGGGAAACCTGTCATACCACATCCACTATTCTCAAATATTGGGAAATAGTGGGGAAGGCATTTTGGTCAAATAGCTTTAAAATAGCTTTAAAAAAACTCTCTGCCTAAACTCACAGTCCAAACTCAGTCTCTTAAATGTTTTGAAGTCATTTTCTTTCAGATAACCAAGCATATGTTACATCAGTCAACTTCTGTAGAAAGAAGTAGAGAAAGGACTAGAATCCTGAGGTAGTCCACACTGCAAGATTGTTCTCTCAGTTTACAAGAGAGCAAACAGATTACCGTTGGTTTTGGTATCTTTTCCTTCCTTCCTTTTCTTTTTTCTTTTTCTTTTTTCTTTTTTGGCTGGTTCTGGGGCTTGAACTCTTGGCCTGGGTGCTGTCCTTGAGCTTCTTTTACTCAAGGCTAGTACTCTAGCACTTGAACTAATACACCATTTCCTGCTTTTTCTTAATAAATTATTATATATAAAGTCACAAGGATTTTCCTTCCTAGGCTGGCTTTGAACTGTGATCCTCAGATCTCAGCCTCCTGAGTAACTATGGCTACGGCATGAACCACTGGCACCCAGCATCTTTCCTTCTTATAAAGCCTATAGTGTTCAGTAATGGGCTTATGTAACCCCTTTCACTTCTAAGAGGCACATAGTTTTTTAAGCACACAGTTGAACTATGTTTCCTTGTTCTTATTACTTCATAATGGTGAGCAATTGCAATTATGGTGAGGAGACAAACCGAATTCCCACTATAGCATTCCATTCAAGACACGGTGACGCTTATACATTTCTTATATATAGCATATGATAATCCTATCCAAACAGTCCCAATTCTCCAATTATTCCAGCATTAATTTAAACTTCTAAAATTTCATCTAATCATGAAGGAAAGCTCCTAGTTGTGGTACATATAAAATCAAAACATGCTGCCTACTCCCAATATGCGATGGTGAGGTATTACAATACTAAGTATAAATTAATAGTAACAATACTAAGTATAAAATTAATAGTAACAATACTAAGTACAAAATTAATATTAAGTTTGTGATGAAAATTCAGATTTATACAAATATGGAGCTGGAAACAGAATATCTTAACAACATTTTTCAAATGACTGTGATGTTATTGTTTGTTAATACATCACAATGTGACATTGTTAATTTCAATATGGAATCCAAAAATATGTGAACTGTTCATAACTTACAACATTTAAAAACTTACTAATTTTATCCTGAATGTACCTTTAACTCAATGTTTGGTTTTTAAACATCATACAATGATGATTTGGAAAATATTGATATATAGAAATACTGATGTCCCAAATGCCAACACATTTTATTAAGTGTTATAAATATCTCTACCTATCTCAATAGAAAAATGAGTATTATCTGTCTAAATTCTAGGTTTTCTTATATATGTATTTTTCCTTAAAAACTCAGATAGTTGTTTATTTTTTTTTATTGCCAGCAACATTGTATCATTTCCTTGGAGTAGAAAACATACCTACTTCATTTTGAAAAAAATATTTGTTAAATAGCCAATTGTGAGCAACCAAGTTTGTCTGCCATAAATAAAAATTATGTTAGAAAAGGCAGCCAGTTCAGTTCACAACTGAATCACATAGTGCTTTTCCTGAGATAACTGAATCATTTCATTTTGCTATAGTTTTGCTATGCATTTCCCATTTTGACCTATTAAATGTTAAAAGAAGGTACAGCCAAGAAAATATTTAATTAAATTAATAAGGCTGATGGCTGCATCAACAACATTTTTGAATTAAATCAGCATTGTTTTCTATACCTGTAATAGCTGCTCAGGAAAAAATACAATGAATGTTTATAGTTTGGTTCCCCTATTTAAATTCTACTTAGGCCATCAGCCATTTTTTGATGTCTTTCCATCATTGATTCAAAATTATCCTAATAGAAATAGCATAACACTTTGGCATTTATTTAAGAATAGTTTTTAGCATTTCATATTTCTGAAAATATCTGAGCTCAACAAAAGGTTGTGTAAACCACCAAGTGAGCTCTACTAATCCAGATAGAGACTGGCTTAAGAGTAAAAACCAATATCTTCGGTGATGTGTGCATTAACTTTCAAATCTTAGTAGGGGAAATAAAAGGGTAAAGACTTCAATTCTATCTACCCTCCTATGTCTTTCTTTTCCATCCAAATCACAGATGAAAAGTAAGTTGAATATGTGAAGCCAAGGGAAATATGCTAAATTGACATAAAAGTTCAACTCCTAGCATAAAATTTTTCTTCAGTGCTGTATATAATGGTTCTATGTCTATCTTCCTTCAAACACACTCCCTCTAAGTAAAAAAAAATGGTTAACTGAATACCACAACTGACTCAGTCTTGCTAACTTCCCTCCTCTAAGTTTGTAAAAATGCCTATTTTTTCTTGCTTTCCTATTTATCTTGAGGGAAAAAGATTAGGCTATTCATAAAGTTCTTCTGTATATAACATGATTTACCCACTGGACATTTCTTTATATCAAATAGAAATGTATGAAATTTCCTCCTTACTTCTATTAAGTCCATGTGGAACAGGGAGTCAGAATGCTCATTATAATAGTCAGGCTTGTGTTTAAACAGATTATAAGTCACCCTCAGCCTTCTTGTTCCTTCAGGCTAAACAATACTAGTTATTAACCTTTCCTCTCAGCCTTTATTTTCTCATTCTTTTATCATCTTTGTTGCTCTGTGTTGGACTCTTTCCAGTTTTGACACATTCCCCTTAAAGTATTGAAGATAAAACTAGACACTCTCCTTTAATAAGGTCTTGGGCAGTGCCAATAGAGAGGAAATACGACTTCCTGGACTTAGCGAATCATATTCCTGTTAATATATTGTCATCTTAGGCCTTTAAATAACAACCCTGTTTTGCTTACTGGTGCTCAGTTTTAGGTCTGCAATCACTTCAGACTTTCTGTTCTAGTTGTGTTTATGTAGAGAGCCTCTGTCTTTAATCTTTACATTTTGTTTCTGACTTCTGAGTGTTAACATCTTGCCCTTGCCCTATTTACTTTCTACCAGGTTTTCCTGCCAATTCCCTTAATTTATCAAGCTCATACGGAACTATTCTTGGCTCCCAAGATGAAAGCAATATCAGCCATCCTCCGCCTATGCAACAGATTTAGTCATTCTAGGCTTTCATTTAAAAGTACCAATTGCTGGACAATGGTGGCTCACACCTGTAATTCTAGCCACCCAGGAGACTGAGATCTGAGTATCATGGTTCAAAGTCAGCCCAGGCAGAGAAATCCTTTAGACTTGTATCTCCAAATTAAACACACGCAAGAAAAGCCAGAAATGGAACTATAGCTCAAGAAGTAAAATACTGTCCTTGAGTAAAAATGATCAGGGATAATGCGCAGGCCCTGAGTTCAAGTCCCAGGACTGGCAAAAACAAACCAGTACTTGATTTTTGATGTATTATTTTCTAGTTATAAAAAACAAAAGCACCATAGCTAAAATTAAAAAAGGAAGTTCCCACATAACTTCCTTTCCTACTCAGAAAGTACACCATGTACCTAAAGTATATGCAACCTAAAGTAGAAATAAGCTAACTGTGATCCTCTTATTTATTAGAAACCTTACCACTAGACGTAAGACAAAGCTGCAGCATACAAGATACAGTTGCTTGGAGAAAGTAAAAATGAATCTTTTCTTTCCCAGTAAACCTCATATAGGTAGCTAGATTTAAAGGGAGAGCCTGGACTACCCACTCACCAAGGGACCCATTTTTTTTCATGTTGTTTCTCTAGCATCTACCAGAACACCGTCTTCAATTGCAGAGTTGAAGCTGAGTCTTACACTTGTCAAAAGAGGAAATGAGCATGAAGATGTGTGCACCCAGTGATTAGGACCCAACTTAAAAATGGCCTGTATCACTTCTAATCAATTTTCCTGCTCTCAGCTACAAGAGAGACTGGAAAGGCTATCAGCATTATTAATAAGTCAAGGAATATAGTGAAGTTTCTGCCACCCAAAGTTATATTAATCTAAATGATGTTGTCTATTATACCCTAGGGTGGTCCAGTGGAAGGTCTTTCCACAAGTGTTTTCAGTCTTGTTCAAGAAGATGATGACAGGCACAACTTAAAAACCACTGTCCTAGATAAGCAAGTGAGTCCAATCTCACACATGTTCATACCCTTGTCTTCCCTCACACCATCTCTGTAAGACTGGAGACATATCCAGCTTTTACTCTCCTCTCAGGTTGATTGCTTGTAACTTGCATTTCTCTTTTATTCACCTAATGTGATTTCACCTAAAAGTAAATGTTGGAGTGGAGTCTTACCAATCATATTGCATGATGGAAGAAGAATGATTGAGATAGATATAGCCATATCTGTTTTCTTTCATTCAGGTTGAGACACCTCAGTTCCTTATCATAGGAAGTTCTTTAGTAGAAAAATTGATACTTTGGTAGTTGTGTTGTTTGTTTTGTTGCTGTTGTTTTTTGGCAATAGTGGGAATTAAACTCAAGGCCTTATGCTTATATAACAAGCACTCTACCACTTGAACCAAGCCTGTAGACCCTTTTGGCATGTGTGTGTGTGTGTGTGTGTGTGTGTGTGTGTGTGTGTGCGCGCGCGCGCACCAGTACTGGGCCTTGAACTTAGGGCCTTGGTGCTGTCCCAGAGCTTTTGTGCTCAAGACTGATGCTCTGCCAAGGAAAGCATAAAAGCACAGAATCCCCTGTGCAGCTTGGGGACAAGTGGACACCACTGTATGTAGCCCCTGGGTAAGATGAAATCTCAGGAACTTTTGTGCCCTGTCAAGCCTCAAATCTCAATCCTCTCATCTTTGCCTTCTAGGTAGCTAGGGTTGAGACATGTTTCACTGCAGCCTGTACTTTAGTTGGTTCTAATGAGAATTAATGATCTGTGTGAGATCAAGTGGTTTCTGTCATATTTTTTGAGAAAGGGAATATGTCCACACATAAATAGGAACTTACAGAGAATAGCTAAGAACATTATTAAAGACATTATTAAGCATATTAATAGAATTCTGAACTTTGGAATTTGTGAATACACACTCCTGATGACTAAACTACAACTCCCGTTTAACAAACTTACTCAGAAATATGCAGACAACTTGTGAATAAAAACACTATTCAAATCTGATGGTCGAACCTTTTTTCACCATACAATACCCCACTCGGGTATTTATATTTGAGCCTCATAAGTGTTCTGATTGTATGTCCTTATACTCAGATCATAATTCATCAAGGGTACTGTTCCCCAGCCAGAGGTTATTTATTAGCTGAATTGACCAACAAATTATTCCTCTTGTTATTGATTATGAAAGGCTTCAGTGACTCTTATTTCTATTTTATGCCATTAAAGTTTAAACAGAGGCATGATCTGCTAAAACTACTTTGTTTCCAGAAGAACTGAAATCCTTGAAGATGGAAAAGAGCTTAATGTGGAAGGCCTACCACTGAAGAGAAAACTCCATTCATTGTTTTGTGCTTTTGGAAACTCTTTGCATTTTGTTGTTTCAGTTTTCATTTTCCTATAAAATTAGTCATTGTTTTAAATAATAAACCACTATTTCTAATCATTTCTATCTCTAATAATTCAAATAAAAATAAGGCTTCAAAATGCATAGGAATATATTACTATTACTACAAAATGATTAGGTCCAATCAAGGAAAAATAAAAGCCATTTTCAATTTGTTTTCCCACTGCCATTCTGTTTGCAATGCCCAGCAACATTTTATAGAATTTAAAAGAAGAATGATGAGGTTTTGAATAGAATGCCAATAAAATGATGGCTAGTTTTGATTACATAAAAGAAGTGCATTATTAATAGTTGCCAGAAACAGAAGGTCCACATATTCACATGAGAAACATCAACCGCACCAGGGACCAGGCTTTGACCACCTGGAGGAACTTTGTGGACCACAGAACCATTACTGTAGAGTTACCAAAAATGGATTTTTTCAAAATCTTGTAGAAATAGATCTAGCTCATTGTGCATGATTATTATTTTTTAACCAGTTCATCCATATATATACATATATATATTAATTCTTTGCCTAGGTTTTCTTTTTTTAAAAGTGCTAAGTTACAATGTACAGGTTAGAGTGACCTTCGAATTGGCTGGGGCATATTTGAGTACCTTCTAACTTCCTCTCTGTCTAGCTCACTTAATTACATTGATTCTATGACATAAGAAGGAATGTTTTCCTGAACTAGTCAACTGATGCTTTTATTTCACTCAGGGAAAACTTATCAAAGGAGGCAAGGAGCCCTAAATGCAACAGATATTTGATGCTAGTGGTATGCTTATATTGTTGCCGTAGCAACCTTGTTATTAAGGATGTTTCAGCTTTTCCTATTAACCTCTATTTTCAGAGGTTTATAACTTTGTGGTGAAAATTACCTCCAGGCTAAAATTTGGCATATGTGAACTCAGACATGCCAGGTGTCAGCGAATATACACATATATAGTATCCATTTTCTCAAGGAAAACTGGTGAATTTCCAAATGAGTTATCTCATTTCTCAGAGGTACCAATTCATTACATTTTGTGTGAACTTGATTATTTTTTAGGTGATGCTTATGGCCACACCACCCATAAGCTCTTACTTTCTTTCCTTTTACTGTACTGATTGGCATGGTCATAAGGATCTATCTTTAAAACATCTAATATGATCTGCTTGGCTCAATATCAGTCTTCAATTCATATACATAGAGACACTCAGACGTGGTTACTCTGTGTATCTGAAGCTTGTGTCTGACTTTTATCAGAACACATCTTTTATCAGAACGCCCAATTTGGAGGCAACAATGCTGGATAAGAAATGTACTCATTACCTTGCTCATGTAACTGTAACCCCTTTGTACAGTATTTTCACAATAAAAAACCTAATTAAAAAAAAAGTGCCATAAGTGGAGCTATGGCACAAGTGGTAGAAAAAAAAAACAAAACACCCAATTTGTTAACATAGTAAAGGATTGGGCACAGTGTAAAACTCAGGGTCTAAAAGCCAAACCCCTTCTTTTTTTCCCTTCTTTCTTCTGTTTTGTAGGGTCATGTTCCATAACGCAGGAGGGCCCTTCTGTTTGCCAAGCAATCAGAACCAACTCTGGTCTCTTATTTATCATTTAGAAATAAACAGCCCTAAAGCAAAACTTTTGACTTTGTTTTGTGTCAGGTTTTCTTAACACATTTTCCAATTTCATTTTTTTCCTAACTTTTTTTTTTTTTTTTTTTTTTTTTGTCGTGGGACTTGAACTCTGGGCCTGGGTGCTGTCCCTGAGCTCTTCGGCTCAAGGAGAGTGCTCTACCACTTGAGCCACAGAACTACTTCCAGTTTTCTGGTGGTTAATTGGAGATAAGAGTTTCATGGATTTTCCTGCCAGGGTTGGCTTTGAAACACAATCCTCAGATCTCAGCCTCCTGAGTAGCTAGGATTACAAGTGTGAGCTACTAGCGCCCAACTTTGAACATTTTAAGCCCACAGAAAAATTGCAAGGGTAATAGAACAAACACCTATTTACCTATTACATTAACCAGTTGTTAGCATATAACTTATTATATTTGAAAGTTGTTAGCATTATTAAACTTAAGGACATATATTTCAATGAATGTTTTTGAAAATAAGGACAGTTGTTGAACATAACTACACAATAATTACATTCAAGAGCTTTAATATTATTATCTAAAATAATTCTTATGCAAATATTGTAAATTGTCTTATTTGTATCCTATATAACTTTATGCTCCATTCCAGGATAATGAATTACATTTAGTTGTCATACTGTAGTCTTGTTAGTTACAAGCTATTTCTTTACTTGACATTTTCTAGCATAATTTTTTAATTTTTTTTTAATTGTGAAAATACCGTACAGAGGGGTTACAATTACATGGGCAAGGTAATGAGTACATTTCTTTTTGTTTTTAATTGTGAAAATACTGTACAGAGGTGTTACAATTACATGGGCAAGATAATGAGTACATTTCTTATCAAGCATTGTAGCCTCCTCCTTTGTTTCCCCTTCCCATCCCTTCCCATCCTCCCCCCCTCCCCCCCACCTCCCCACCAATCCTCCCCGCTCACCCCCTCTCCCCTCCCCCACACGAAAGTTATAAAGTTCGTTTTCGACATAACGATTTATGAGTACATTTCTTATCAAGCATTGTTGCCTCCTCCTTTGTTTCCCCTTCCCATCCCTTCCCATCTCCCCTCTAGCTTTATTTTTAACTCTTAAATTTTATCTGTTCTTTTTTTCTCATGCTGTACAATTCCCCTTATACCATCCATCAAAAACCAAAAATCGTTGTGTGGTTTTATTTTCTTTTAGTGGGAAAGATTCTAGGAGTGAGACTGATGTATGAAAGAATTTATGCACTTTGAGTTTGTTTTGATATTTTAAGGCTATACTGATTCACCTGGCAACTATTAGTATTTGTGAGGGAATTGCTTTAATATCCATCATTAATAGTATTATATTATTATTTGTTTTAATATTTTCTTATCAATGATAAGTGTAATGTGACATGTCATTAACATTTTATTGTGGTGGGTATTTTTACGCAATATGTTTGGAAAACTATATGCTTATCAACCATTTTAATTTTCATTTCAGCTTAACTGTCAGATTTTTTTTTATGTTTCTTGTAAATTTGTAAGAGAATATTACATATTATAAATACTAATCTGCTCCTTACTTCTGTTATATTTTAAGTGGATACTTCTATATACTGTCTTAACTTCTAGTGCTATTTGTCCATCGAAGGACTTTTGAAAATGTATAATATGAAAAAATTGAAAGAAAATGCTCAAATTTTCATTGGAATCAATTATTTAATTATTTTGATTTTTTATTATCTTTAAGTACAAAGGGGTTTCAGTTCAACAAATCAATCTATGAGTATATTGCATCTTGGAATCCACTTATAATTTCTACTTTCTTTTGTGACTATAAGGATTTGTACGTTGTATCCTACCTTACCACTATCTATCATATGTAACTTCTCAGACTTTTTCTCTATTAAAATATTAACATTTTCACTAACTTCATTTCAAATTTGAAAGGAAAAATTTGCCAATTCTTAACCCTACTAAATCGATTTCAATATAGTTAACAGACTTTGCTGTTCAATCAACTTGTTATTTTCATCTACAATACGCTCAATTTTAATTTTATTCTTGTGTCTTCATTTTGAACTAGACATTTACTTAGTGAACAGCACCTGGGTACATAGGTTTTAAGGCATTGCCATGAAGTAATTGCTTTTCTCTGACTTCATAAGCATATGACAAATTGATTGGCCAATGCCTTTCTTCAAGTCTCTGTAGTTTCTGTTATATTTTCTCATATCCTTTTGAGTTGCACCAGTGTGGAAGCATACCCAATTTTTGTTTCTTTTATATAAACTATATTTTTGATCCCTAAATGTTTACAAAAGTCTTCTATACCTTTAGTTTCCAGATTCATGAGGCTATTTCTAAATACAATTTTCTTTTTAATTTTGTCTGGAACATATAACACATACTTTTAATTATTGTAACAATCTCTTTGAAACTGAGAATAATTTCTTTGATTTTTCCATATTTTTATTATGTATTTTCTATTTCTTCCTAAAATATTTATGATTCACAATTTGGACTTTTAAAACCTGACCTTTATATATCAATCATTTTCCTTCTGTATTTTTTTCTTTTGAAAATAATTTCTGTAATGTTTTCCCAAATTTTACTCATAGCATTTACTTGCTAGAATGTAAACTTAATGCCAGAAAACGATGTCCTTTCTGTGTTTTCTTCTTTATATTTTTTAATTCATTCCTCAGGCTTTGTTCATACTCCATAACATGACCATAACGCATTTTGTTTTTTCAAAATCACAATAGAAATTATGAAATTACCCAGTGTCATTTGCTGATACCAATATAGCTGATTCTCAAATTTATGCAGTCATATATCATTTAATAGTTCTTATCACTCAATTTTCTTACTGAAGAATAAGCAAACAGTGCCTCCTACTTGAAAGGACTCATGAAAAAGTATTTAATTATTCGGCTGGAATAATTTATAGATATGCTCTGTACTAAGGGCATTATAGATTCTAGAGAAAGAGAGGTGAACTTATCTAATGATGCTGGACACTACATGTGTTTTGTTGAATTTTTAGGGAATAAGAAGAAAATCATTGTAGAGATTAGGAGGTAAAGGATGGAAGACGTGATCTTCGAGTACATAATTGGATGTATCAGGATTTAAATTTAGGTCAGAATTTAAAATTTATATTCCTTTCAGAAGAACCACAAGAAAAATAAACACTATCAAACTTTAAAAAGTTGACTAGGAAGGAAATAAAGAGAAATAAAATTTTGATAGCCAAAGCAATAAAATATTTTGAATAATTGTATGACTTTCTGCATCACATCTGTTGCTGTTTTAGTTTCTTATGTTAGCTGAATTGCTAGTTTCATATTTTGGTATATAAATGGAATTCTGTGTTTTAAGTCTCACTTGAATTTCCATACACCAAATCTTTTAGTGCCAATACTGGAATTTGAACTCAAGGGCTTCTCACTTTTGCCTGACTTTTTCACTATGGCTGGTGACCACCTGAGTCACATTTCTAATTCTGACTTTTTGATGGTTAATTGGCAAAATGAACAATATCTCAGACTTTTCTGCTCCGGTTGGCTTTGAACTGCATTCTTTAGATCCCAACCTTAAATACCATGGGTTACAGGCATGAACTACCAACTCCTGCTACATACAAGATATTTAGCTCATTAATAAAGCTCATCATAGTCACTGTTTCAAACAATGCATAGGTTGTAGGAAGCTTAGAAATTCTGACAATGTATTTTAAAATGCAGTGTGGATCAATAGACATTAAATAGTAATTGAAACAATGTTATTGAACAATTTTGAAAGAATGAATTATAAGAAAAAATGCATACAAGAAGCATATGCAGCTAGCTTTCTAAAGGATTTTTTAAAATATACTTCATAGGTGAAATACATGAATTTGAGTCTGTGAGCTACCTTGGTTTGGTATGATTTTGGTTAACTTTCCGCTTCTCTACGAATCATCTCTACCTGGTACTGTTATCTGAATATTTATACCCCATTGTCATTCAAAGCAAATGTATTAGTAAATGAAGCCTTTTGAGAGGTGATCCATGTCATGGGGGAGTGAGATCTTCACAAATTATATTAGTGACCATATGAGATAAACATCTGTGACTAAGCTCCTCCCCCTTCCATTGTATGAGGACATAAGGACAACACTGACTATGAACTAGAAGAGAGTTCATCAGACACCTCGAGTTTCCCAACCTCCAGGGCTCTTTTTTTTCTTGTCTATCTTGGGGCTTGAACTCTGGTCCTAGTCGCTGTCCTTCAGCTCTTTAGCTCAAGGTTAACACTCTACCACTTGAGCCACTGTACCACTTGTGTTTTTTTATGTTTAGGGGGTGCTGAGGAATCAAACCCAAGGCCTCATACATACAAGGCAAGTACTCTACCACTGAGCCACCTTCCCAGCCCAACATCCAGAACTTTGGGAAATAAATAAATTTACTGTGTATAAGTCGTACATCCCATGATGCTTTGTTTCAGCAATCCAAATAGATGGTGCCAAAAAAAAAAAGTGGTATTCAATAGAGATGCTGCTCCTTTACCAAATAACTTCAAATATAGAAGCAGTTTAAAAACTCAGTAGAGATTTTATATACATCTAATAAAATATCTACCTTCTCATGATGAAGACACAAAAGGGGGACTCTAATAAGGCCTCATATGAAGAAGAAAGCAATAGAGTCATTGTCATTCTTCTCAGAAATTATTAAAATGGCCACAAACAAAATTCAGGTAGAAATAATGGACAGAAGCTGGGTGCCCGTGGCTCACACCTGTAATCCTAGCTACTGAGGAGGCTGAGATTTGAGGATCGCGGTTCAAAGCCAGCCTGGGCAGGAAAGTCTGTGAGACTCTTATCTCCAATAAACCAATAGAAAACCGGAAGTGACGCTGTGGCTCAAGTGGTAGAGTGCTCACCTTGAGCTGAAGAGCTCAGGGAGAGCTCCCAGGCCCAGAGTTCAAGCCTCACAACTGACAAAAAAAAAAAAAAGAAGAGAAATATGGACAGAAATATGGTTTAAAAAAAGCCTTCCTGATAAAGTCTCGAACAGAAATTAGGAACACATTATTGGAAACTGAAAGAAAGGACTTTTGCTATAAACTATCATATACTTTTGGCGGCATTGAGTTTCTGTCTTAGTTTTTTAATGGAACATAAACCTAGAAATGATGAATTAGGATATTAGGGTGAAGAAATTTCTAAGCAAAGTGTTAAAGGTATAGTCTGGCTCCTCTTCAATGCTTACCATAAAATACAAGAAGGAACAAGTAACTTAAGACATAACGTTTAATTAAAAGAGAAGCTGAACTAAGTCTTGAGAAATTCTCAGTTTGTTAATATTTCCCCACATAAGAAAGTATTTGGAGGAGAAAAACTAAGAGTGTGGCCATTCAGCAATTTGGCAGGGAGTCATCTGCTATTCATGAAGACATCATAAAATAACTCAAAGACTGTAAGAGATCATCAGGATTCACATTGCTTGACAGGTTAATAGTGCCAGATCCTGGGATCTAAAATTATTTCAAAGGTGAGGACTTGTATGCTTGCTGCAGTGTACCCACGAAACTCTGCCTGCCATAGAGTGCTGATGTACTACCCCAGGTTTGGCTCTGGAGAGTTCTAGAATGCTATGAAGGGATCTCAGAAAATGGGGTTGCAAGATGTAACTGTTTCCATTCAGAGCTTTCACAAGATGTCTGTCTTGAGAGAGAGACTACTTAGGCCTCAATATAAATAAATTCACAGGTATGTAATTCCAGCCTAAGGCAACCTAAGGTACATGATCCAGGAACACAGCTAATGTAGAAGATGCAGAAGCAGAACCATTACAGAGAGCTTGTGTGTGTGTGTGTGTGTGTATGTGTGTATGTGTGTGTGTGTGTGTGTGTGTGTGTGTGTGTGTGTGTGTGTGTAGGAGGCAAGTCTCAAAGCTATAAAAGCAGTGTCACCCACCACCAAGTCAATCTGAAATGCAGGACCTCTTCCTCCATCAGTTCACAAGACACAGACTTGAGTTAAAAATAAATAAATACATAAATAAATAAATAAATATTCTTAACCATTCAGGTTTTTGACTTGCTTAGGATCTGTTGCCTCTTTTTTCCATTCCTGTTTCTCTTAAAATGTGAATAAGTTTATTTTGTTTATACCTCTTCATTAAATTTTGGAAACATATGTTTCAGAGACAATTTGCCTGAGAAGGAATGGTACCATGAGTGTGTCTGACATCTGACTTAAATATTTGTTTACCTATTTCAGTTATTTTTATTGTGTGGCATTACCGATCTATGAACTCATGGATCTTATGCTAGCTAGCTAGGTACTCTTCCACAATCTTAGCCTTATTTTCCTTTAGTTAACATTTCAGTGTCTTTGTTTTTGACACATGATGTGCCTCAGGCTTCTATTTTCCCACTTTTATGACCTTCCACATAAGTGGAATCACAGAGATAGTCAACTATGCCCAGGTTATTGATCAAAATGGGCTCGATATTTTTCCTGTAGAGTGCTTGCCTTGAGATGAAGAGCTCAGGGACAGCATCTAGGCCCAAAGTTCAAACCCCATGACCAACCAAAAAACCAAAAACAAAAACTAACCAAAACAAAAACAATATACTGGTTCAATAAAGTTATATAAATGTTATGAGAATTTTGGGAATTTGGAAAATACTAGCATAAGAGATTACAGGCTGCTTCTTACTAATGCGGTAAAGGTTTTGATTGATTAGGGATATCTGCTTCAGGAATAGGAAGATCAAAAATTACTTGTGCTAGTTATCAGATCTTACCTTTTTTTGGTAATCAGGAAATCTTGGTAATCTTAGGAAATTTCTAGTTCTTGTATCAGCTAGTGTATTGGAGCTAAATCACTCAACATTTCGATTAAAAAGATACATTTCTGCTTTTGCAGAAAATCCATCTGTCTCTCACACTATAGAAGTTGAGGTGGAGCTCATTCAACTGGTACAAATACTTTTAAATTACTTGTTGGTAGCAAATAAGAAAGAATTGAAAGAGTTATCAATTTCATTATTTAAGCAAAACAAGAAGTCCATCTCTGCAGTTGTTAACAAAGGAACACATTGTATGTTCATAATTTTGACTTTCACCAAAAATCTACAAATTGTTAGCATCTGTGATCCTTCACAGCAGTATAGAATGGTAGGAACTCCTAAGCAACTAAATTTTTAATAAGAACTGAATAATTAAAGCCTAGTTCCATGACTGTTCTCTTGTGTGGTGACTGGGTTTATGACTGTAGGCATACCATACTGGGAGTAAAACATTTAGTAGGTCCAATTCTACAGAGACAAATATTTTGTTTACTTTTTTATGTATAATTTATACCCCACCTGCCTCCAAAACTTGTGTTTTACCAAAGAAAGGAAGTAATAATAACTTAGACTTGATTAGTTTTGGAGGTGAAGAAAAAATCTGTATTAAATAATGGTACTCAGTATTTTCTACTCATCTAGTTTGGCTGAGTTTACCCAAAGACTGCCTCTATTTAATGGATTGTAAAGTGTCTCCAGACTAATAAAATGGTGGAATCAAGTACTTATGTTTCAAAACAACATCAGCAAAACACTCGAGGGTCTGATTAGTTTAATTAACATTTTTACACTAATTCAATATACTCTATTAATTCCAAATATTCAATTTGTTCATAGTACAGATTATTTCTAGACAAACACCTTAAGAATACAAAGGGTTAAAGCAGAAGTGCTTTTCTTTTCTGGGTGGAAGTGTAGGAATGAGTATCTATACAAGACTTCAGAACTAGCCCCCATTAAGTTGTTGCCCAATTTCTTATTGTGGTCTAACCTATTTAAAAGAATAAAATCAGACACAGCTGTTCTCATTTTAAAAGAAAAAGCTTAGTTTCTTAATGCTTATTACTCTATGTAGAAATCCATTTCTCTCTTTGCTATCTTTTTTAGGAAATCTTTGTTTAATAATGCTCAGTAAATTAGGCCTCCATAGGCTTGGCTTTATCCCACCCTGCCAGTTTCTTTGCTTTTTAAAAAAAAAAAAAAAAAAAAAAAAACTTCTGTAAAATATCTGCTCAGAGTTTCTGATTTGAAATGTTAATTAAGGTAGGCCTGGCCTCAGGTTACAGTGTGCATCCCTTTTTACATGCAAAGGGAATATGCTAACTAGGTTACTTAGAATCTGGGGCCAAGAGGGAGCCTTCCAGAAGACAACAAAAGTCCAGGAAGATCCCAGCTCTTCTCAGCAACTCTCAAGAAAGCAATCGGTAAGACTGCTGGCTGAAATGAAGACAGAAGTGTCTGCTGTTAATTTTGGCCACTATTTTTTTTTCTTTATACTCTCTTAATTTTGAGTATGTATCCAGAGCACATAAATATAATATGATTTAATTAGACATTCAAATAAGCTAGCTATGTGAATAATCCTATTTACCGATTTTAAATAGGTAAATAAAATTGAATCTACTTGGATTCAAAATGTTGATCTCAAGGTATTAAGGTTTCTAAGAGAAAGCTCCATTTCAAATTTTCTGGGCCACCCTGAAAACCCAGAAATGTTGCCAATATCACAGTTGGAAAACAACAACAACAACAACAAACAAAAGCCTTTGTGTGCATTTGTGTATACCCTGGTTGTGTGTGTGTGTGTGTGTGTGTGTCTGAATGGGGAAGTGTGGAAATAGTGTGTATGAGATTGTGTGTGCACTTCCTGCACAGCTTTTCTAGGTAGCAAGATTTAGAAAGACAAAAATCTACATTTGAAAGCAAGGACATCCTAGATGTTAACTTTAAATCCTGTAAGATGTAGCACAAAGAAATAAATTAATACTGTTGTGGGGGAAAAAAGTATCCTAAATTAGCCTCTGGAGACAAGAATTGCAAAATAAATGCAAAAGTTACACCTTTAATTACTGTAGTGGAGCTTTTGAGATTTTGAAACATGTATTTGTATAAATCACTTAGGAAACGATTTCAAACTCCTTTGATTATAATGTTGTAGATGAGAATGATAGTTCCATTATTTTTCATACTGTAGATGTTTAAAGTTGTTCCTTTTATTAGCAGAAGCACATTTCATCTGTAAAAGAGTCATTCAAATACACCGATGTACACTCAAGTATTTAGAAAGGAGCATTTTTCTCTCAGAGGGTAGTCTTAACTTGCTTGTTCTTTTCTTCATATGGAGACAGATTTCTTCCGGGTTTATAGAAGGAGTTCATTGTGTGGCCCTTTCCATAGCCTTCTCTATCTTTAAGCAGTTGTACAAAGGTGTTGTCATCCAGTAACATAATATACAAATACAATGATTCTTAAGGTAGAATTCAGTTGCATATATTCAAGAGGCCCCTTTATTCTTGAACCTTGAAAGGGGTAGACTGGGTGACACGAGTCAAGATGCATTGTATATATAAACTGATGGGTTGAAGGCTAATTTCTTTGTACAACTATTTGTACAACTAATTAAAACAATGAAAACATAATTTTAAGAACATTAAAAGTGAATAAAAAATAAAAGGTTAACTAGCTAGCCCTTCATATGAAATCAAGCAAGGATAGAATATTTGGGTTTTATTTTGGGCAAACGTATGAATAAGAAAGACAATAGAAAAGATCCAGTGACTGTTCTTTTATGTATAATGAGCAAAATAAATTAGGGGTTTGTGTACTTGGTGGGCATAGGGAAGGTCTGATAGCTCTCAGAGAAATTAGGGCACTGAAAATTTGACAATTGACATTGCACTGGTGTACTCTAAATGCAATTCTAAAGGATCCATTTGGTACCTATATGAATTTCAATCCATGATAAGAAAAAAAGAGCCTCTCTTTAGAAATTATTAAATGCTTTATTTTAATATTTATTTTATTATTATAAAGGTGATGTATTATATAGAGGTTACAGTTCCATAAGTCAAGTAAAGATATTTCTTTATGAAAAATGTCACCCTTTCCCTTGTTTAAATGTTATTTTTACAGAAAGACAAATCAAAGCAATTTTTAGACTTTTGTGTGTTATCTTTTGATACCTGAAGAAATGCAAGAGAATTTTTGGGTGAAAGTACTTTAAAAATATTTCTCTGTGTGATAGTCTTTAATGAATCGCATGAGTCTTTGATATATTCTCTGGCTACTGCTGATAGTACAGTATAATACTTTAGACCTATTTAGAGAAAATACAATTTGTCAAAATTTGTCGATCTATTTAGCACTTTCTGTTATTATTTTTCAAAAACAAACTATAGTGTAAACAACATAGACAAAGAACTAGAAATTATTCTTCATATCAATTCTTTAAAAACATATTACCACTATTTCTGATTTGCCAGTAGTCAAAATCAATAACTTTACATTTGAAAAGTAAATTCATAAGTTATGATAATTGTTATCAAAATGTATACCATCACAACTATTACTTTTCTTAAGCTTTTTAAAAGTATATCTTTATTGTAACTATTATGAAAGTAAGGTAATGAATACATTTCTTTTTAAACACTGTTACCCCTCCCTCATTTTCTCCTGCTTACCCCTTTCTCCACCTCTTCCCTAAGCTGTTACAGTTTATTTGTAACACAGAGTCTAGTGAGTATCATTGTTGCATTAGTTCATCCTTTGTCCTGCTGTTTCTGTGATTCTCTTTACCTTCTGCAGATCAGATAAACTTATATACAAGACAAAGGGTACAGAAAACTAAAGCAGATAAAAGTAGAAATAACTGCATACAGGGCATAATAAGAACCTCTTGTATCCAATTCTTGAGCTTTAAAAAGAAATCCTATTCCAAAGTAGGCCATACTATCACAATATGTGCTTTTGCTTTTCTGTTCATGGCTTTTGTAACTCCTTAGGTTACTCAGTCCCTGGTAATAATGACATAGCCAGACTATTCCAGTTCACAAAAAAAAAAAATATTTAAAATTTCTTCAGGCACAAATGAGATGCAGCATATTTACATTTTTATTTGATGAAGCCTATGCCTGCTATCTTTGTTCTTAATTTGGTCTCAAAAGAATTAGCACTAAGAGGAAAAATAATCTGTAAATATGTATGAAATCAAATATAGAGGGTAAGCTAAAAGGTATTGACTGCCAACAGAGCTTAACTGCAGGAGGCAAAATTTTCTCCATAGTTTTCTTCTTGGCTGGAAATACATTGCCTTCTTTCTAGATTATTTAATCCTCAAAACGCACATCAAAGCTTCTCATCAGGTGGCACGTGTCTTCATAGGCAGTTGAATGTCAAAGATCTAGCTTAAAGATTTTTCAAAAAAATGTAAAAACATAATAGAGCCCAGATAATAACACAGCAGTAAGCGCCTGTCCCATTCCCTCCAGCGAAGTACCAGCATCACAGGCTGTGGCTAATCTCTGTGGCAAGGGAAAGAGCACATTCTGCTGCCCGGGAATGTATGACATCCGTCCAAACCGCTAGATATGAGATGCTTAAGCTGGGTTCCAGACCAATATTAGCTTGCTTAGCTATAACCAATCTCACTCTACACCTGTGGCTGAGAACGCTGAGCCATAAATTCTGTCCTGCTCTTATGCCCAATTAGGCAGTGGAACAATTTATGCAAAAAAATATGTAAGAGGCATTTTCTGTTCTTCTGTGAAGCATGAGGCAAGTTTCAGCACTAGCACTCTGCCTTTTTAGGACTCATTTTTCAATCTTTGGCAAGGACAAATTACTTGTAATGATTACATCAACTCCTTTAAATGATTATATCATTGTAAGTTTAGTTTAAAAGCCCTTTAGCACATTTATTCTGTACTTCAAATTTTGGCTTTTGTGTTAGAGAGGCAGTGTGCAACATAGGCAAGGGACTAGCAGGCGTGGAGGGTGACATGCCACGTAGAAATGGCCCCAAATAGTTTTACAGGAGACTTAGAGTTGTATTCATTCACACGAATATGTTTATGTAAATATGTGTTAAGGTTTTTGGCTTTTTTATGGAAGAATGTAACGCCAGGTTAACTCTTATCCGATGTCTCTGTACCTTTCACTGATAATTTTCCAGATGTGTGCTCCTATTTGTAAAAATTTGAAAAGTTGGTACGTTACCCTCAGAACAATTCCTCACGGATTTTTCAAATAGAAAAGAAGAGGAAGTTGGAATCTCAGTGGAATACCAGCTACCAAGCACCTCCCAGCTTAATTATGCAGCTCCAAATCCCTTGCCATAATCTGCCCAGCAACAAGGCACTTCCAAGCACCTCTGGGGAGGGATCATTCCAGTGTGTATTCATTCTCGATTCCTAGTGATCTGAGGCACCATATCACCACACAATGGTTGTATGAAATCCATTATAAAAATGTGCAACGTATTTGGAGGTGCATTTCTGCGTTAACACAACCTTCAATACAGTTTTATCTTGTTGACGGAATTATATGACACAAATGGAACCCTGGTGTCCTGGGTGCAATTTTACTTAGCTCTCCATATTGGCCCACTATGTATTCCTCTCTTGGTTTTAATCTTGTAGTTGTTTGATTACATTCTAACCCTTACTTGGGGGAGAAAACAGATTAAGTATTACAGACGACCCTTGATGTCTGGGATGCTATGGGAGTTTACAGAAAAAAAAAGTACCATAGTGTTTTCTTTCTCCCTCCAAATATTACTACACAAAAGACAGGAAAAAGAATGGTCAGGAGGCCTTGTGTATGACAGACACCAACACACTCCCTGGTGGCTATTTGCATCTCCGCCCAGCTTGAAAATGTTGTCTGTTGTGCCAACACAGCTTCCTTACTTGTACAAAACGCTTCTCTCTGTTGGAGGGCTCAGAAAAATATTCTTCGTACAAAATCCCCTTACAGAACCTCCAATCCCTTCGAGGCCTATCCTGCCACTTTCTGGTAGCCGTGAACTGTCATCGGTTCCTCCTTGGTCTGTGAGATTGGGACCCGTAGAAATGGCTGTGACCGTTACTTTTCTCTTTGGGGATTTGCCCTTTTTTTTTCATTTGGTTGAAGACGGAGACTGAGCTTTGTTACAGAGAATTATCCTGTGGCAGTGGGTAGGGGAGATAAGTCTTTGTTGAGACATAAAACACATACAGGCCAAAGTGTGAAAAATTGAAATGACAAGGTTGCTGGGGTGTTGTTTCTTAAGTTCGGTCAAATGTTCAGACACAGGAAGTAAGGTGCTCCCTGGCTCTGTGCTGTGTGCTAAAATAAATCTGTAAACACGTTCTTCCCCAGTGGAGAGACTGTGGGATAGTGCCACAGGTACCTGGGCCAAACCCTACTGTGGCAGCCCACCACTTAACTAATGAATAAGCATTGTGTGCTTAGATTTGGGGCGTGATAGAGAAACAAGATGGATGCAGAGTCAGGTATCTCATCATCTATTATTTGTAATAATTACATGGTTCTATTCTGGATGGTAAAATACTTCAGCATCAGCAGAACCTTCATGTGAGCAAGAGAGATTTTGTTTGTCTCTATTAATTTAATATCTTTTCTGTTTTTGATTCTCTGACACTGATGATATTTAATTCAAATAAGACTTCTCTGTGTTTAGGCTTCGGTTTTTAATATTTCTGAAGTATACCTGAAATGAATTTAGTTCCAGTGCCGTAAGTGCTAAATAATAAAAGGAAAAGGAATAACCAAAAAAACAAAATATTTTTTTAAAAGGAGGAAAGATGGCATTTAACATCTTCTTCCCTTTGGAAAGTTATTTAACATCTGCTTTGCCCCCTGATCTGTCTTACAGAATGTTAGAGACTCTTTTAGTGGTATAATTTACCTTCCAGACATGTTTCGAGGTTGTAATTTTATTTCTTTCTCTCCCCGTGAATTGCTTTTTTTCTTCTTTTAAACATGACTTTAATCTTGTTTACCAGTTATTTAAAAATTCTTGTTATTCCAAGTGCCAATATTAATAAGTGCTGTGGATGTGAGATTTAATTTGTTCTTTTTTAACAAAAAAGGAGGATTAAAGAGGAATACAAAGTTAATATGTTGCAATTATTCTGAAAATCTGGAATTTTGTTTTAATACAAAAATTCAAAGTAATGCTAAATGTGGATATAAATTTAAATTAAAAACTACATTGAAACCCATAAACCAGAAACACTTTTTCAATAATGAAAACAATGAAATTATATCTAAATATAAAAGGAAAGTATACATGTGAACATTTTTGGTCCATACATAAGGCAATAATCATGCAAAAACAACTAGAGACTAAACATCATTGCAAGACACCTAGGTAAAATAACATTTTAATATTTCCAATAACATTTCTAACCTTAGCCTTTGCAATAATTTTTAAGAAGCAAAATTATATTTAGAATTATCATTTTTCTTTTTTGAAATTCACAATCTGAAGTTTGAGAATAAGGAGATTCTGATACTGGCTTTGTTACTAATTTTAGTGAGTGCCAAAGCAAACTATTTACTTTTCTGGACTTAAGATTTTTCTTCTTCAACATTAAATGAGTAAAATGAGAAAGTTTAATTTTAGAAATTTAAGATTAAGTTTTTTCTAATTTCTATTTTCCGACTTTATTCTCTAATTTTCTCCATCAATTCCAGGCAGTCTTTCATGTAGAAAATGTCATCACTGTAAATCCTCCTGTAAAGACAGTGTTAGTTTACTACACTTTTAGACTCTTATATATCCAAATGATTACATGATTTGTTTTATTGCCTAATCATTTCAAGTTGGTCCAAAATGTAAAGCAGTATCTTAAGTTCATCTAGTGTTAGAAACAAATGAGAAATATGAATTTAATTTCATGATATATTAGACATTTTACTTCATGCTAAATCACTAACAAGGTAACTTTTGTGACATCTATTCTTACATTTTGTAAGTTATGGCAAATCTTAACTGGAGATACCTCAATTTTCATTGTGAGACTTATTTGTTATATATTTAAATATCATAATTAGTCATATATTTTGCATTTTTACTTTTATATAGCTGTGTGAAGATTTTAAAAGGCAAACAGATATGTTTAAACAATATTTATGTGTAGACAATAAAAATAATTTGAACTTGATTGAAAAGTATTTGTTATGGAAAAGTTAGAAGTTGTACTTAAAAAACTAATAAATCAAATATTCTAGTTTATTATTTACTATATCCTAGACTTCCTTCAGGCATCATGCTATTTAAATTGCAAAGCAATCACAGGAGCTAGTCCATTCCACTGTTCAGATGAATCATCCAAGAAGTTTAGATTGTCCATCCAGGATTATACAAGTAGGAAATGTCATATCCAGGTTTTCAGCTATGATCCAGGATCAAAATCTCTCATTTCTGTCACTGTCTCAGTTTGCAAAAGGTGTGCATTCACTGGAATAAAGAAACACAGTCCCAACAAGCTAGAGTAAAATGTGAAATGTACTTCAATACAAGCTTGGCTGAATTTTTGTGTGTGTGTGTGTGTGCCTAGCAGTAGAAGTGAGAGGGTTTTTGTTGTTTGTTTGTTTTGTGTTTAAGCTCGTTAAATACTCATCCCTAGAAAAATTTCTTATTTTAGTTAAATATATCCCTAATATGTAACTTGCTCCATTTTTGAGCCTGCGGATAGAACTGGCAACATGCATAATGCAGAATAGAGTAGACACTTGAACTTGCTTGGCACCTATTCTGGCTGTTACTATGTCACTAACTGACAGTACCTACTAGTTCCTGAGTATTAGGCTAAACTTAAAATTTGCTGTGAAATTATCACACCAAAGAGAGTCTGAGGTAATGCCTGATGAAAACTGAAAACAATAAAATCTTCTGTTTTCTCTGTGTTGCTACTGCATTTTCTTGAATCCATTGGAAGACCACAAAGTTAGGTTCATAAACCAAAAGGCCCTTTTACACCATGCTTTTTCTGTTTCTGCCTGGCTAATTTCCCATAGAACTTCTTTAGTCTTTTTTAGACAATTACACAAAATCAAATTTGAAGTGATAATTGCTTAGGGGAAATCTTTTCTGTTATTGTGAGGACTCTTGTGTTTCTCTGACTTTATTACTTCATGATATTGAAATGAAGCTTAAGAAAGCAAACACTGAATTGCATATAGTAGTACTTGGTTATTGTACGGGTGTGTGTGTACGTACAGATGAGAGCCAGTCCAAGGGCTTGAACTCAGGGCCTAAGTTCTCTCCCTGAGTATTTGTGCTCAAGGCTAGCACTGTACTACTTGAGCCATATCCCCACTTTTGCTTTTTTGCTGATTACATGGTAACACAAGTTTCCTGGATTTTTTTCTGCCCAGACTATCTTCAAACCAGTATTCTCATATCTCAGTCTCCTAACTAGTTAATTATAGGTAAGTGCATCTAGTACCTGGCTTATTCCTTAACTTTTAGTATTATATACAAGTGAATTTGGGGTTCACTGATGTCTTATTTTCTTAGGAACTGTACATTAACTTTAATTTTTTTCGCTTGTTATTTCTGAGGAATTGGCCCTTTGTCAAAAATCACTGCAGGGGTCTAGTTCTCACCTGAGTGTGTTTCAGCATGGGGATCAGTGGGATTGTGAGCAGAGGCTGGGGCTGTACATAGAGGTGACACATTTCCTACTTCAGGGTTTTCATTGTGTAGATATGTGTAGATGAAGCTGAAAATGCACACTTAAATGTATGGCATGAAATCACAACATGTAGATGAAACCCAGAATCATTAAGACAGGTTTATAATTTCCTTTTCTACTCATACTTCAAGCCTGGTGGAAAAAAAAATGTTCAACTACAAATGTGTAGTAGCGATATTAGGGCTCATGAAAAAGACATTTGACATATGGCCAATTCTCTTTAATGGTACTATATGTTTCTTGCCTTAACTAATATTATGCTTCAACTGCAGAATAATCTTGGTAAAACTCCTTATTCTAAGTAAGAATTAATTGATTTTCCCCTTAAGTAGATCATTTCTAGCTGCTTAGCACTATATTCTAAATTACCAGAAATACAAAGAGACCAACACTGAGGGTATCAGAGGTGAATTTCCAGGAAAGTGGTACTGTTACTGGAAGAAAATAAAAGCCGATAAAAGAAAATATAGCCAGCTTCAGCCACTTGTATCAGATGAAATGTTAAAAGAAAAGTTGCGAACTAATCAGCTTGGATTTTTTTTTGGAGGAAATTGTAACTAAAAAGAGTATAGAACCTTTGTGAAACTTCAAAAGGTACAGCTGGCTAGAGAATGCGCAGTCCCCAGAGACTGCAGGATAAAAACCTATAAATGCTCCCTCTAAAGTCTTTTCTCCTGACCTCATGCCAAGGTTAAGATGGAAGATGTTTTTTTATGACTTTGAAACAGAGTTAAGGTGAACAAATCTGATGAAAACAGATGAGACCCTTCCCCTTACTCAAGGGAAGAGTAGAAGAATCCCTGGTCCTTTTAAGGCAGACACCTGCTGCTGCCCAGTGCTCCCTCTCATATCTGTCCAGAGTTTGTATTGTGATTATGGTATTTGTATCTTCCACTTCTGTAGTTACACTTGCAAATTTTGAATTCTGGTTGATGCTTAGGGTAAAATATTGGAGCAGACATATGTTTAGTGAATAGTCATCTTTTCTTCAAAACTATCCTTTTCTCTGTTCTCATTCAAACTAAGTGTCAAAACAAAAGTAGCAGGGATTGGTGGGGGGGGGGGGGGCGGGGAATACATTGCTGAATTCCATAAGAGGTTAAAGAACATTCGGTCTGAGGCTGTGTCCTCAATACCCCACACCCACACATTCCACTTCACACACAGTGCTACATTCAGCAGGAAGGGATTAGGGAGGAAAAACACAGTTTTATTTATGTTCTTTTCTGTTACTTTTTTTTTCTCCTTCTGAGGTATCTTATGTTCTTCTGAAACAGGAAAACTAACCATTTTGTTTCAAAAGTTGTTCACTGAAAAGGAAGCTTTCATCTAAAAGGTTTGTTTATATAGTCTTTCTGATTCTAAATATTTGTCTTAAAAATTGTCCTCAACTTCAGCCTTTAAAAAAATGTCCCTATTTGGTGGCATAAATTATGTGATATTCTCCTATCTCTCATCTCTCATACAGATTGGGATTTTTGCAGGACTTCTGGGATGTGTTCCTAGAAGAAGTCTTCCTTCTACTCACTTTTTGTTGTTGTTTGTTGTGGCAAATGCTTTGCACATTAAATTAATTAAAAATCTATTATATTAGCAGCATATAGAATTTAGTAGGCCCAAACCAAATGATATGCATTTTAAAATCTAATTTTTGATGATACATATTGGGGGTAGGGATGCAGCTCAGTGGTATAGTGAACATTTGCTTAGTTTGAATGAACCACTGGGGGAAAAATACAAAGATCAAAAAAAAAAAAAAAGAGAAACAAATCCACTGAACTATTATGATATGAGTCCACCATATAGATAAACAGTGAGCAAATGTCTAACATAAGATCAGGAAAAGACAATGTGTATTCGAAGGGAGAAAGCAAGCTTCTCGGCTTCATTCCATTCTTTGTAAGGAGGGGGATGCATTTTCTATGACTCATGACAGTGAGGACATGTACCAAAGTGACCCATGGCATGTGTAAGTAGAAATGTATTGATACTTTGCCTGGGAAGTCAGCCAAACAGATGTCCTACAGATCAAGGAGATTTCTTCAAACCTGCCAGTGATGCATTTTATTTTCCAGATTTTTCAGCTTACCCAGTAAACGGCCCACACATAGTCCAGAGAAGAAATATCTCAAACATTTCTTCATGTTAAGGATTGAGAAAGTAAGGAAAGCTAGATGACTAAAATAGGTTGACCAAAAATAAAAAATAAAAAAAGAAAGAAAGAATGCAAATAATAATAATAGTAATAATAGCAAATAATAATAATAGTAATAATAGCTAACAGGAAGGAGAATCTGGTTTAAACTTCTTTTAGATCAGATAAGTGATCACAGTCTTGAGTGTTAGATCCCATGAGAGAAACATACTGTCTTGCTTTAGTCATTAACTCCTACATTACAGGAGTCTTTGTCATGAAACTGAAATCTGTTTTGACTCAAAGTGCACTCTGCATATGAGCTCACACACATTGTGATGAATCTAGAGACTTTATTGCATCAATTGTAGGGGATCCTCCAGGTCAGGTTTCTGGCATATGGATGGGAAGTCAAAGAAATCTTACACAAAATGAGACTACAGTGTTCTGGTTTCCCAGAGACCTAGAATTGCTTGATCTCTGTTCTTTCCTTTCATAACTTCTGTGATTCACGGACAGTATAGTTACCCTGGACACCAGTGCTGCGTAGAGTAAGAAAAAGAGAAAGAGGTAAAAAAAAAAACCCAACTGACTCACATTTACATTATCAAAGTAATTTTCTACTAAAAAGCAAAAATAAAGTAAAAATAATAAAAATAGTAAATAACATTAAATCAATAGGCATATGTCTTAAACTTAGAATGTGATTTAATTAAATGGAATATAATGGAAAACTGTATTTGCAATTGCTTACCTGCAGTTTTGAACAAACCTCTTTCTTGCCTCTTCTATTTTGATTTTGGGGTTCTTGTTGTTAGTATGTGAACTTGCTTAATCATAAAAGCATTTTGTTTAGTAGGGAAGTTCATTTTTGAGTGTTTGTGTGGTTTCATTTCACGAAATACAAACTAAATTTGGAGCCCAAGAAAGACTTTTTATATAGACATAATTGCAATTTTTTTGAAAGTGCAGAACCCAAAGACAGGATTTTTGCTGGAAAAGGATTCCTACTAGAGAACGGATGGGTGTGTGCTTCTCCACGGAAATGCCACCTTGGGCGGGGCTTTTCTCCATCCTACTTTGCTGTAGTGGCTTTCAGCTGGCTCAGGTTTTTCAGTAGTTCTATATATTCTAAAGGCAAAGGGAGCATGTCAAGGCCCTGTCATCTTTGGTCAGGAGAGTAGTTTGTCAGGAGAGTTTCCAACTATAAAAGCATCAGTAACTCATCAGAATATTTGTTGTTTCTTTTGAACAAAAGAGGCAATTGTCTGTCAAGAAAAATCTGGGGTTTTCCTTGAGTTCCCTGAGGAACTTAAAAGTCCACCTTTGAAAAGCTTTAGATTCCAAAACCTTCTGTATAAAATAGAAATATTGATTCCTGTAAAATGTCCTTATTTGGGACATGCAACAGTGTAAGTTAACAGGACTTTGCCCATTTGTTACCATGAGGTAAAACATGTGTACTACCATGTGTAGCTTTCTTTAGTGAGAGCATGTTAGGAGCTGATGCTTGAAGTGTTGTGCCATTGGCCCCCCATGAAAGGGTGATCAACACAAAATAAAGTGGCAAGATATATCATAGGTTTACCAGGTAGCTTTTGAAATAGTTAAATCTCAATATATTGATCAGATTTTAGAACATTTTTCCAGAGCATAAAATGCATACTCATATTTATAAGCAAACAAGTCAGTTGCTTAAGGGTTGTAAAAAATTTAAATGCAAATAACACTTTGCAAGAGTACCCTAGAGACTGACATTGTAGTCAGTTTCTTGAGAATGCATCATGGTAAACTTCATTTTTGCTACTTGTTTCCTTAGTAACTGGAACAACATTGTTCAGGACATAAAATAATAACCTGTTCAGCCACACTGAGAATCTTGAACTAAAATGTAATTGATTTTGCATGAGGTCCGGGATTATCATGTCCTTTCCTTTTCTGTGAGGTATTACAGCTAAAATGAATGGTCAGAAAGTGTTTTCAAACCAGCCAGTTTGTTTCTAATCATTGCATTGTAAAAACACTAAAATTGCTAACAGTATGGAATGTTCTATCTTGAAGAACAGGTTATTAAGTAGAATTATACAGCTGACATATGATTCCTTAATATATGGGAATAATTTTGATTTCTCTTATCTCTCACACAGAAACAGCATAATGTGGAGTATATGTATTACTGTTTTATAATATTGATGTCTATTTTCCGAAACCTATATAGAGTTTCATACATGCCATGCAGCTATTGTAAAGTATGCAAATAGAAGAAAGTCTGACACATAATTCTGCAGTCTGAAATCAGGACAGAGTTAGAATGTTCTATTTTAATTTCATTTCTGCAGCTGGTTTACTGTACTGCCGTAGGCAAATTATTAGATCTCTAGGGTCTCAATATCCTTATCTATAAAATGGGAATAATAACACCTGCATCACAAGGGTGTTATGTGGATAATTACTTGATGTGTGCAAAGAGCTTTAAAAATATAATATGCTAAATCTTATGATTGTTTTAAACCACACAGATAGCAGTATGTTATAGGCATAAAATTAGAGAATGGTTTTAATGAGCTTAGAAAATTGGAAGTCTATGGTTTGGAATAAGACTGTCTGGAGACCTAGCAAAGCTCTTTCTATTTTTCTGTTCCTGCAAATAATGTTTTCTAGAATGACATGGCAAGAACAGAATCATTGAGCAATTGAATCTGATGATGCCCTTTTTAGAAATGGGAAGTGGTCGTGTTGTGCTACAGGCACCTCTGCTCTCAGGAATTTTGTAGGTCAACAACCCCTGCTCCCCAAACAATGGGAAACAGATCTCCTTCCCAACTGCTCTGTGGGAGGCTTAAGGTTTAAGGTCAGGATGGAGCTATCCCTGATGGACCTACCTCTTCCCATAGTACCCTGTTAAGTGCTTTGCCAGCAGAAGGTCAGTCTCCCCTCCTACCAGAGAAAGATTGCTTTCCTTTTAATAGCTACTTGCCAAAGGAAACATCCTAGCCATTAAGCATGTTTTATTAACTGGTTCACTCATTTGACACATACTGAAGATCTATGAGAACTAGGTAATATTATGAGCATTTAGAGATTACAAAGAACTTTTTTTGTTGTTTTGTTTTTTGTTTTCCTCGGTTGTGGGGCTTGAACTCTGGGCTGGGCGCTGTCCCTCAGCTCTTCAGCTCAAGGCTAGCACTCTACCACTTGAGCCACAGAGCCACTTCCGGGTTTTTCTGTTTACGTGGTGCTGAGGAATCGAATCCGGGACCTCATGCATGTGAGGCAAGCATTCTACCACTGAGCCACCTTCCCAGCCCCACAAAGAACTTTTAAAATGTGGACCTTGTCCCTCAGCTTCTTACCAATGGAACTGTAGAGGTATCCATATGAAGTGTGGACCTCACAGACATAGAGTTCTCACTGGTCCAAGGGTGGCTGAAGTGATCACGGTGGTTTCTAAGAACAATGGCATTTGATCTAGATCCTGTGAAACAGGGAGGATTTCAAGAGGATGAGAAAAGAGAGGAAGGTCCCATAAAGGCACAATACATGCCAACTTCATCTTGAGGAGGAAAAGGAAAGAGTTTGAAGGTTTGGTAAGAACATTGGGTGTATGGAGAAGTCATAGGCAATAAATGGAGGAACAGCTATGAGCAACATCATGGCTTAGTTTAGAATACAGTAATTTATTGAGTATGAGTTCATCCTTCTTCCCTGTGTGGCTACTTTAAAAATGCAACATACTCAATTATCATCCTACATTATTGTTAAATCACCAAATGTCTATTGGGCAAAAGCAGGCAAGGGACAGATATTGAATGCTGATAGCAAACTAAGGAACCTGGGTTTATCCAGTAGATGCAGTACTTCCAGAATCAAAGAACAGAACCAGCATGTAGGGAGAAGTGTAATGAAGCTGGAAAACCTGTTGGTAAGCAGTTGCATCTGCCAAAGGGTTAGGTTCCTGTGCTCTAAACCAGGATGATGGTCATGTGATAGAAAAGAAATGGAGATGTACTTTTCAAAATCATGATACAGAACTAAGGCTTGAGGTCAGAAAATATGATAAAGGAGTCCAGAGAAAATGACATTTAAAAGGTGGTATGGGGAACAAAAGCAAGTAACAGAATTTTGAAGTGCCCTTTTTGCTTTTGTTTTTGCTTTTCAGAAAGAAGGGGACAGAATGAGGCATAGAGTGGAAAAAGCAGAGACTTTCCCAAAGGACAGGCCATGCCAAAATTACAAGTAGAAATGGCCTTAGCAAAAGTCATCGAATTAGATTATTTAAAGTTGAATGCTAATATTTATGGGTTTCATTTGTGTCATCGCTACTGAAGTTTGACATTAAGAGATTAAGGATTGAATAAATGAGTATTTGAAGGAGTGAATGCAATAATTGTAAACCATTCTTTTCAAGAGTCAGCAGTAACAAGTGTAGAAAAATAGGAAAATCATCTGAGAAAGCTGTCAGCCCAGAACACTGCAAGTTTATCACTGTGAGAGCTGTTGCTTGAGAGTTTCCACAGCTGTATATCTTTTCCAATACAGAAATATGTGACTTCTCAGTCTGGCTGCACAGAATGCTGTAATAATAACCTCGAGTTCACAATTTCTGATTGTGATAAATAAAAGCACTTTCATAACTCTCTGGTGTCCTTGTTCGGGATAGAATCGTGTTCAAAGAAACTGCACTTCTGACTCTATATGCCAATGATTATGTTCTCACAAAATAATAAAGTCATAAAAAAGACTATCAAGGTATCTGATGAAGTTAATCTACTACTGAATTTAACAAAAAATAAGATAATGTTTAAGTTGTTTCATAGTTGAACATTACATTTTGGTCACATGGCAATATTTTCATATTTGGGCAGTAAAGGATATTATTAAACAGTTTAATGGACTCACCAGAATTCGGAATATTTTATTTTATTTATATTCACTAAACATATTTTTTCTTTATATATTATTTTTTTGGTTGGTGCCACTGACTACTGAATTAGGTTTCTTATGTTGTTATTACTTAAGCCATGTCCCAATGCTTTTGTGTTTATGGTTTTTTGTTTGTTTGTTTCTTAAAGGTTATTGGTTCTGAGTTAGTCTCTGTCAGTGATCCTCCCATTTCTATCTCTCAAGTAGCTGGGATTACAGATGTATATCATCATGCCTACATGATGCTATTCATATTTTAATATAGTACAGGAATGCGAAAAAGAAAGGAAAGATTGCTTAGTGGAAAAGATGATAACTGTGAAGTAAAAAGTCTTTTGTTCGAATATTGCTGACTCTTAATCCCTTATTCACCTACTGAGTTAGTAAAGTTACCTTTCTTAGTACCTATGGAAAATGCTGTTACATATTTATTTTTTGTGTGCCAGTCACAGGGCTAGGTGCTGTCCTTGAGCTTTTTTGTTCAAGGCTAGTGCTCTACCACTTGATCCACAGCTCCAATTCTGGCTGTTTTGGTAGTCAATGGAGATGAGAATCTCATGGGCTTTGAACTGATATCCTCCTCAGATCTCAGCCTCCTGAGTAGCTAGATTTACAGGAGCCACTGGCACCTGGCTGCTGCTACACATCTTAATTTAATGAATTCAATACCTGTAGTAGAGAGCCTGTCACACAGTGCAAAAGAAACAATATCAAGATTTGTGACATCACACTAAGAAAATTATCTCTAGCTATATAATTGTAGTTATAACTCTAGTATATCTAACTCTAGTTATATAACTGTAGTTAACTCTACAGTGCTCCAAACTGTTCAAAGTAACTTTTCTCTGAAACCTGATTTATAACAGCATGTCTCACCAATTTATACTATGAGTATTTAAGCAAGGTGAGTGGTCTCAAAGAGAGTAAGAAATCAAACTTGTCTTCTCAATTCCATTACTTTTTTTTTGTTTGTTTGTTTTTGGTTAGGGCTGAATAAATTGCAAATAAATAAATAAACAAATCACTTAACCTTTTTTCAGGCAAATGAGAGTTGATAAGTCTTTGGTTTTTAAGGACTTTGAAATCATTGGCAAGTATTATTAACTTCCCCGTATTTCAGCCTTCCTCATGCATACTCTGAAGACTTGATTTCCATCTAGAGAAGCAAATGGTTCTTTAGCAGTGATATGTGGTAACTGTAGGAATTGGTGAAATTTGTCAGCTCCTCAGATAAAAATCAGAGGACAAACAAGTCAGGCTGGTAATTATGTGAAAGAATAGATTAGAGAAAAGGACAGCTTCCACAAAACTCTCCTGATTATTGTCCCAAGTTCAGTCCTACAACTTTGGAAGGCAAAAGTGAGGGTGGAGGGTATGAAGATAAAAGGAAGACTGTTCCTCCGCGGTTCCCAGTTGGGCCTTCTCTGCACTCTGCCTACACTTCTTCCAGACTCCTGCATCCTTTGGCTTGCTCAGTGTGTAACCACTTCAATCGGATTCAAGCTGCTCTGTTTTGTATTTTTTAAGTGATCACTGGTGCTTGATAGGTCTCAAAAACCTATTTTATTTCAAAAGCCACACTCTGCCTATTAATTTTTTTCTTTGTTATTTGTAACTTCGTCTTTGAAAGGGCAAATGCATATACCTTCAGATAATGCATGCGTGCATATGCTATATATGATATGCCCACATACATACATTTTGCTGGTTATAATGGTACTAGAGAATGGAACAAATTCTTTTTGCTTGTTTGTTTTTTTTTGTTGGTCGTGGGGCTTGAACTCTGGGCCTGGGTGCTGTCCCTTAGCTCTTCAGTTCAAGGCAAGCACTCTACCAACTGGACCACAATTCCACTTTCAGTTTTCTGGTGATTTATTGGAGATAAAAGTCTCATAAGCTTTTGTGTCTGGGCTGGCTTTGAACCAAAATCCTCAAATCTCAGCCTCCTGAGTAGGTAGTATTACAGGGGTGAGCCACTGGCGCCCGGCTTGGAACAAATTTTTATATTTTCTTCTTATTCTCCATCTCTTAATTATTCTTAAATAACGAACATTTGTAAATGTCTGATAAATTATTGGAATACATGAAGCATTACAATTTTTTTTTGCTAGTGTTCATAAAGCAGACACAAAGAGTTACGGTTTGTTGGCCAAATGAGATTTGCTACACTCCTCATAAATCTTTTATTTAATGTGTTTTAGGAGTAAATCAATATTATATTGGTGTAAAATACAAAAAAAAATATAGTGCACAATACATTTTATAAGATCACCTCTACTGGAAGTACTTTTATGATGCATTTTAATATTTTACATTTTTATTTGAATTACAGATTGTATTTCCATGTCCACATGAATGTGTCTTGGAATTTGTGAGCTCCATCAAAATTATTTTAATGTACAGGTGTATAGAAACAGATACGGATGTAAATAGAAATACACATATACTTTTATATTCAACATTTGTTGCCTCTGAATTTTTGTTTATGCAACAATTCACCACTAAAAACTATAAAGGTATCAATAAGCTACAAAAGTGATGGAACATACTTATTTAACAGAAATATTGTCCTTGTGTAAATATTCTTTGAAGCAAATCTTAGAAACCTCATGAATTTAGATACTTTTTATATAAACCTTGTAAATATACTGATTAACAATCTGCTGTATTACTTTTTAGGACATGAGATGTAGTATTTTCCAAATTACATAGACCAGTGTGGGAGGATATGACTGCAAGAGAAGATTAAGTCATTTGTATTTATTCAGTGTTGCTTTATAGCATTAACTGAGAAACTCAGGGCTGTAATATTGAATGCTGAGGAATTTGATTACAAGAGCAGCATTGTCGGCCAATCTTGGCTTGAGACAGCAGACTCCACTAATTGTCTATCAGCAGTGATTTAGTTGTATCATTCTTTTACCAGCTTACTATTGAAGGAAGCATTTAAAATCTGATGAAAATTACAATTTAATAATCAGAATCTGGAAAACCTACCAGGTAGATGCAGTATTTCTAGTTTATTCTCTGTTCATTTGAGAGAGAGAGAGAGGTGAAATTTGTAAACCTACCAAATAGATTTTCTTAAAAAAAATTTTAAATCAGATTTTCAAACATCATCTCAAAGAGAAAATTATATTTCATTTCTGTTTGTTTCTTTTGCCTGTAGTTTCCATAGCACTATTAACCATATATTTTGTATGTTACCTCTATGGCTAAAGGTGACAGGCCACTTATTATGGCAGAATCTATCTATGAATTGTACTGTCACTTCTCGCTGCGTTTATGCTATGTTGTATAATGTGAATAGGAGCTAGTGCTAAGTATTGGAATAAATAGATATATGTCTAATATATCACAAAAATGTAAGCATTTTAGGAGATTTGGTAAGCCCAAATTCTACTACATAAGACATTTTCTAAAATAATCACCAGAAACTTCTAAGAAGCACAAGGGAGGGAAGAGAGTTAAGAAAGAGTCACATAGAACAAATTTGATTATATGCATCTTGTAATTATTCTAATGAAGCCACTTTGTACAATTAATTTATGCTAATCTTTTTTTAAGAATAGAAAGGTGTATTTCTTACATATAGGGGAGAATCAAGGCATTCTAAAAGCATTTGTGAATGAAGCTACATGAGTGAGTTGTGTGAAAAATCAGTCCCCTGGTTGGAGGAAACTGTTATTTAATAACTAGGGACATTCACATTGACTCACTACTGAAGGGAGCTTTGCAGAGGGTTTTCTTGCATAAAAGATCAGTGTGGCATTTCTGTAAGTTGACAGTTCAATGCCCAGAAGGAGTCACTTAAATGATCTTCCATTTCTCCCCGAAGCAAAATTTGAAGTGAGCATCAGTAAAAATCTGTCCTGTGTGAATATCAATTGCTGTCATTAGGTGCCTGGAGTCTCGGGTTACATTTTCCAGGCCTGAGTTTCAGCTGGAGCAGATTCATAATTACCAGTGTCAGTGTCCATAGTGTCTACTTGGAGAAAGGGAGGATACTAAAGGTTAGCTGAAAATTTCCTTCTGCAAATGGACTACCAAGAACCTTGCATATAGGAATGAAGGATCACTGGAACCACAGGCAGAAAGGAGGCTGTTCAAAGATCAGGAGAGCAGATGTTATAATTTTAATCTATGTCAGGAACTAGTGAGTCACACCTATACTCCTAGCTACTCAGCCAGCCCGTGCAGCAAAGTCCTGAGATGCTTATCTCCCATCCACTGTGTCTCAAATTGGTAGAGCACAGGCTTGAACAAAAGAGCTCAGGAACAGTGTCCAGAGCCCCACAAAAAAGAAAAGAAAAGAAAAAATTTAGTCTTGATATTCACAGGGCTAATTAGGTAAATTCTTCCCATTAATCAAGAACTCTGAGCTAACACACTCCTGAGCCCGTTGAGTTTTCTGTTTCTACAATTTATGCTGTCCATTGAACTGTAAGTTTTTGTACATTCTGTGCCTTGAAAAGAGCCACGATGCATAGGTTTCCAGTGATAGGGGCTGAATTGAATTTCAATCCCTGACTTACAATTATGTAGACAGAAAATCTTAATAAAGTCACTTCCTGCAATTAAATCTCACGTCATAGTACATTTAGGCAAGGTGGCATATAAGTATAAATGCTTAGGGCTAACATGTAATTGTATTTTTTTTGGCATGCTTCTTTAGAGATTTCCCTAAGATATTTTAATTGTGTATATTTTAATTATTTATGTTAGAGATTGTATTTTGCTATGTTGCTCACATTAGCCTCAAACTCAGCCTCCTAAATTGCTGGTATTACGAGTATGTCATAACCAGCTCATTTCATATACACTTTTTACAGTGAGTACTGATGATTAAAAGTACAGGTGCATCTTTAGTCAAGCAACTTGTTGATACATCAACAACATAAATTGAAGTTTAGGATTTTAGACAATAAATATTTTCTTTAAAAAATGAATATATATTAGCTCAATTGAACATCTTCAAAATGAAAAGAGAAGAACCTATCTTTAGCATGTTAGGGACAATAGACATTTCAGCTGGTCTGTGACCTCAGTGGACACTTTAAAAAATATATTTAGAATCAAATGGACCTTCTTCCCTAAGACCACAACTTTTTAAAAAGTCATATTTTTCAGTTTCCTGAGATCAACTAGTTATCCTCATATAGTGGATAACTCTTGAACTTGTAGATTAGTCATATTTAGTGTAAATCATCCACTCAATTTAGAACAGGAGCATGCTGTGCATTTTTTTACAAGTTCATAATATACTATGGAAGGTAGATGAAATTAATTAGACTTTATTATGTTCAGATTCTAAATTTCTTATATTTTTTGTCTAACCGCTTTCTTCCATTCCATTGCTGTAGTCAATATATATGTTGAACATGCTAATTACATATAACCAAAACATCTATCAGTGAAATTCTTCAAAAGAGAAGGTGATAATTATAATTCAAGACTTAGAATTTTTCTTAGTGAATATAAGATGCTGTAGCAGTATTCAAGAACTCTTTAATTTTTTAGGGCGATGGGTTATTTTGAGAAAATGCACTCTTCATGCCTGTTTTCCTCACTATTTCTCCTGAGTAGATTGGACAAGTAGTCGAAGTGCTTGGCCAGTCAAACTCAAAACTGGGATTTATTCTTATTATTTGTTATAGACAACACCATAAATGAGGCTTTGCAAGGTATTAAAGTTGCTATATCTTAAATATCTTCAAGAGAAACATTTTGACAAATAAAATGTTAATTATGAAACTCATTCGTAACAAATGCAAGTTAATTATTATGACATGAAGAATTGGATATCAGCAGGAGCTGGGATAATTGATGTCAGGTGAATATGGAAACTCCCTAGCATGAGCTCAATCCCAGATGAAGTGATTGCAAAAACATAAAAGCTATTATGATTCATGTATTTGTCCCCTGATGAAAGCAGATTAATTCCAAAAGTTGACAGTAAGGCAGTGTGGGGAAATTTTATAAAGATCTTTTTTTACAAAAGTTTGAATAGAAGAAAGCAATTTTCTCTTTACTGTATGAAGAATGTCATTTGTGTGGGTATTTTGCCACTAGTCATTAAAGGGTCCATTGGGTCTTACAGCATCTACCTTCCTATTTCTGTAATTGTTTCAGACCCCATGATACAAAGAGTAATTTGTTATTTTTTTTATTATCTTCCCTTCGTATGAAAGTAGAAGTACTTGTATTTTAAATTATCTTGTTTCATTACATGCCAAACTAGCATCACATTACTAGATTGGTTGCCTTTGATATTTCATTAATTCTGGAATAACTAGCGGTTAAAAAATAGGGTATCAAATGTGGGTGTAAAACCATGTTTGATCAAAGTTGTGTCTTCAATATTTGTGCCATTAGTTGTAAAAGAAAAAAAAATCTCATCTAATTGAAGTTGGAAATTATTAGAATATCATCTAATCCAATTTACAAAGTCTGTGGGCTCACTATTGATATACTTTATTATAATAGTCATGGATTCAGTAAAAAAATAAAGAGTAAATGTTATATATCTGTGCATATATATATATGTGTGTGTACAAGTATTTCCAAATCTCTTTAATAATTATTTTATTTCTGATCTTCAGATTTAATGTGGATACCGTACTGTTGGTTCTTTTTTTTTGAGTGATAATGCTTCATGAAAATAACAAATGTAACCCAAGTCATAATCAGGATTGAAGAAAATGTGTATCTATTAGGTGGTATTTCCTATAAAAATGAAAATCAACAACTATAATAATTCCAAGTCGCTTTACATAGCCTCAATGCCATTGTTTCTCTGATGAACTTCTGATCTTGCTTTTCCTTCCCACACTTCTGCTTTTGTAGAGAACTTAGTGCCACTTCTTCAAATAATCTGAGTTTGCTATTGTCTGAAAACCCAGCTGACTGAATCTTGTTGACTGTTCACTCTTTCTCATGGTTTTCTTGCTCAGGTTTAAAATCCTATTGATGTCCAGAGACTATCCAGTCTTCTTTTGGGTTGCTTATGTTTATTATCTGTTTTGGTGTGTGTGTATGTGTGTGTGTGTGTGTGTGTGTGTGTGTGTGTGTGTGTGTGTGTGTGTGTGTGTCTTTAATACTGTTTGATTTCAATAAATAATTAAAGGTATTTTGCTGCTTGTACTTTGCAAAATTTTGTTATATACAGACATTACAGTAGTGGTTTGTTATAAATGAAACTGGGCTCGAGCTGCTGAAGATTATTTCTCTATGATTCTGTCTTCTAAACAATAAAACATACATCTTTACTCATACAGCTGTACATAACTAAATATATCTTTCTTTTTTCACGTCCCTGTCCTGTTCCAATAAGATCCCATGATATTCTTCTGTCCTTAACTCAGAACCACATACTTTATGACCTTCCTTGCTTCACATTCACCTCCTTCTTAGGAAAAACAGAAATCCTTTGTTGAAAGCAGCTGTCGTTTTAAGAGTTCCTTCCCTCCACCTAAGAACTCCTTATTAGAAAAGCCTTACATTGGCCACAGCATACCAATTTGTTGTCTACATAACTGTGGCTGCTTTTGGAAAGAAACTTCTTTTGTTGTTGTTTATAGTGATAACTTTGTGTTCGTATTACACATAAGTTTCTAAATAAATCTTCACTGTAGAAAATATAGTATTATGAAATAAACTGAAGAAATGGGGTATGACTTGTTTCAACATAATCAGTTATGCAATTTATTCTGTGTGATGAAGTATATGCTATGGATAAATTTTCCAGATAAAAGACTTTATGTCATCATCATTAGTAAATAATTTTTTATTAAAATGCTGTTAACTAAATAGAATGTATTCATGTCATAACAAAATATAACCACCATACTTTGACATTTTCTTAATGACATGAGGGTTTTCATTATACAAATTAATTCTTTTGTTCTGTATTATCCACAGGGCTTTTGGCTTGTGTGCCCCTGTGGTAAATGTCAAAAGAGTTGAGGTTTTATTCTTTTCAGATATTATTATTATTATTATTACTACTACTACTACCATTACATTTTGTCAGTTGTCAGTTTCACTCTGTTAACAGTATTACAATTTTAAAGTGGCAAATGTTGTCTTGATCCAATTAGCACAAGACCATTCTGGAAATCAGATTATGAAAATTTTGACTGCACTACCTATTAATTTTATTTTATTAGTTTTTTTAAATTGTTCAAGGTCTTCTGTCTTTGTTCTAGTCAAGAGTATAATATAAGAAAAAGGAACTGGGGGAATTGTGCCTGCTGATGAACAATGCTGGGCAACTGTGAAAATAGCTTCTCTGAGGAGGAAGGGAAAAGATGAAGAGCTAAGGGACGTGTTTGGCACTAGTAGAAATGCAGAAGTATGAAGGTGTTTTCCTGGAAACGTAATAAAATAACTCCCATTGCAGTGGTCTCTACTGATAGAATATTAAGTCCCCTGAGGACAGAGCTCTGTCTTTTCTAAATTATTGGATATTTGTGGGCTAACTCGGTGGCTGGCTGACAGATGAGAAAAGTGAATGAGTAAAGTTGTACTAAGGATAAAGAAGATTGACAAACTTGCCTTTAGAATTTCTCATTCCTCATATAAGCTACTAAGAGCCCTAGAAATGGTTTGCAACAAACACACTTTCCATATTTCACTTGAGAAGTACGAACATCAGGATTACATCTTCCATTTGAAAGGAGGATAAAAAACTTGCACCTATTTGAAATATAGGCAAAGTGTCAATCAAAGCTGGTTTTTCTATCGATGCTGTGGTAATATGTGTCATCCTGCTTATTTTTTAAAGACAACTAGATCTGGTATTTGACAGCATTTTTTTCCTTTTCTTTTTCTTTTTTTCTCTTTTCTTTTTTTTTCTTTCTTTCTTTCTTTTTTTTTGTTCCTTTAACAAAGACAGAGCCTTCAAACTCTTTTCATAGCAAGGCTAGAAATCCTTCCAGGTTAAAAAAAAATGTTATTGAAAACCTCTCTCCCCTTATAGGCCCATTTTGACAGGAAATCTTTGAGAGGCAAAGGCAATGAAGTGCCCAGAGATTTCATCTGTCTTCTTTTGCTTTAGGAAATGCTGAGCACAAGGCTCCCTATTAGGCAAATAGAAGGAGTACCAAAACCCCTTAACAATCATCTTCAGTCAGCTCCTGGGTTGACAGCTCTCTGTGTCCTAGACTGTCAGACCCCAAAATTGAGGATTATTACTGGGACCAGGGTAAAAGTTTCTGACAGTGCAAAGAATATTATATTGTCACTGTTTTTAGATTATCTAATGCTATACATTTTTCATGAACTAATCAGAATAAAATCTACTGTACCAGGAAAGCTTTAATTTGTACATTTTGCTTTTTTTTTTCCCCCTCAATGGTTTTACAAAATGTGCCTGAATGTTTTTCCCCTGACATTCTTCATGGTTCTAAGTGTTAACAATCATTGACTCTGCCATTATATCTAATAAAATGATAATGTTGAAAAAGTTGGAGGCAAATGCCAAATCTAAATTTCAAACAATTCAAAAACCAAAATACCAGCTTGTAACAGTATTATAAAATCTAAGCAGATGTACTTTAAAACTAATTAATTTAAGGTAAAATGGGTAGTGTTGATAGTAAAAGCTTAAAAACACTGTAAAGATTTTAGACTGACATACTTTTGTTAGGTTATTTTTTATTTTTTATTATTATATTAACTACAAAATTGTGAATACTTTGAAAAAATAAAAAAGATTGAATTTAGAAGTATAAATCAATTTGTGGATACTTTTAGTAAAAATTTGATGGATTATATATGTAGATCATATTCTATTTGTGAGTTGGTCATCCTATATCTCAAAATAGAGATTAAACAACTATCTCATGAATAGTTTCTGTAATATTTCCTAAAGTAAATTAGGTAATAGACTTTTTGATATGTCAGTGCTAAGAAAATCAGTAGAAAAGGGATGATTACATTTTTGACAGGTTTCATTAATCTGTGGTATCTATTCATATATTTTGGCAATACTGAAAAGCAATAATTAGAAAAAATAGACATAGAGGCATTCATATGTACAGAATTCTCAAGTAAGTCAGGAAAATTGTGTCATAATTGGCTTCTCAAATTCTGTACCAGTCTAAGGCCAGCTGTCCCTTAGTGACATTCTAAAAAGGTAAATTGTAGTAAATCTTCACTATAAAAATCTTTTAAAATTACTCTTTTCAAAATATAGTTGATTATCTTTAAGTAGTTGTACAAAGTAGCTGCTGTCGAAGCAGTGTATTGTGAGTACAGTGCATTTAATCAAAGGAACCTCTTTCCACATTCTTACCAATACCTCCCACCATCTCTTCACTCATTTTTCTTAATTTTGTAAGATACACATTAAATTTTTACTACATTCTCCCCTTCTCTTCATTTGTGTACCCCTCTCACTTTGACCCCACCCTAATCTTTTTAAGTACCTATTTCCTGATGTTTATCTAGTTGACTTTAATTTAGCCTTTCTAAGGAATTACAGTGTTTGAGTTCCTCCATGAATAGGCATATCCCCTATATTTGGGTGAATATGTCTATGTACACTTGCATACTACCCAAAGTATTTACTTGTTTATTTATAAACTAATTTTAGCTTCCACAACCTTTGTCTCTTTGGACTTAATTTACTTTCAGTTTTTTTCCATTTCTTTACAAATGATGTGGTATCATTTTCTATCTATCTATCTATCTATCTATCTATCTATCTATCTATCTATCTATCTATCTATCTATCTACCTATCTATCACTTTTTTTTGTTCCATTTTTCCATTGAGGGGCATTTTGGTTGATTTCATTCCTTGGCCATGATGAATGGTGCTGCATAAACATGATTGTTTGGGGGGTTTACTGTATCCTAGTATCCTAGTTTGTGATCTTTTGGATAAAGGCCCAAGAGTAGGGTTGCTGGATCTTAGAATGGTTCTATGCTTAGTTTCCACCCGGACTGCCCCCCCATCCCCTTCCCCCCTCCCCTGTCTTGAACCTCCATACAACTTTCCACAATCATACAAGTTTACCTTCTCACCAATAGTATATTAGGGTTTCCTGTTCTCACAGCCTCATCAGCATCTGCTATTGTTTGTATTTTTTGAGGGGAGGGGTCTGGTCGTGGGGCCTGAACTCTGGGCCTGGGTGCTGTCCCTCAGCTCTTCAGCTCAAGGCTAGCGCTCTACCACTTGAGCCACAGCGCCACTCCGGCTTTTTTCTTTTTTGCTTATGTGGTGCTGAGGAATCAAACCCAGGGCCTCGAGCATGCAAGGCAAGCGCTCTACCACTGAGCCACCTTCCCAGCCTGTATTCTTGATGACAGCCATTCTAATAGGGATGAGGTGGAATCTCAGTACTGTTTTGATTTACATTTCCTTTATGACCAGAGATGCTCAGCATTTCCTCATGTGTGTCTGCTGATCATTTTTATTTGTTCTGGGAAGTATCTATTTAGCTCATTATCTCATTCATTAATTGAGTTGTTGATTCCATGATAGTTCAATTTTTTATGCTCTCTGTATAGTCTAGATAATTTGTCCATTATCTGATGTACAGCTAGAAAAAAATTCTCCTAATCTGTGGACTGTTTTTAGCTTGTTAACTATATCCTTTGCTGTACAGAAACTTTTTTAGTTTGATGCAATCCCATTTATCAAGTCCTAGATTGGATCAAAAAGAAGTAACTTCCCCCACGGTATAACTCCTGCTTTCACTGTATTTGATGTCGGTATAATTAGTGTAGGGGAAGGGAAAAAGCAAATCGTTTAACTAGGGATACAGGTGGATCCATTGCAACAATGAGATGTACAAGTCATTATGTTGAAAGCGAAATTTACAACTTTGATGGGGGGGGGGGAGAGGATTTGGTGTGGGGGGCTGGAAGGGGGAGGGTGGGAAGGGGAAACAAAGGAGGAGGCAACAATGCTTGATAAGAAATGTACTCATTATCTTGCCCATGTAATTGTAACCCCTCTATACAGTATTTCCACAATAAAAAAAAAAGTAACTTACGGATGAAGATCATCCTGAGGAAACAAGTCATAGCTGGAGAGAAACTCGAATTAACAAAATTAAAGGGTATTATATTAGCTACCTTTCCATTACTGTATCTGAGGACAGGTTTATTTTGCCTTAAGTTTGGAGTTCTTAAGACAATATTGATTGGCCCCAAGGAATATTTTAGATGAGACAGAATGTCATGGCTAGAGTGGATAGTACAGCAAACAAGTTCTCTTATTAGCCAGACAGCAAAGTGAAAGAGAACAGAAACCTATATATCCCTTCAGGATATGCCCCTGATGACCAAGGTCTTCTAAAGATACTTCAAAGCAGCATTTGTAAAAGACATGTAACACCAAACTACACCAACTAATTAGATAACTGTTAAAGAAAACAAACAACAACAACTATCAATGGATGGGCTAACAGATTAGTAACATAGGAAAATAATACACAATGTATGTCACTGCAGCACAAAATGAACCATATTTACTGCAGTGTCCAAAACAGAATAGCATTTAATTCAAAGAAAAATGCTGATTCACAAGTGAAAAAAGAAAGAAGAGTAAGGTCTGCAATGAGTTCCTAGTTTTAAATTAAATGCATGAGCAAAATCTAGAACTATGAAGTTACCTGAGTAAAGTGTGAAATGCACTGATCTTAGAAGGGTAAAAGTACATAGATCACAACTGTGAAGAACTGAAGAGAAATTTACGTATAATAGGTATAATATTGGTTATATGATATTCTCACCTGAGTTGATGAAATAAGTGCAAATGAAAATGTTTATAGTTAAAACATAATAAAAAATGGAAATACTGATAACATGATCTAAATTGCATTGCAGGAATGCTCTGGGCAATATTTACAATTTCAAAACCCAGGAACAATAACAGTAGCAAATTATGAAAATGGGAATAAGTAATAAGAAATTTGGAAGGAAAGGAAAATCAAGAAAAGATTATGGTACACCAAAATTAATTCTTGTTAACTCTAAAGCCAATGCCAGGGGATTACCACTGTAATCCTAGTACTCAGGAAGATGAGATCTGAGGATCCCATTTAGAAACCAATCCTAGCAAGGTAGTCTTTGGGGCTCTTATCTCCAGTTAACCACCAAAAGGCCAGAAGTGGAGCTGTAGCTCAAGAAGTTGAACAATGTTTTTGAGAAAAAAAAGCTAAGGAACACTGCCTAAGCCCTAAGTTCAAGCACACCATGCACACGCATGTACACACACACACACACACACACACACACACACAGAAAGAAATAGAAATATTACTATATCAGGATTCTGTTGATAAGCAACAGAAATTTAGTTAGGAGGAGGAAAGAGAAAGTATTTATAGGAAGGACAGAACGGCAAACAAACCATATATTTGAAGAAAATATTATATACTGCCTAGGAAAAGTTAAGATTTACCATAGGTTGTATTAAGAACATCTCTGAAAGAGGTTTTGAACATTGCTATTAAAAACTCTTAGCTCTATGTCTCTGCCATCTCTGTGTCATCTCACTCTTTTTTTTTTTTTTAAACATCTTTAAAACATTTTTTACTCTTGACATTCAGAAGAGGAATTTCTGAATTGACTAGTCTGAACCATGGACTCACCCATTAGTGTAGATGAGGCATTTCAGGAGCTAGAAATAACTTGAGTGATAGATACACCATGACTGAGTTACTGGAGATTAAAGCAAAGCCTTGCAATGTAAAATTAGATTTGATTACCCCAAAATTGTGGCAATATTCCTTATCACCCAAACCAGTTGCTTTTCATTACTAACTTTAAAAGCTACTTGTTTTGTTCAATGACCTTATCTATGGCGAGGCATAGAAAAACATTGTGTGAGCTCTCAAGCCAATCAGTCAAATATTATAAAAATATACAGAATAGGAAGGAGTGTCCAACCAGTTCTTTCTCCAAATCGTACCTCCCATTCCCTTTACTTTCCTTTATTTCTGGAGTCCATCATTAGACTGTATAAAATGTCACTAACATTTATGCTGGCTTAATATCCTTGTCCCAATTCTATATGCTCCCATATTTTCAACATTATCAGAATTATTCTTTTAATATTCCCCCATGGTATAACCCCTGTTGTCACTGTATTTGATTCCAGTGCCCTGCATCTGGTATATACATTTTTCTAATCTGTGGAGGGGAAGGGAAAGAATAAAGTGAAGCAAGGATACAGGTTGATCCATTGTAACAATGAGACTTACAAGACACTATGTTGAAAACGAACTTTACAATTTGATTGGGAGGGAGGAGTTGGGGAGGTGGGGAGGGATGGGATGGTAGAGGAAAAAAAGAGGGGGTAACAATGCTCGAGAGGAAATGTACTCATTACCTTACGTATCTGTGACCTTGCTGTACAGTATCTTTACAATAAAAATATTTTTAAAAACATAGGTTTAAATTTAAAATAACAGCCTAGAAAAATAGGGGACAATTTAACTGTTACTCTATTACTGAAATACGTGTAGAAAACAAAAATAGAAGCTTCACCAAACTTTGCATTTAAGAAGCTACACTAAGGAGTGGGAAAAAATGATGAAATTCATGATATTCATGAACATGCATTGTATTTATAATCTGATTTGTTGGATGCTTTATACAATTATTTAAAGATAATAATAGATACATTTTTAAAAAAGATCAACCTGCACACGTACTTTACCATTCCACTTAGATGTATATTCAAAGTCCAGAGTCATGCATCTATTTTCTGTTCTGCCTCACACCCTTCTCATTTCTGGGGCAGTTTTATTTGCAGTTTGTATGCCCTAAGTACTATTTAGAATCTTCATAGCTCATTCCCACTCCCCTGCTGAAGTACTGTCTGTCTTACTCACTAGTGTTCGTCACATGAGACTGTGTGGTTCATTCATAGATCTCGTCTGCCTTTACTCATTTGCTTACTGTCTCCCTAGGCTCTGGGTAAGCTGCAATCTGAAAGAAGGCCAAACCTTCTCCGACACATTTGCCATTGAATCCTCCAGCACCTATAATTGTGTGTATCATTTGCTAAGTGCAAAAAGATAAATACATCTAAACAATAATGTGCATGATAATTCATTTAAAAGGTGAAGCAATTTATCTGTAAGGTTTTTGTGGCCCAGATTATCATATACATATTTTGTATACCTGAACAGGCTTGACGTCTTAGAACTTTTCCAAAATGCACTGGTCAGCAGTACTTCCATGTTAGTTTCTCAGATGGGAAACAGAGAAAGATATTTGGAAGGAAGATTTTACCCAAAAGCCATACTATTGCTTCTCTGACAGCAGTTGAGATATGTGTGAATGTTTAACAAGTAGAATTTTGTGACATCCTGTTTCTAGGTTTAGTCTCACACCTCTATCCCTGGCAATATCACAAAGCTAGGGTAGCTTTCCAACTCTCAAATACCATTTGCAAATTGAGAATCATCACTGTCCTTGAGGGGTTCCCATTCTACAATTCTTTGTTTTAAATTTCTATTAGAGTAATTTTTAGCTCCCATCATATTCTACAATAATAAGGCAAACTTCAATATGCCCTTTATCTAGACATCTGATCTTCACACCAATATCCACATTAATGTCTTGAATGGCAAAGGTACCACATCTGGTTGGTTTTCTTAGTCCCTTTTGCTCTGGACCAGGATATCAATCTTTCAGTTTCATAACCTTGATGTGTTTGAAGATTACAAAGAGTTTTGTAGAATGTTCCTCAATTAAATGTGTCTGATTTGTCCTATTGGTGAGACTCAAGTTATGCACTTGTGGAGGAATTGTACAAAAGTAATGCTACCAGCTTTCCATTACATCCAGTCTAGAAAATTCTGTAAAATATGAGCTCCCATTAATGCTGCTTCAAGTTCTGATCACTGGATTGAAATAGTGAATATTAACATTTTTTGCTATGAAGTATTTTCCTTTCACTTTGTAAATAATGAGTGTTTCCTGTGGAAATATTTGAGAGTAGATTAACACCTCTTTGTTCATTCTACCTTCAATAGTTGTAGCAATGATAAATAAATCTGTGTGAATTAGTGTTGAGATAATAGCAGAGTAGAGATTGTTTTCAAATTCAGCTAATCATTATTTCTACCATTACTACTAGGACAATCTTTTCCTTATTCTTAATATGGATTCATAGATAGGTGTTTCATCAATTATTATGGGATCGATTACATTTTTTTTTTTTTGCTGTGAGAGCTCCTTTGAGCAAGTTTCTCTTGACCTTTTGATTTTCTTTCAAAATGTTTTTGTTTTGGTTTTACTTACATTGGTACATATTGTTACCACCCTACATCCAGGCTTGGAATTTACCATTACTTTAGGATCCCTGGTTCATCTTAGTGAAAAATTGTGCTCAGAAGAAACTCCTTGGTATATATGTGATACATTCAGAATGAATAGATGCATATGAATGTGTGTACATACCTGCAAACACATATTTACACATGAACACATTTGCCTATCTCTCTTCTCCCTCTCCTTTTCCCTTTCCCTGTCTCTCTTTCTCTCTCCTTCTCTGCCCACCAATAGATTTTCAATCTGATATCTCAGGGTCTATTTCAGATTTTTCCATATTTGTCTCCTGCTTCTCTATCAGTGACGTCTTCTCATATTGTTCTCAGTTTGTTTGCTTAATACCTTTATTATAATTGATCACTACTCCTGACACACTGCCTTAATTGCCTTGTTCTAAAACACTCATTCTCATCAGCTTCACTCCTAGATAGCTTCTGGGAGGCCCTTATCATCCTGTTTCAACATGTTATCCCTATATAAGATTTGTGTGCATTTTCACTTCAGGGCCACACCAGAATATGCAACCCTGTCTATCATCTTCATAGGTAACTAAGACCCTTTTCTAGAAGAAGAAAGAAGACAAATTCTCATGCATAACCTTAATCCTCTATACTGATTCCTTTTCTGCTTAACATATCCAGAGTTGTTTCTGTTTTCTTAAGCAAAAGGTAATCATACTTTGGCATACAAATGTCAGTGCAAAATAAGACTCTAATGCATTATAACTTCATATACTAAGTAAGCAAATTCATACATGAAAGTTAAACTAAGGAAAAATGTATTCCTAAGTCAAAGAGGAAAAACAGTCATAACTAAATCTTTTAATCCAAAAACTGCGAATTTTTAAAATTTAAAGGTAAAATATTTAAACAATTTGATTACAAGTGGTACAACTATTATAACCTAGCAGATGCTGAAAACTTTTTCTGTGGTTTAATAAATATGTATTCTTCTACCAGTACTGAATCTAAACTTAGAATTTTGTCCTACAGATTCAAGGTCATATTTATGTAAAAATAATGTCAGACTATTTTAACTTTTAAAGATGTTATCACAAATATCAAATGCTCAGTAAATACCTGGCAGCAAATTTTAGATTATTATTTTACTGAATAGCATTTTTCTTTGAAAGAATGCTAAATTTCTTTTTATTAAGACATGGTATGGAGAATACAAGTTTCAGTGAGCAATGGAATAGGACTACATTAAAGAACATACTCATTACCTCATGTCAGAGCAGAATTTTCCTAGCTTGAGGCATAAGCTATACAGTTTGTGTGAAAGAAACTCTTTCCCTAATCCTGTACTTATAACCTTCTATCAGTTCATCATATGCCATATGACAGGTGAAAATGTAACCTGAGAAAAAATAAACTTCTACTTTGAAATATTTCTGCTAACTGCAGCTTGTTCATCTGAAATATTTGCTCCCAAGGAAAATGCCCCTGGCAATGTCTATATCTCTCTTTCATTATTTCAAAATCCTTAGGATTTTAAACTAATAAAATAAAAAGAAAATCTATGCATTGAGTTGATAGTCATTTGGAAAAATATGTCTCACTCTTTGTAAAATATAATATGAAAATGAATAAACTACCAAAAAGAAATCAATCCTCATAGGTATATAAGTCAAGTTAATAATTTAAAAATACCTGATTTATGTGTTGCGCTTATTTGCATACTTGAAAATCACTGGTAGTATTTTTGTTGCTAAATCCCACCATGGACATAAAGTAAAATTAACAGACCAAGTCAGGATCAATTTTCCATTTTCAGCTAGTATAAATCTAAGTGTTTAAATGGTATAGAATGAAAAATGGACTGAGGAAATCTTAGTTCTTCAATTTGATTCGGTTAACATTCTTTTTACTCAACGTATTAAAACAGTTATGAAATAAATTTGAATGTAATTTGCTTTGGTGTCACAAAATGTTTTCAGTCAACTATTAACAAAGAGAAGCAGGTATTTACAAAGTAGTCACTCATATTAATATTTTTATAGAAATATTCTTGCACTAAATATTATACTATAGATGTATATAGTATATATACATATACATCTACCCATCTATCTAAATATATTTCTGTAAAATAATTCAGTAAACAAAACAAGTATTAAGACATTTCCAACTTAGTGGTGATATTTTGCCAAGTCTTTCAAAATTTGTATGTTGAAGCTGGGTGTCAGTGGCTTACTCCTATAATCCTTGCTTCTCAGGAAGCTGGGATCTGAGGACTGCAGTTCAAAGCTAACCTTGGCAAGAAAGTCTGTGAGACTCTTATCTTCAATTAACTACCAAAAAATCTGGAAATCTGGAACTGGAGCTGTGGCTCAAGATGTATAACATTCTCCATGAGCACAACAGCTCAGGGGCAGCACCAAAGGTCTTGAAATCAAGCTCTAGGACTGGTGCACGTGTGTGTGTGCCTGCGCGTGTGCGTGCACACACACACACACACACACACACACACACACACACACACACACACACACACACTAAAAAAAACCCCAAAACCGTCAGAGTTTTTTTGTGGTGGTATGAAGAGGTGAGGTTCTTTCTACCCTCATGAATGAATTCATGCTATCATGAAAAGTTTGATAGAAACTTTGCCTTTCTTATTCTTATGCTCCTTTTCTATGTGAAGATACTAAATTGATGACTGGAAGATGGAGAAATAGCAGATCATTTTGGAAAAAGGGAATAATTCTTACAAAAATTTTAATGTCTTCCTGTCGGACTTTCCAACTACATAACTATAAAAAATACATTTCTGTGGCTTATGAATTACTCAATGGTATTTTTAATAAGCACAAATAGACTGAGACACACATCACAGATAGTATTCAAAGTTTGAATGCAATTGTTGCTGGGAAGGAAAGGGGAAAAATGTATTACGACATCAGTGCGTTTACAGAATACTGGGTTAACTAAAATTGAACTCCCTTTCCTATAATGCTTCTTTTACATAAATAATCTTGTGAAGGGGATTATAGTATGGTGGAATACAACTTGAGGATATCTGTGCTACAGAAAACTAGCCAAAGTAGGCAAAATAATCTAAAGTCAAAATGCACTTAACTGCTTTGATTTCCAGCACTATTTTTACATGTGACGCAAATGTTGCTTGTAGCTTAGCCAGTATCAATCTCTGTTTTCTCTTTTCACATTCAAACACTGAAAACAAATGTATCAAAATGCCTAGTATCTTTTTATCCCTTACAGATGTCCTTGCTCCCTGGTTTAAAAAAATAATCATTGGAATGTTGCCATTTTAATTAGGCTTAGCTACAAAACAATCCTTAATCTGCCATTGAGATGTATATTTGCCTGTTTTATTAAAGTTTAGGGGAGAGACAAAGGTAGTTATCCATTTACAGAAATTATGGAATAATACAGACAAATTTATTCTGACTTAATTTTGCAACTTAGAGTGAGTTTACAATATATATAAGTGATTTTGCCAAAATAAAGGACTTTTTTGTTTTATGCTACTTTATAACCATATTTTTGCTATCATTTTTAAATGGGTTATTTCTTGGAATAATGTCAGATGGTATAATTTTTCATTGAAATAAAAAGCATCCAGATCATATACAGACACTTTTATTGGAATATCTATCACCAGCCTTTAATTAAGAATAAATCAAAAGTGAAGTAAGCAAGGCCCAGAGAAACATAGGTCTCATGCTTTCCCTTATTTGCAATAACTAGTATACATCTAGGATAATCTTACCAGATAAGTAGAAAAGGTCAAAAGCTATGCACATATGACCATATAAGACAGTGCTAAGTGAAATGAACCCCACCATAGGAACACAAGAGTTCTCCCATCTGTGGTTTTAATGTACTTATAATGTACTATGATTTCTTTCTTTCTTTCTTTCTTTTTTTTTTGTGTGTTCTTCTCCTATGGTTTTCCCCTTTGTTTTCACTGTATTTGATTCTGGTACCTTGCATCTTGCATACACATTTTTCTAATTTGGGGATGGGAAGGGAAATAACAAAATACTGAAGCAAGGATACAAGTTTACCCATTGAAACAATGAGATGTACAGGACACTGTGTTGAAAACAAACTTTACAACTTGGGTGGGGGGGTAAGGAAGAGTTGGGGAAGGGATGGTAGGGGAAAAACAAAGGAGGGGATAACAATGCTCGAAAGGAAATGGACTCATTAGCTTACTCATGTAACTGTAACTCCTCTGTACAGTATCTTTACAATAAATATATATATATTAACAAAAGAATGAATCAAGGTAGAAAATAGCTTTTGTAAATGTAATTAGTGATAGAATATTTCTGCTTTTTATGTTAAATGATTGTGAGAACTTTTAAATATTATTTATCACTTTTCCTTATACAATTTCTTAAGAATGCATGTTGAATATGTTCATTCACTCAGGATTATTTTTGGTTTACAGAACGTTTCTACTGCAACACTTAGCTTTGATACAGTAAATATCTAAAAGTAAAAGAACCTGAAAAGAAGATATTTTATAGATACTACAGACATTTTTAAAAAGTGGGCCTAAGGCTTATTACAAAGCATGAATATTAATATTCATTAATATTTTCCCATGTTCTTTAAATTATTGTGTATTAATCTATTTGCTAGTGTCAGTTAGAAGTGATATGTCAGTAGTGTGGTGATGAGCAAAAACTATATAGCTAGACTACTGGATATTAAACTCTGGCTCTTTATTTTAGCTGTGTGTTCTTGGAAATGCTCCAAACATCTCTGTGCCAAACTGTTATTTGAAAACCCAAAATGATATTATTCACTACCTGAAAGCCTTGTTTGGAGGATTGAGTTAAAATTCAGGAAGTACTTAGAAAATACATCACATAAATATATTTGCTTTGCCTTTACAAACCTGAAATTTATCTCAATAGTAATCCCACTCATCTCCCCTTAAACCTTTCACCGTAATCCCTTTAATTGGTCTAGTTGCCTTAGGTGATTATTACTAAAAGCTTCTCTAAGAATTAGTATGATTACCAGAGATAGAAGTCTTTATAAAATTTTTAAGTTGTAACTTGAGTACTGCATGAAAACATCCACCAGATCTCCATAGAAGTTTAATGAAATATTATCCCTGTGTTTTACTTCAAAATGAATTTAATGTGGTCACTGCTAATTTTCTCCTAAAATATTATGAAGAGAAACTCATTAGGGCGGTGTTGTATTCAATAAGCATAATTTTCCCCATCAGTGCTCCCATAAATAAATACTTGAATCTAAAAGCACAAAATCTATACAAGATTTCCCTGCAAACTCTTTTATTCCTCTTCTGAAAACAAGAGTTTAAGTCACTTAACATATTGTCTTTTCCATTTTAACTATTCACAATAGGTCTGTTTTCATGTATGCACTCAAAATTCTAAAATGAAATCATTTAAATTGGTGTTTCACTCTGGCCTGAAGTAAACAAATGTTTAGAATATTTTCCCTGCAACCCCTGAAATATTGTTTGTCTAGAATTTGTGGAGTAAGAACAAGTTCTCCTTGGTATGTTCTCTTGACGGTGTTTGCTGTCTCCTCATTCCCTGATGCTCCATTAACCAGTCACACTACCTATGCATCACCTCCCCTTTGCCCTTCATTTATCTTGGGACTCCTTCTACATGTGAACTCCTTTTATATACTGGGTTATCTTTCCATCTTTCCATTGGATGCTACCTAAACTCTAAGTGACCACTGTCAGCCGGCCATTGACCAGAAATGGACAGTTTCTAGCTATAGCTAAATAACAAAAAGGTATGTCTTAGCTTCAAGCTAGGCATGGTAATAAGGGATCAGAACCGAAAGGCTCACATCGTCAATATACCTATACCTGTGTGTTTACTGTCAGAATGTGGAGAAGACACTAATTTATCAGTGGAGTGAGGAGTCCATTATACAAGTCTAAGGAAAATATGGGAACCAACATTCTGGGCAAAGTAAGGATTAAAATTGTAGGGTGTGAAAATTGGCTTCTAATTTCTAGCTACAATTTGCCAATTGTATCGGCTCTTGGCTGAGTGACCTGGGAAACACCCATAAGTATGTGTTTTTTTTGTTTTCATTTTTATTTTGCTAGAGAAAGTCAAGGAGATATTTTTGGGGGGGATATGTGTGTGTGTGGGAACAATACCATAGTTTGAACTCAAGGCTCCAAATTCACTTATCTTTCTTACTCATAGCTTGTGTTCCACTACTTGAGCCATGCCCACAGCCCAGCTTTTTGTCATTCATTACAGATGGTATCTCATAGACTTCTCTGCTTAGAATGGCTTTGAGCCTTGATCTTATAGCTTTCATCCTCATGAAGAGCTAGAATTATTGGCATGAGCTCCTGGAACTTGGAAACAGATTATTTTTTCTTTTAGTCCTAAAGGATGGTAACTATATGTTTTACCACAAATCATAATATACATAAATATCGCATCACAACACTAATCTTTTAACCCCAGATATTTAATATTTACAGAAAAAACACACATGAAGAGTTGTCAAGTCAAGTATTATATAGACAGCCAGAAAATGGTTTAAACAAAGTCTGAAATAGTTTATTCAAATTACATATAAAAACATTCCATAAGAAAAACCTTTCAGCATCAAAAGTGCTACTTACACATTAGGTTATTGAAGCCTTTTATTTCATCTGGAGGACAGTTTGTATGGCAAGAATTAACAAACAAAAATTCACATCACTCAGTAAAATCTGAATTTCAAATTATATATGCTAATTTTGAGTGAATGGGTTGCACAGAATTTGAGGCCCTCTTACACCAAGAAGTAACCTTATTTATTTGTAATTCATGTTATACTGAACACTGTGTTTTTAATCTGTCAGCCCTGAGCACAATGAATTTTTTTTAACTCTGTGTTTATTCTGGGTGTTAATACTGAAAATGGAGACATTATCCCTAGGCAGTTAAATTAGGTAAACTGCTAAATGGTCATTTCTACCCAAATACTGTTAGTAAATTTTATATTTGTGTTAAATGTAAATGTTTGAATGTTCTCTTTGTGGACTTATTCTAAATTCCTTCATGTTGGGAGAGTTGGTGGCATGAGAATATTATACATTTTTACATTTAAGGAACAGTGTTTTTTGTTTTTGCTTTTTTTTTTTTTTTCAATTTCCAGTATTAAAGCCATATAGCAGACATTCCTTTGTAACCTAAACTCATTTTCTTGAGATGGAGCTAGGCTAGAAAAGTGGGAAGAAGCTAAGTCAGAAGAGGGCCAGAGATATAAATCAAAATAAATTAAAAAAAAAACAAACAAGATAATGTTTTAAAAAGAAAAATACTTAGTTTTAATAGGTACTACTTGCCCTGACTTTTTAAAACTAAATCATTTTAAGTGTAAATCTAATCATTTGAATAGAAATTGGTAATAACGACTGAAAACATAATTTAAGAATTCTCATAATACTCGATATGTCTTCAGATTTAGAAAGAAATTGGTTATACTGATAAATATTATACTTGATAACTTGATTATACTGATACCGTAGGCCCAAATGGCAGATCTTTAAAAATTCTATCCTCATTCTGTCTCCTTCTCCTTCTCCAAATGAATATATTGTGTACACATAAAGTGAGAAAAATACCATTACGAGTGAGGCTTGATTTGAAAACAGCAGCCAGGAAATGAAAATTCTCTTCTTATGGGTGGGAATTTGGCACTCAGCTTTAGAAGAAACTGCTACAGCAGGTCATTTGTATGTTAAGCTAGGTTTCAGGGAATATAATGTGTGTGCCTGATTCTCTGAAGTAATAGACTAAGATATAGAGGAATATTAATCCAGTCATGATAAATGAGATCATTGTACTTTAAGAACAATGCATATTCAACCAATGGTGCTGGACATCTTTGAACAAAATGTGTTGTGTAGTTCAGCTATTTAACTGATACAATAAGACAATACTTCCTTGGCAATCAACGAGACTGTTTTTCTAAACCGAGGTAGATGTTCCACAGTGTAAAATCCCAGCCACATGACTTGATTCCACTCAGGTGCCTATAAAAATTCTCCTTGTGCTAGTTCTTGGAAAGATCATCCTTTTTTTTATGATTAGAACAGGGAATGTGTCTTGCTGACTAAATTGCCCTTTCTGATGTCTGATGTACCCACCCACTATGGTCAGACTCTCCTGTACTAATATGTAGGTTCCTTTCAACCTGTAGGTTATACATCAAACTTTTAGTTTGAAGTTCTGGAAGATTCTCTAGGATCACAGGTTACAATCTCACCAGGTTCAACGCAACCTTTCATTCTTCCAGATGGGATAAATCAACCAGAGAAGACTTCACTGTGTTAAGTTGTTTCAGATGAGAACTTATAAACTTAGACTCTTTTGCTTTGTAATGACATTAAAGATCTCATGGGGTGTTTGTTCTAAGGTCTGGAGACTGTTCTTAAGCCTTAAGTTATTCTTGTGTATACTTAAAGCCTGCTGTACAGGATAGTCAGACATTATTCTTACGTATTATTAAGGTCTGTGCATCTTATTCAATTATAAAAAAATAAATTCACTCCTATGAAGTACTATGAATTAACATCATTTGTGAATAATGATTATAGTGTCCTTGGCATGATTTGAACAACTCCATAGTTCTGTTTTCCTCTCTTATAAGGCAGAAAAAACTTTTCATACATTTTTTAGTAACATAACATGACAGTTGGGCCATTGTCTGTTTTTAATAAGCCAATGCCTACTGATGTGAAACTCAATTTTAGAGTCATGACGTGTAACACATCTAGGTCTCTTCATTTTGTCCCAAAGACTTTTTGACTTTAATAAAGTTATCTTCATTGCTCTATATCAGATGGTATCTGCCTAGATTACGCCATGTACTGTACTATATTATAAACATTCTTCTTTTGATTTCTATTCTTTTACATGCCCCCCTCTTTTTCTTTTATTGCTTTTTGTTACTCTTTCTTGCATTTGTTTATAATGGGTTGATATGTCATTTTAGTAAATTAATAAGGGGAAAAGTGGAGGGGCAGCTGGTGAATGTATGAATCTGGGTGAAGGAGACAAATTCTACAACTAGCATTCAGATGTTGCCCTAGAGCATCGGGGATTATGGTTTGGTGTAGACATCTCTGATAGCTACCTGTAATACTTTGTGGGACATATTTTTTGCTTCACTTTTTCTTGTTTGATTGAAAGCCACTTAGAGGGTTCATTTTCATATCCTTCTGAAGCAAGATCCTCTGGGATCACTCTACCAGGAAAATTTGCATATTTCACTGGCAAATCCCTACAGAGTGAGTGTCCTATTGGAAATGATCAAAGAATTATGAGAAGGTTTAGAAAATAAAACATTCATTATTTGTTTTTTTTTTTTTTTTTTTTTACAAACTATATACGTTATCTAATCCAACTCAGTTTATATGTAACAATGAACCTACTCTATCCTTAACATATCTGACAATTTTCTTCTGGACATTTTTTTACAGACTCAAACAGAGATGTCTCCTCCATTCATTCATTTCCCTTAATATATTTGCAGCCCTACAGAAACACCTTTCCTTTTCTCTTCACATTTCATCATAATTAATTCCATAAGCTTATCCCAGCTTGAGAATTTAATTTCTATTTTCACAGGAGTTAATAACGTTGAAATAGAACAAATGCAGGGAGTAGCTCTTCCGAATGGAGATGTCACATTTTTATGTACCCAAATGAATCTCATTCCCTTTCTGTTTTTAGTATGACCTATGTTCTCTGCTATGAGTTTTAATGCCATCTTATTCATCATTCAGCTTGCTGAGTCTCTTTAGTCTTGCTCATTTTCCCTCAAGTCATTCACTGATAGAGTATAATTATAATTCTTCTGTTTTAGGTTACATATTTTTCTTTCAAATATAGTACACTTAGTGTTGTCATTCCATTTGAATCTTAGGTTTGAAATAAACATGGCACAGTGTAATATTTTACAGTTCTATAATCCCAATAAACATCAAATCACACACACACATACATACACACACAAACACAAATCTTTTCTGTCTTATTCACAGTTTTGCTTCATGAGCTCACATCAGTACCAAACACATAGCATATAGTCTGCAAATATTTGTTGAATAAATGTAATTACATGTTAATCACTCCCTAAAGTACTAAGATTCCTAAAGTACTAAGTACTCCCTAAAGTACTAAGAGTATTTTTATAAGTATAAAGGACAATAACTAATTTGATGAGTTAAGGTAAATCATGATAAAATCTGAGTAAATGATCTCCCAGAAACTAGATTATTTTTGTGTCTTTTTTTAGTATGTTCCAAAATTCATAATAGTTCAGAGTAAAAATTGCCCCTGCATTCAGATAAAAGGTGGGATTACTACTACTGTTTATGTATTCATTTCACAGTTCACATACAACTTTTGAATGCATGAAGATTTTATGTATGTGTTTTCTTATTAATGCTATAATAAGTAATGGATCTAATGATAGGTAATGATCTCTGTATTTTTAAAGGAGAAATCCTAGGATCAGAAAAGTGCACTAAAATAGAACAGTTGGCATAAAATAGTGATCTTCAGAAAGAAGTCTAGTCATTCTATGCTGTAACCACTCTGCTTTGTTTGCATCATACAGAAGCTCATGGGTTTCCCTTCAGGAGGCCAGAACTCTCCATTGCAAATTGTAGGGGATGCATTTTTCAGGACTCAGATATTGTATATACTGGTATCACTATAAATTTAAGCTATTTTGTAACTTTTATTTGGAAATTTTATGGAAATTCAATATCTCATATTTTCCAAGATTCTGTCTGCAATTCTTTCAATTATACGTATGAGAAAAACTGGGAAATTATTCTTTGACCAAGCCCTATGAAGTGGTTATAATCCTTTCTAAGAAGTTTGCCTAGTGTGGCTTATAATTTTGATTTTCTTTTCTTTCTTTTTCTGCTGATGAACATGGTGGCAAGCACAACAGTAGTTGGTATGCCATATAAGGAAACTGTTACATTACAAAGTGGTGATTCATAGATGGCATAGAGTTACTTTGACAGTTTGAAAGAGAGATTAATCATTTCTTTAATCTTTTATTCTCTCAACTACTATGTACCTAAAAGTGTTATATGCACAAATGATTCAGCAGTGTTCAAAATCACATATAAATACCTTCCCTGGTGCCATTGATATATTCCTTTCAAACAATCTTTTCCAAATTACCTTTAATACCAGAAATTCACTTTTCCCACCTAAGAACTGTTGCAATAGTTTCTCAACTGACTTTTCTGTTATATTCTTCTGATGCATTCTCAATAATTTCTAAAATATGAATATGTTCAACCTTCACCTAACTAGCTTTTCTTTCCTATATAAGAAGGTCAAGATTCAATTGCGCAAATTCTGAAGTCCTCTAAAATTGAGTTCCTGCCTCCTTGTCTAGCTGACACCTCTGCCGTTCTCATTCTCATACCTCATGCTGGAGTCATGGGAATCTTTCTATCTGCAGCAGCACTCAGAAGACCATGGACTTAGTCATTCTGATTCAGTCTTATTGTCATCTCCCTTTTTTTTTTTTCCACCTAGCAAACAACATTCTCTCAGATGATTCATTTCAAATGTGTTTCCTTTAATATTTTCCTTTAAATTCTCTCAGTTTTATTCATGGTCCTACTTGTATAGATGAAGTTATTAGTAATAGTATATAACATTTTGGAATATAGCTCTGAATTTGAAAAGTGAAAATTTAGGGATATGGTCTGAAGAGGAGGAGTAGATACAAAGGAAATAGAGTATGGCCAGACAAACCAGTAATTAACCATGGTAGGGACATCAGGTTTGAAATAGTTTGATGGCATAAAGTCTTGAGTCTTTATATTATCCATTAAAAACAACAACAACAAAATGCTAGTTTGGCCCCAGTGCCTCACACCTATAATCCTAACTACCCAGCAGGCTGAGATCTGAGGATTACAGTTCAAAGCTAGCCCAGGCAGGAAAGTCTGTGAGACTATTATCTACAATAAACTACTCAGAAAAAGTCAGAAGTGGTGATATGTCTCAAGTGGTAGAGAGGCTCAGGGATAGGGCTGCTGCCCTAATACTGGCAATATACTAATACTAATACTAATAATGATAATAATACACACAAATATTTAATTGCCATTCTGTTCTATATATCCTAGGAACTTCCTCTTCCTTTATCTATCAGTCTCCATTTTGAACTGTAAGAACCTGCTACTCTGTTTTGAGAATTCCCTTTTAACTCCTTTGTGTGTGGATAAAGAGGGAATGGGATAGAAATGTTATGAAATTTATCATCACTGAGATAATACTGCCAGTCACTGCTGAACATTCAGAAGTGCATGAATAATCCTCCTTCCAGAAGCTTCAGGTGGGAAAACTTTGAGTTATATATCCCATACTGACCAGTTGTCCAGTAAGATAAAGCTTGCCACTCTTTCTCTCCTCTGTAGATACTTCTCTACTTTCCTGTTGTGTTTCTGGGTATCACTTCACAATCAACTTACTTCAACTTGAATCATAATCTCAGAATCTGCTTTGAAGTGGTAAAATGAATACTACTGGTAATAGGGAAAGTAGTCCTAGGAAGGAGAATCTTTGAATATGATTTGGCAGTGGGCCTTTTGATGGTCATATGGGACAAATATTGAGTGGTGCTGTTTCCTGACTTGTGACTTTTCAGAATTAAGATTAACTTTTGGTGAGATGAGACATAGAAAAAAAAAGAAGTTACTTCTCTAGATCTCAGAGAGCTGTAGTAAAAATGATTGCATAAAAGCTGTGAAAGGATTGGGTTTTGCTAACTACCATTGGAGCTCTGAAGAAGGCTATGATGGATTTAGGATAATGAGATTAATCAGCTGATTGTATGGTATGGAATCCCAAATCAAAATCAAATGCCTGCATTTCGCAAGACTTGGATCTCTATAGTTAATGAGGACACTGTTTAAATTTTAAAAAAATCATGAGCTAGGAAGGTGGCTCAGTGGTAGAGCGCTTGCCTTGCATGCCTGAGGCCCTGGGTTCCATTCCTCAACACCACATAAGCAAAAAGAAAAAATCCAGAAGTGGCGCTGTGGCTCAAGTGGTAGAGCGCTAGCCTTAAGCTGAAGAGCTGAGGGACAGCACCCAGGCCCAGAGTTCAGGCCCCACGACCGGACCCAAATAAAATAAAAAAATAAAAAATAAAAATAAATAAAAAAAATCATAACAAAGATTAGAGCATTAAAAATTTGATTATTTGATTATTTAATGTTCCTCAAACCTTTTTTTTTCAGATGGAACTGTGGGTCAACTTACTTAAAAATCTTTAGTTGCCATATTTCCAGGAATCCCTTGGGTTGAAGGCATGTACCTTTTCTTGACTTAGGAGCCATGATTAGGCTACTCTTGGAATGACTGCCTTATAAGATTATCTGCTCTTAGTATAGCCCCACTATGGAAGTGTTATGCCAAGAGAGAGGTCTTATTCACTAAAAGGGTTAAAGGATCTGGATAACATGTTGTAATATCACTGGAATGACTTACCTGGCAACAATCTTGATGGTTCTGGGCTGCAGCAGTGGGTGAATTATAAGGTTGGATGAGGGAGAAATATTGATATGGGGACAATCTACTGTGACTCAGGATTTAATATGCTGGCAAGGACCCCTGGAGCCAGTCTTAATACGCTGCTTGGATAGCTCCTTGAAGTTTGGATAAAAATGATGGCCTGTAATAAAAGGTGGATATGCTTGGGTTGCCTTGGCAGAGTGTTGTAGAGAGAATGAAAAGATTTGGGGAGACACAACATGCTGGAATGTAGTTACTATATTACACAGGAGAGCCCACCAGCTAATTATGTCCAAGAGATGCCTCAGAGTATACTCCCTTCATGAAAGCAATAGAAAATATCCAAGGGAAGGAACATCCACACGGCCAAGGAGCTCAGCATAGACAATTAAAAGGTGCTGGGTCTGGCTCCTTAAAGATGATAGGAATAACATTTTGGAGCGGCAGATTTCATTTAACCACCAAAGCATGGTATAAGCTAAAGGGAGGCACATTTGTTTGCAATAACATCTTGTAAGCTCTGCAACATGATTCAGAATTGGCCATATAATTTTGCTGGTCTATTGCAAACAAAGAAATGAGAGCTTTGTCAAAGTGCATTAAAATTAATATAGTAGGGCTGGGAAGGTGGCTCAGTGGTAGAGTGCTTACTTTGCATACATGAGGCCTTGGGTTCAATTACCCAATCACACATAAACAGAAAAAGTCAGAAGTGGCACTGTGGCTCAAGTGGTAGAGTGCTTGCCTTGAGCTGAAGAGCTGAGGGACAGCACCCAGGCCCCATGACCGACAAAAAACAAAAAAATTAAGATGGTAAACGCTTATATTTACTATGCATGGGGTCCATCTGATCATAGGCTCCTTTTCAGTTGCCCAAGTATATATTTTCAAAGCTCAATCCAATGTGGGCTTTAATAATAATAGGTCTGGGCACTTCAAGAGTTGAGATAAGTAGACAGTCAACAACAACAAAAATAGAAGGCTATATTAACTGCTCTGTTGGAAATAAAACTATGATACCACAACAAACTTTGATATATGAGCCAGTTGACAAATTGTGTGTGGCTCTTGCTCTCTTTCTTGATTGTGAGACATAAGAGAAAGAATTCTCTCCTCCCAGTCCTACCTTCCATCTCCTAACTTGCCAATATTTCTACTGAGTTCTCAAATATAAAGGCTAAATCTACAGAAAGATTACAATTTTAGATATTATTCACTACACTAGGCACAGTCATGTGTTTTGCTCACACTTACTTTTGGATAATGAATAAACTGATTTGCATGGAAATAGTTTTATTTTATTTTACTTGAATTGATTGAATTCCAAATTTTATTTTAAACTCATTATATTTAACCCTTTATGGGAGCTGTTTTGAGAACTAGTAAATTGAGAGAGGTTGGAAGTTAACAGGATCTTAGAATGGTAACATCTTGGGTTTACCAAAGATCTTCATCTTTTTCGTGTGATTGATTTTAATGCATATTTTTATTGTAAAGATACTGTACAAAATGGTTACAGTTACATGAGTAAGGTAATGAGTACATTTTCTATTGACCATTGTTTTCCCCCTACCATTCCTTCAAGATCTTCATCTTTGAATTGTTAAAATTCCTTTCCTACACTTTGTCTGAATGGGGCCTAAACTTAAAAAAAGAAGAAAAGAAAAGAAAAGAAAGGAAGAAATACAAGAAGCTTTAACCTCTTATTTAAAAGATTTCATTGATTTGTGATACTTTACTTAACAGTTACTACTATCCACCTGTAAATCTGAATTTTTATATCATTTTCCCAGGGAAGTAAAAGGGATAGAGAAAAAGTCCTGGAAGGTATTTTTGCCCAAGTATATACTGACCACATTACAAACCACTAATGTTCAGGACAAAATCTAGTTTTGTATTCAATTTAATATCAGAATATTCCTCTTTTCTTCATAACTCAGAGAAATTGCTGAATTGTCAGCAGTAGCCTGTGATGGTGTGTGTGTGTGTGTCTGTATGTGTGTGTGTGTGTGTGTGTGTGTGTGTGTGTGTGTGTGTGTAAATTCTCTGTACAGTTACCTTGCAATAGTGATTTGGGATAAGTATGATAAAAAGGATTAAAGAATTTCCACTGAGATGTCTATGCATCTTTTCCATCAATACTTGTAGCTTCCACCTGAATTTCTTTTTTTGAGGGGGAGAGGGTGTCAGTCATGGGGCTTGAACTCTGGGCCTAGGTGCTGTCTCTAAGCTCTTCAGCTCATGGCAAATACTCTACCACTTGAGCCATAATGCCACTTCCAGTTTTCTGATGGTTAATTGGAGATAAGAGTCTCATGGACTTTCTTGCCCCGGCTGGCTTTGAACAATGATCCTCAGATCTCAGCCTCCTGAGTAGCTAGGATTACAGATGTGAGCCACCAGTCCCCAGCTCTTAATTTCTAAGATCTGATTTACCTTGTGTACATGGCTGGAAAAGCACATGGCTGAAAAAGCACCTGTTCTGGAGATCATTACCTGAGCATGAATTTTAATAAATATAAATTATGCAAATGTGAATTATAGCAATAAGAAAACCACTCATGGTGTGTAATTTAACTTGCAGTGGCTATCCATTCCTCAGGTTTGCCACAGACAAGAAGTCATATGCGAGGAAGTTTCCCTTCTGCTCTAGTTACTGGCTTAAGTGAATCTGGGCAATTCACTTAACCTCTCCATGGCCCCATTTCCTTTTGGCATCTGATGACACTGGTAGTGAATTTCTTTGCAGTAATGTGACAATTACCCGATTAATGACTATTAAAATCTCTAAAGATTGAATGAATACAAAGAAATGCTAATAGAATGGTAAATAGGGAGAAAATGGACAGTAAAGGGCCTAAAGCCACAAGTGGAAAAATTATTAAAGGTGACTGTGAGAGACAGCTCCTAACACCACCTAATTGCTGACTGCCTGATCATCTAACTCAGAGCTTGGCCTAAGCTTTTACGGATTGCAACAAGGTCTTCTGCACCTGTGTCATGGTGAGGATGCTAGCTTATCCAAGGTCCCAATGGCAGTGGAGCCTGAACTTTCCCCTGGGAGTTGCTTTCATTTCATAGAAATAATAACAATAATTAAAAAGAGGGATACTAAGTCATTTCCCTTTCCTGCGGAGGAAACTTCCCCTCTCATCTCAAAAGAATGGCTTTATCTCTCTAGTTGCCTGTAGTTCAAAAGCAGAAATGGAGCATAATGGGATTTGGCCGAAGGGTTATCATCCTAAGAATTCCAAAACCTTTCATCCAAGCCCATTTCCAAACAGTGCTTTTATCCATTGGTAATTCCAGTAGAGAGCTATTCAGTCGGACTCAGGAGGCATCTCAGAAAGGCTTTGAAATACCCTGGTTTAACACAGCTCCTCTGCAAAGGCAGAGACAGAGGCGCTGTGTGGTGTTATTCAGAGCCTAGTTGTCTTAGCATTTACGTGAAGGCAGAATAGCCTACAGCAGAACTGGGAGGACTGGAAAGTCTACATTTCCTTGGCCAAATCTCTCAGAGCTGCTGGTCCCTCTTCTCTTGATGTTTATTGTGAGTCAAGCTCAGTTGGGAAGGTATACAATGCTGACTTGGGTTTATTTTCATTCAGAATGTTGGCACAACAATGGCTGGAGGAGGCCCTGCTTTGTGACCTGGGTGTCAGAAGAAAAGTGATGTAGAAACACACACACACACACACACACACACACACTTTCCCATCTCATCATTTCTCATGTCAAGATGCATCTCCTGAAGTTCAATGTGTGCCCTATGCTCTGGTCCCTTCCTTTGCTATGAGGGCTATAACATGGCTCTTTGTCCATCGTTGACTAGAAATAACAAAGGAGCTTTGAAAAAATTTTCCCATTACAGTAAGAAAATGCTAATATAGAAGAGTAACTTTTAGAAATATCCTGGTCGTATCTATTGTTACATTTCCATTGCCGTAGGATGGGGTAAGGGTAATTTATTTCTATGTATTTCTAAGCCCATAGGATTGTGCAATGAAGACTCCCCAAGTACTTACAGAAAAGGGAAATAAAGTTGTCCTGAGAGAAATAATAACTTGAAAACAACACTTAGGATAATGTTTTCTAGTTCCATGGGAACATGCCGGAACATAGCTTAATTAGTGGAATTGACAAATCTATAATCAGCATGTATCATCCAAGGGGAGCAGCCATGTGGCAGGTTGGCCTCAGAGGATCCAAATGCCTCCAGAGAACTAGAGGGGAAGAGCAGGTTGTGAACATCCTACTTTCCAGACCTCACAAGCTCGGAGGGACTATTCTCAAGACTTTAACTACTCTCTGTTCTGATCTTGCAATTACTGAATACTCCCTGGATTTAATCATTCTTCTTGTAAGATACATACTAAAAAAACTCAGAGGTATAGAACCATCTTAGTCACCATGACATGCAAGGAACCTACTGGTTTCTGGAGATGCATTGTTGAACAAGATTAACCCTCACTGTGATAGAGGTTTTGCTGTGGGTGTTGTTCATTAGAAAATATAGGCATTCAGATCATAATCCCCAAAACAATTCCATTGATGAGGAGTATAAGAATGTTAATTTCTGGGAGGAACACTGTTAGTATTATGCTCACCTTTGGTCCTCAGCTCCACCCACACCTGGGCCCCCTATGGATCCTAAAGTTCCATCCATACAACTGGCTCCTCCCTCTCTCCACCCAGCAGAACTCCCATCCACCTCCACTCCTATCCCTCAGACCCTCCTGCTACCTGGATAGGACAGGTACCATGTGTTCCGTCTTGGGGGAAATATGGCTCCTCTAATAAACCTTATAATAATCTTTCTCCTGTGCCTGCCTGCCTCTGTGTGGTCCCCTGGGAAGGATATGTAAGATCCTTCCAACACAAATATAATGCTTTATTGAATATACAGAAGATTCTCCAACAGATTAGACCCTATGTTGGGAAAATAACTAAGACAAATTAACTAAACAGAAAAAAAAAAAGAATGACCAGAAATCAAAGTGAAAAGCAGAAATGGTATATTGTAATAATATAAACGAGACCAGAAATAGCTGAAACTGAGCACTGTGAGGTAAATTTGGAAATTTAAATAGTAACCTGTTTATCCTTTTAGCAAAACCTCTTAAAGGACTGCTGTAGTTTGAATATGGCTGACATTTTATTGTTACTCTACTAATATTGAGAGTTGGGACATTTTATGATATTATAAAGTCATGAGGGCTCTACCTCATAATTATGATACTTGCTGTTATGACAAGTTTAGTTCGTTGGCACTACCTTGCCGTTCACCTTCCATCATGTGAGGATTCAGGGACTCTCCTCTCTGGGGAAGTCAGCGCTGAGGTCCCGTCTTAGAAGTCCAGGAACTGGGGCCCTTTCCTGTAGGACTATCATCTTTGGGGACCTTGGATTAGCCTACTTCCAGAACTAAGGAAACCCATTTCTATTTTGTCCTGCATGGTTATTTTGTGGAGAATCATAAACTAGACAATGGCAACAAGCATGGGGGCTGAAGTTGTTTTATAATTTATGTAGGGCTTAGTGAGGTAGTATGAGAGATGGGGTCTAAAGTACATTTGAGAGAACAAGCCAAGGAAATAGCATGGGATGTCTGGCGCTGGTGGCTGTTGCCTGTAATCCTAGCTACTCAGGAGGCTGATATCTGAGGATTGCAATTAAAAGCCAATCAATCAGGAAAGTCCATGAGACTCTTATCTCCAATTAGCCACCAGAAAACTGGAAGTGATACTGTGGCTCAAAGTGGTAGAGTATTAGCCTTGAATGAAAAAACTCAGGGACAGCACCCAGGTCCTCAGTTCAAGCCCCATGACCAACCCAAAAAAAATAAGTAAAGGAAGGAAGGAAGAGTGAGAGAAAGAGAGAGAGAGAGAGAGAGAGAGAGAGAGAGAGAGAGAGAGAGAACAAGCAAACAGGGATGCAGGCAGGCAGGAAGAGAGGAAGGGAGGAAAGCAGGAAAGTGGGAAGGAATGGAAGGAAGGAAGGAGAGAGAAGGAGGGAGGGAGGGAAGGAAGGAAGAAAGGAAGAAAGAAAGAAAGGAAGAAAGAAAGAGAGAATCATGGGAAGAACAGACAGAGAAAAATGCTAGTGCAAAGACCTCAAAATAAGAAGATAATCAAAATTCCTGAAAGCAGTCAAGTAGCCAGTATGGCATAACGGAAAGCATGGTACATGTGGTGGTGATATTGTGAACATGTCGGGGTCTAGTTGCACAGGATAACTTAAGGCCCTGCATACTTGTTTTGAGTGGGCTAAAAAGAATTTAGTGACTTAATTCCCATTTAAAGAGTTCATTCTGACTTTGGAGTTGAAGATGATGGAGTGATGATGGAGTTGGGGAGCAAAGATGCGTGGTAAAGAGACCACTTAGGAGTCTATTACCTTTTTCTTGAAAGTAATGAGAAATAGAGTTTAACTTGAGGATTTACACTGTGTTAAAATACCGTAACATATATTCTAATTATAAGCCTCAGTTTAGCAATTAATTAAAAATACAAACACCTTAGTAAAATTAAGTACTTTCCTATCTGAAACTACTGTATTAATTAATTACTGCTAAACTTCACTTTGATTTTTTTTTTTTCCTTTGTTTCCTGTAACTTGTAGCCATTAGGCCTCGGTGCATCTTCCAGCACTGTTTTGGTGTTAGAATGAACAGGACTAATTTTAGCTCTAATTATCTTACTGAGAAAACACTTACAGCATGGTTTTCTGTCCTCAGGAAATGCTTTGATTCCCTGAGGCTTCTTCTTGTATAGGTATCTTCAATACTGAAGTACATAAAAATTCTGGTCTTAGCACCTACTCATCAGTATTGGCAAGAATTTCAATATCATTTGCTCTGGCAATTCCTGCTCCTTTGACTGGATTGTCCAAAATTCCTAAAAGGTTTATGATTTTTGAGAGAAGAGAAATTTCTTTTACAAGCCTTACAGATATATTATTTTTTGTTATGGAAAATGACTCAGGGATATATGCAGACTTGTAAAGTGCCAACCAAAATAGAGACTAGAGTAGTAAATAAAACATAAAGCATTGTTAAACTCTTTAAAAAAAGAAATTTCTTTTACATGTTGCTGCTATGTGATGTAGCTGTCTCTCTTTGAGCACATCTGGGCAGTATGACTAGAAATGATCCCATGGATAGTAACCACATGGTTAGTGTCCAACTCAACTTTGAAAACCCTTCCACTTGGCAACCAATACCTGTATCGTTAGTGTTTCATGACTGTGATCTAGCTAACTGACTAGTGCTATATTGAAATGCCTTTCCAGTCATGGACATCCTCAAAACCCAACAAACCTGTCTTCATTCCTAGAAACCCATTATTCTTCCAAGTTAGGCTAAAATAGAGCCACTTTATTACTATGAATTAGATGACCCTAAACTAACCAGAGCACAAGTGCTACTATAGTTTCAGATGCTAGATAGATGTAAAATACATATATATCTCACCATATACAACTACTGTATGCAAGTAGATTGCATGCACTCACCCCTCCCATTGGCATCTAAATTGCACAGAACACTTTGCCTGAAATCTGACCATCAGTACAGCCATGCTACAGGAGGGCTTAGCCAGGTTCCAGGGCTCTGGACTTTTATTAATTGAATTTCTTTTACTGTTCAGGAAGCCATGCTAGGAAATTCTTGTTCCAGATATATTTGTGTGCATTCTTTCTTTAAGAACATTAAGCTCACAATATAGTTCTGGCCTACTATTCACACCACCTCTTATCCTGAACAGTGACTCTGCTCTTTTTCATCTGTCAACATTCCAGGAGGAGGTTTCCTAATCAGGAAAAAACACAAATACATATTAATATCCTAATAATTCATCAGTGACATTAGTATAGGAATAACATGATTCTGCTCTGTGACATCTCTTCCCTTCTCCCTTTTCAGCTCACCTGATAGAACAGAGTATATTTTGCCTCCCATTCATTCCTGAAGATTTTAAGTTGCTTAGGATTCTATGTCTGTGAAATGCCCTCTGAGTTCTCATTTTCACTCTGGGAAGATGCTTTCCCTACCTTACTAATACTGTTATCTGTTCTAGTATCAAGTCTTCTGGTTAATGTGTCCTCATCTTTAACATTAAACTTAATTTTGTTAATTGCTAATAATTTTAGATGTGGATTATCATACAAGCTTTCTGAAAATTTATGCTTTAATTTTCAGGAGGCAGATGTTTAACCTTTCCAATGGACATGCTTTTTTTTTTTTTTTTTTTTTAAGAAACATTCCACAAGCTCTCTGCTCTTTTCTAGCTCTTTCTCAACTCTTTCCTTCTCTTTCCCAGCTCTCTTCTCTTTCCTAGCTCTCTTTCCCACCTTTCCCAGACGCTCTCTCTCTCTGCTCTTTTCTAGCTCTTTCTCAGCTCTTTCCTTCTCTTCTCTTTCCCAGCTCCCTTCTCTTTTCTAGCTCTCTCTCTGCTCTTTTCTAGCTCTTTCCCAGCTCTCTCTCTTTCCCAGCTCTCTTTCCCAGGCCTTTCCCCACCGCGTGTAGGGCCAAGATGGCCTGGTGCCAGCCGGAACAATGAATAACCTACTCCTTACCTGAAAAAAAAAAAAGAAACATTCCACAAACTTTTCTCAGAAATATGCAAGACCGTCTTTTTAAGCTGACTCAAGAAAAGGAGCTGTGGACTTTTCCCAAAAGAGTTTGAAAAAGAAGGTACACTGAAGAAGTAAGGAGCTTTAAGTCATGTAGATATTATATTGTAAATAAGTTCAACTACTGTTGCCCATAACTGCTGTTTGAACTTGTATTAGCTTTCCATCGTTATGATAAACTATCTGAAATATATCCCTTAAAGGAAGTGGCTAACTTTGGCAAACATTTTCAGAGTCAATGATTTGTTGTTCTTGTTTTTAGCCTTGTGGGGAGGTATATTGTTTAGTTCAAATAAAGGAAAAAAAGGCAAGACAAAAAGTAGATGAAGAGATGATTCAACACTAGCATGTTTAATAGAGAAAAACCGGCAAGCGAGGAACATCCAGCCACTGCTAGAGAGTTACTCCTTGCTTACAATCTTAAATATTTATAGTATTTTTGATAGAATTCTGTAATTGTGTAATGGTTTGAAAGCAACTAATGGAGGAACAAATGGTGGGAAATAAGATCACAGTTGGAAACAGAGTGAACCAAACCAGTCTATCTTATCAGAGTCCAAGCTGGAAATAAATTTTGGTATGGCACATGCCATGTAAGTTTATCTGGTCTGTGAAATTGAGTAAGGCCAGGGTGTTCTGAGGTCTTAACATAAGGACATTTGGCCATTTCAATCTAACATGTATCATGGAGGAAAGCACTGAGTAGGCAAAGTGGTAGACTGGGAAGTGAAGGCAGATATAGGAAGGGACACCAATCATGGTTCAAGGTCATGTCATTAATTTGTACTAGATACAACTTCTTAAACGTTCTGCCACATCTTGAGAACACTAAAAGCTGGTGACCAAATCCTTAGCATATGTACCTTTAAATACCATTAAGTTCCAAACAAAAGTACAATTCTTACTCAGCTTGTGTTTTCACTGAGTTCCTCACTTTGTTGAGAATTTATCAACATTTGCTTAGCTCAGCTCAGTCTTATAAGGCATAATTCATTCCTTTCATTAAAAAACAAAAACAAAAAAAACCCTAAACTACAAGTGTTTCTTCTAGTTTATATTTGGTTTTATAAGTATTTGGGATGGATTGGTTGAAGAATCTGAAATCTTTCTTCATTGTACTTAATTTCATCCTTGGATCATTGTGTATTATAATCAAACTGCTATTATAAAACTATGCCTCAGTAGCTTGGCTGCTTGGCATTAAAGAATGATCATGAGCAAATAACCATCTAGAAACTTGAGTGCTATAATGTTGAGGGCAGTGGCTTATAAAAGTTTATAAATAATCTATGAGGGTAAAACAATTTTTACCAGATTTCAAAATAAAAATAAAAATTGCTGAGCTCTTGCTTATTTTTGAACAAGCTTTATCTGAAAATTTATTATGTGTTAGTAATGGTGATAGGCTGTTTTCCTAATGCTAAGTAAAAAGACAGGATATTAGGGTTTTAAAAGGAAGAGACAGGGAATATATAACTTAAGAAGTTAAGGATAACTCTTAGTATTATATGTCTTCATATATATAATTCTTAGTATTATATATCTTCATACATATATATGTATATATATATGAAGAACAGTTTCATTATACCATTAGCTCAGAGAATAAAGGATGTGACTTATTTGTGAACTGAATGGAGAAGTAAAAGTAGTGAGAGGAAGTCACTGAGGATTTTAGGCATGCTGAAAAAAAATGTTACATGATTAATCTCTAGTCTGAAAAGAATTTAGTGATGCCGTGTGAAGGGTTCATTTGTGTTTCATTACAGAAGCTTAGACTAAAATTTTAGCCTTTTTAAAAATTTCTGTTACACTTGGTTGCATTGACTTAAATGATCACACTTTATCCATCTTCCCTTTTAATTATAATGAACGGAATTAAGGTACAAATAAGTAAAGATGAAAAAAAGAATATGTCTCTACTTCTGAAAGTATTTAGGAAACATTTAGAATAAGTAACATTCAGAATAAGTCTTCACAAATTAGTTTATAGGTAAGAGAAATCTCTTTTAAAACACAACAGAATTGAACTAGTCAGCCACAGTTCCATCTCTAGTCTGTTGTATGTCTTTCTCAAGATATAAAGTTCAACCATTTCTCCTACTTTCCTCTTTGGTTTCTCTTAATCTTGGATTTCTTGTTTTTCATTTTTGGTTTGTTAGTTTGTTTTTAACTTCTTGCTATTAAGCAATTACTCATCAAGTAAAAAGATCCTGCTTTTCACTAATTTTTCTTTAATTTTCTTCTAAAGGTTTTAGTATGACACTCAAACCTGTTTCTAAATAACCTGTAGCTATAATGGTATAGATAGAAAATGATCCCCAAGCCGGGCGCTGGTGGCTCACGCCTGTAATCCTAGCTACTCAGGAGGCTGAGATCTGAGGATCGTGGTTCAAAGCCAGCCCGGGCAGGAGAGACCGTGAGACTCTTATCTCCAATAAACCACCAGAAAACCGGAAGTGGCGCTGTAGCTCAAGTGGTAGAGCGCTCGCCTTGAGCTGAAGAGCTGAGGGACAGCGCCCAGGCCCAGAGTTCAAGCCCCACGACCGACAAAAAAAAAAAAAAGAAAATGATCCCCAAAGCTCATGTTCTAATGGTCTTCTTGACAGATCATAGTGCTATTGAGAAGTGATTGTGTGGAAACTCACCTCATCAATGAGTGAATTCATAGCTAAATGGGCCATCAGGAGGTAGAGCTGACTTGAGGAAGTAGAACAATTAAGGTCTATCTTTGAAGAATGTATCCCTTGCTGTCTTCACTTCCTGTCCACCATGATGTAAACAACCTCTACAGTCTTCCCATCATGGTATTTTGCATCACCACTGGCCAATTGCAATGAAGCCTCCTGAAGCTATGAACCAAAATCTTTCTTCCTTTAAGTTGGATATCACATGTACTTCATCACAGTGACAAGAAGTCCCTCCTATAATATTCTGCCTCATACTTCACATCTGTTGTAGTTAAGTCTATCTCTGGATTTCAATGCATCAACATATAAAACTGATCATTGTTATTATTATTTCTTCCATGCTTACCTTCTATGTCCTTTCTTTCAGTAACTGAAAAGAAAAAAGGACCTTTTTACAGAGAAAGTTTTAACATTCTTGCATAAAATGCTGTTAAACATCATCACTAGTTTATTCAGATATGCCAGGAAAATGAGCAAGTAATGGTGGCAATCATATTCAGGGATATATTTTCTCCCTACTTACTCTTTTACTTTAAAGTATTATCACATTTTCAAAGGTCCACACACATAGGCAAGCTTTTCCTTTCATTGTGTAGCTATTATAACCAGCATCTGATAAGGGCATCTTTGAAGAAATAAATGGAAGGACTCTGTGGAGCTGATGATGAGGTATAGTGATGTTGTCTTGGGAGTTAGAAGTGGTTAACCCTGAGGCCAGTGAAAAATCCAGATCACCAAGAAAGAGTGGATGGAGAGAATTTAGAATGTTGGGGGGCAGGGTGGGAGAGTCTTCCCCCCACCCCTTTTGGAACCAATATTAACTTTTTAAAAGATATACTTTTGTCTTGTTAACCTGGTTTTGAAGAGGAGTGATCTGGGAGGGAAACCAGTATAAAGAGCCATAAACTCCTATGAGCTTTTTATTGTTGTTGTTTGTCTTTTTTGGTCATGGGGCTTGAACTCTGGGCCTGGGTACTGTCCCTTAGCAATTCAGCTCAAGGTTAGTGCTCTACCACTTGAGCCACAGCATCACTTCCGGTTTTCTGGTGGTTTATTGGAGGTAAGAGTCTCATGGACTTCCCTTCCCTGGGCTGGCTTTGAACCGCAATCCTCAGATCTCAGCCTCCTGAGTAGCTAGGATTACAGGCGTGAGCCACCGATGCCCAGCTTCTTATGAGCTTTATATTTTATTTTTTAAATTATCTTTAGAATCTAGATTGAGGTTTGAGGCTATGCTAAAGTGTTCTCACTAAGGACAAGGCATCAAGGATAATAAAACATTTCCCCTCTGATCTTTTGGAGATCATTCTGTATTCACTCATTCCATAATAGTATCTTTCTGCTATCCTACCTTAAGTGGAGGACATTTTTTTCTTTCCCTCCCTTCTCTTGCTTCCATCTTGCCTGCTATCTTCAATTGTTCTTTTCCTTTTATGCCAAAAATAGTAGTCTGCCGCCTGACATGTTTTAAAGTACAACAGCTTAGAAGGCTGGTAGATTGTGTACAATGAGGGTGGCAGACCAGACTACAACTTGTCCTCTGTGCTCAGTGGATCCACTTTTGGGAAGGCTTTTGCTTTGTCAGACTTGGTACAGGAACAAAGAGTTGCCAAGTGTGGCTCTCTGCAAATTAGCAATAAATTTTAGACAGCCTTAGTTGAGGTTTAAAAATCTTTTATTTACCTGAACACTTTCTCTAAACTAGAATTCTTCAACATGATGGGCATTTGGGCTAATCTAAGAGATAAATTTGTAGAATTGGGGCTCCTTATATTTTGACTCAATGTTTTATCTTTTTATCCACACGTACAGATGATACATATGTAAATTAGGTTATGTACTTATTATGTGTAAAACAAAATGATATCAAGATGCATATTAGAAACAGCAACAGTGAAGGACTCATTTGGCCTCTTTGTCCCAGTAACCTTCCCAGTGTGAAACTATTGATTATAATTGGGACTTGTAATTCCAAGAAAAAAGACACACACACACACACACACACACACACACACACACACACACACACACACACATATTGTTTTCACCTTTCAGAGTCAAACTTCCTGTGGTCAGCATCAAGTTAGTTGTACAGCCATTGATATTTTGATACTTGCTCTCATTACTGTGTCAGTGGTTCTCTAGTGGCTCTCAAAATGTATCCTCAGCCCATCCGTGACATCACTGTAGGATCTTGATAGAAATGCAAATTTCTTGAGTCCTCATCTTGATATGCTTGATCAGAAATGTGTGGAATGAAACAGAACAATCAGTATTCTGATGTTTTGGGCCTAAAACAAAAACAAAAACAAAAATCAAACATATAGTCTGGTACACTGTCATAGTGAGTACTTCAAACTAAAGGATATCTGAAAGACCTCTCTTTGAAAGACCTCAGAGAATCTTTCTTTTTCCTTCTTATACTATCCCATCTTCTATTTAATCTTCCTCCTTGGGGAATCATGGAAAGCAAATCTTCTTTCCTAAGTCAGATCATAGAATGCTTTTCTACATTGCTGTGGAGGAGCCTACTACTGAGAAATTCTCTGACCTACCTTGTCTGATAGGATATCTCTTTTCAGACTGATCTTTTTTCCTGCCTGAGATGAATTCTGAGATGCCAAGAAGGATCTGGATAGGCTTTTCTGGATTTCCCTTCTTTCCTCAGTCTATTCACATTACATCATACTTTTCTGTGTTCAGTCACATTTCTGCATAGTGATCTATAATATGCCATTAAATCTTACTTTCTAAAAACATAGTTTCTGTGAGTCTCTGGGACTTCATATCTGAAGAATCAATTATGATATAAACTTTGTGGAACAAATTTGCCATATTTTTTTTCTTGTTAACCTATGTTTGATTATATCTCAGCCATGAAAATGACCATACCTTTTCACCCATCTCGAAGATTCTAATACACACAGATTTTTAGAAATATCACTAAGTGGTAGCCTATTCTCGATTGGTAATATATTTATATTTCTATTGCTGGTAGATATTTGGACACTTTAAGTGTAATGCTATTGTGAAGAACTATGAATATTCTAGCATGCCTCTTTTTTTTTTTTCCTGTCTGTCATGAGGCTTGAACTCTGGGCCTGGGCGCTGTCCCTCAGCTCTTCAGCTCAAGGCTAGCACTCTTCCACTTGAGCCTCGGCGCCACTTCTGGCTTTTTCTGCTAATGTGGTGCTGAAGGATCAAACCCAGGGCCTTGTGCATGCAAGGCAAGCACTCTACCAATGAAACACTTTCCCAGCCCCTAGCATGTCGTCTTCAATGAACATCAAAATGCTTTACCTCTGGTAGTAATAACGTCTGTGTCCTATGATATTCTTTGTTTAGTGACATAGTAGACAGTACTGTATGGCTTCTAAATGTTACACTAATTTATACTCTCAATAGACTCATGACTTGCTATTTGTTTCTGTCCTTACAAACAGAATTTTTAGCTATTTATCTTATTTTTATCTATTCTGATAGGTGATAATGGTAATATTCTTGAAGTTTTCATGTGCATTTCTTTACAGAGAAGTGATATTGAATACCTGTTAGTACTTTGTCCTTTGAGTATTTGGGGCAGACTGCTATCTTACAGCAAACTCCCAATATTCAACCACTTTTGATGTGTGCAGTTCCTCATCTCTATGTCATGATCACTATGACTTTCCCTTTTCCCTTTTCTTTTCTTTTTCTCTTTCTTTCCTTTTTTTTCTTGGTGCCAGTCTTGCTGCTTGGCACTGTCCCTGACATTTTGAGTCACAGCTCTACTTCTAGCTTTCTGATACTTTATTGGAGATAGGAGTCTCATAGACTTTCCTTCTCCAGGCTAGGTTCAAATCATAATCCTCAAATCTCAACCTCTTGTAGCTAAGATTATATATGTGAGCCATCAGCACCCAGAACTCTTCTTCCTGCTCCTGCTCCTCCCCCTCATCCCTCTCCTCCTCCTTCTTCTTTTCTTTTTATCTCTGTTTGGCTTTGAGGTCAATGTCAAGTAGCCTTGTGGATGACAAAGGAAGTATAACAAATCTATAGGAAGCAAAAAAGTTTATTCAGTAAACACTGCTGGAGAAATTATTTTCTTTTCTTTTTTTTTTTTTTTTTGGGTCTGGTCGTGGGGCCTGAACTCGGCCTGGGCGTTGTCCCTCAGCTCTTCAGCTCAAGGCTAGCGCTCTACCACTTGAGCCACAGTGCCACTTTCGGCTTTTTTCTTTTTCTTTTGCTTATGTGGTGCTAAGGAATCGAACCCAGGGCCTCAAGCATGCAAGGCAAGCGCTCTACCACTAAGCCACCTTCCCAGCCCCGAGAAATTATTTTCTTACTTGGATTAAATACCTATTCTGATTTCAAGACATTTATGAAAATAAGTTCCAAATATAACAAAATTTAAAAATAAGAAATTCAACATATAAAGAAATAGAGCATAAAATTTATGAGTATTTTTCTGATTTGTTTTGTTGTTTCAGTGGAACTTGGATTTGAACTCAGGACTTCAAACTGACTCAGCTTGCTTGAGATGCTGGTGCTCTACCACTGAAGCCATGCCCCCACATTGCTTTTTTTCTGATTATTTCTATTGAGATAAAGATCTCACAGATTTTTCTTCCTAAATTGGCCCTGAACTACAATTTTCTGATTCTCCATCTTCTGTTTAGGTGAGATTACAAGTGTGAGCTATCATCACCTTGATGATTTCTTATGTGCAAGAAAATAGAAATGGCACTGGTTATTCCAGGTAGTGGCTAACTTATTGCTTAAGCATACACACAATCATGATCCTTGTATTTTTGGTCTTCTTGTTATGGCTGGAATAACAAGAATATACCACCAGCCCAACTTCTTTCCGTTGAGGTAGAGTGTTGTAAATGCTTTTGCTCAAGATGGTCTGGAATGCATGCTTTTAATCTCAGCTTCCTAGATAGCTGAAATGACAGACACAGACCACTATTCCCAGTTATTGGTTGAGAAGAGGTCTGTGAATTTTTACTTTTGTTGGTCTCAAACCACAATCCTCCTGATCTCAGCCTTCCAAGTAGTTAAAATTGTAGGTATAAACTATGACCAGTTTTGACTTTATACACATATATATGTATATACATACATACATATACATATATATATATACATATATATATGGAGAGAGAGAGAGAGAGAAACCAAGAAAAATACTAAGGACTGAATAGGAAATGAATAAAAACCAAGCGAAGTACATTTATAATAAGTTTCATCTAGCTGTTATAAAGATAGTTTTTTTTTAATTACAAATACTGAGGAGACATAAGCATATTTAATCAGAGAAACAAAAAAGTAATCTTTTAACAAATTGCATTTCCTATTTTGGAGAGGATTTAGATTAGACTTGGAATCAGAGGTAGTTTGAATTAAGAAAGTAAACTTCTGGTATAGACGCAAACATCCAATTTCTATTACAGTAAAACATCAAATGAGGAAAGCAAGTAAGAGAAGAGCAGCAGGGCAGTGCATTCTAGCAAGTTCTACAGAAGGAAGCAATCTGGAGTCATCTGGTAACATCCATGAGAGTATGGTCTTTAAGCTATGTAAAAAGTAAACAAATTCAATAATAGCAACAAGAGAAGAAACAAAATTGCAAAGTGTTTGAGGGAAGAGGGGGCAATTACTATTTAGAATTGGAAGTAGAAAAGAGAGTAACCCACATTCATAACGATGATGATGATGATATTTCTTATTAGTAAGAAACCATGTATTGAATTAAAATGACCCAGAACTGTGGTTAGAGCTAGGTTGACAGTAATGAATGCACCCTATCCCTGGCCTTCAAGGAGGTTAGACAAGTTAGCTGATAATTCTAATAAAATACTGTTGAAGTGCTTATAATGTTGGCATCTTGATTGGAATTTTATTATATTTGCCTGGGGCACATCCGGATAGGCCTTTTGTGTGTGTGTGAATGTGTGTGTGTATATGTGTGTGTGTGAGTGTGTGCATGTGTGTGTGTGTGTGTGTGTGTGTATTTAATTTCTACCTAACTTCTAAAATTTACAATGATGATCTGACTCAGTAGAAACAGTGAAGTAGAATTAGTTACATTATGATAAAGACTCTAAGGATGAGCAGGGTCTGTTTCAGAAATATTTTAGGGAAATAAATTTTAAAATAATTCTGGTTCTTCTAGAGTTAATCTGTAGCAGTGTAAATGTAAGACAAACGCAGGGTGGGCAAAGGTGAAATGTAGGATTGACAGAAACATTCAAATACACTACTTATTCTCCTACTTTGGGAGCATAGACTAATCAGTACTGAGTGAAATGGCACCCATTTAATTTTCACACTGAACTGCTATTACCCATGTCAGTCATTTAGGAAAAGTCAAACAGAAGTGAAAACAATCACCTGATACTTGAGACACCAAAACAAAAAGAGTCTATTTCTGTGAACACTTACCATAACTTAGATTGTTTCTTGCCTTAATTATCAAGGTAATTACCTTCAAATTTGGCTTTGTTTTTAATTCTCATGCATAGTTTATTATTGTTAGCACCTGAAGAAATAAGTAAAACATTTGAAGCTCTTTTGCATTTTTGCAAAATAAAATCTTTCTGTTTGTTAAATAGTAGATTATAAACTATATTATAATATTGTATTTTGGGAATATCTATAATTTATAACAGTCTTCATTATTTTTTTTTAAAATCCTGGAAGTGTACTCGATCAGAAGAGAGTTTTCTGCTTCATGGAACTGTTGCATTGGAGAATTTCATGACAAATATTCACCATTGCTTTTATAGTGATCATTGCATCGTGAAATTAAAACAGACTCAATACTAAGCATTTTTAAAAACAATTACCCAGCAGTGAAATTACTATATATTTTCGCTTCTAAATGCAGGTTGTATCATACATACATTTATGTGAAAAATGGCTGACCTTTTTTATTCAGTTCAGCGGTAACATTCATTAAGCTTGCTGTCCAATTTCTTCCATTGACGCAGTAAAATTCGGGGCTGTGCTGAAGGGTGTGGGCACGTCTACGTGATTCCTTGTGATAGAGAACAGACCTGACCCTGCTCCTTACCCAGCGTTCCCCTTTTGTGCTCGTGTGTTCCCAACAGCCATTCAGAACAGTCCCAAATCGCAACGACGTCCCAAATCGCAGGATTAATGTGTCTACGAACAGACCTCTTATGCCTCCAAAATGAAGTACTCCTTGCTAATTTCTCTTCAAGACACCAGCTTAATTGCATTTTAAACAAATGGGCTGCTTTGCTGGCCAACTTTTAAATGAGATAACAGCAATGTTCACTCTCCAGCAGTGATGAGTGCCTTGTAGTAGATTCAAAACTCTGCTCAATAACAGGTTTAATCTCTCACCAGCAGATTTACTGCAGAATAAACTGCCACTGAGCTCATAATTAGTAAAACAACAACAAAAAAAATCCAACCTACTAAATATTATTTTCCAAGGCAGCAGGCAATGTTTTAGTGCAAAATTTCAGTCCTGTTCCTTGTGTATTTTATTGATTTTTATGTATGATATTGAGAATTCATGCTATGATTTAAGATAATGTTCTTTATTGATCACATTAGCAGTTGTTTAGCTATCCAGTAACAAAACTATCCTCCCATTCACAGAATATGTGACACATACAGATGGAAGACTACAATGATTCTCAACTGAGTCTCTCGCTCCCTCCCTCCCCCCTTCTTTATTTCTCTCTCTCTCTCTCTCTTTTTAAAGCATATTCCCTGCTTGAAAACAACAGCAAAAAAAAAAAAACAAGAACAAAAAATGCATTTGTGCTTTGGAAACCATTTTTTCATAATTTTGTTTGCTGCAGCTATTAGTGGCCGAATGCGATTCAGTGAAAACCCTGCTCAACAAACAGATGTTTCCATGTATATTCTCAGCTTGCCGCATCCAAACAAATATTAATGAGGCAATTGGAACTATGAAGGAATGAAATGGTAGTATGTATTTACTGTCTCACAAGGCTGTACCCTTCTAAAATTTTTCATTACCTTTGCACAGTGGTACAATATAAAATGATATATTAAGAAATACTTTGCAAAATTGCTTAAATATGGGTGTATAACTTAGATTAAATAATTCTAATAAACCATGAGTAATCAACATTGAACAGATTTTGAGCACAAGAGAAGAAAATCCACATAAGTACTTAAAAAAAAACTAATTTCATTACAGGTACTATATAGAAATTTGTGAAAAATCTTAGTGTGTGTGTGAGTGTTTGTGTGTGTGTGTACATGCATATATGTAGATTAATTGATAGTCAAAAATCTGTTACCATCTAGCATTAAGAAATAGGCAGTGTGTCAGTGGACATTTTTTTAAACAGAAATAAGTTGTTTTTGGAACAAGTGCTGTTTCAACCCTCCTCCCCCCCACCATTCAAATATCATATAGTAGTAGCATGTGAGCCTCACTTTATTTCTGGTATTAACCTTTCGATAATGAGTGCTACATCAAATGGAATTTGAGTAATCTAATGGTACTGCTGTGCAGTTTATTTTTTTAAAACCCTGGAGCAAATTAAGCCTCAGTGAATCAGACATGATATGCACAGACAATAGCAGTTTTAAGAAATAACTAAAAACAAAAATACCAATTTACAAATAAAGCTTTTAACATAAGGTATACTAAATGGTGATTTAAAGAAAAATTACTTTTTTTGGTCTTGGTTTAAATTGCTTCTAGTTAGTACCGACTCTGACCATTGAAAGTTTTAAAAAGAAAAGAAAAGGAGTGAAAAAAAGGAAAAGTGCATTTACTTCTGTCTCAGACTAATTACCACGTTATTTCTAAAGTCATAGACCCAAGGAATTTTAGATATGGAATGTTGCAAGAATGATCCAGTCTCCCATACACTCAGATGAGAATAAAATTATGTGCAAAAAAGTGAAACCGTCTACCCAAGTCCACATTTTTCATTACCTCATCTATTATGTAGGAACAGTCTGTATTCTGGTATGACATACCGGAATAATAAGTTTCCTAATACTTCCTTCCATCAGATTTCAAAGTCATTGCTTGTAATCACAAACACTGAATGATCTCATTCAAAATATGGTCATCTTTGCGATCTTATACATGAATATATTTGTCTTCTGGGCATTCTGGCTCAAGCCTCTAATCCTAGGTACTTGGGAGGCTGAAAGTGGAGGATAGTGATTCTAGGAATATATCCCCTGGCATAAAAGTTACAGAGATCCCATCTCATTCAATTGTTCAGTACAGTAGCACAGGCCTATCATCCCTGCTGCAAGGGAAGCATAATGGCAGCCCAGTAGTGGGTACCAGTCATCCCAGTGACACAGAAAAGCCCATGCCAGCCCAGAATAAAGCAAGATTCCCTGTGCAAAATAGCCAGTGTGCTTGAGGCACACACAACTCAAGTGGTGGAACAGCTTTCTTGCAAATGTGAACTCCCCAGTTGAATACCCAGCACTCCTTTTTTATTTTGGGTTTGTTGTTGTTGTTTTGTTTTAAGACTATATTTGCTTGTTTCCAGCCATACTACTTTAGTTTCTATTTCTGCCAATTTAGCCTAAGCATGTCTGGGGCAAGCATTTTTTATGGTAGCTTTTTTTAAGCTTTTCTGATGTATATCTGTTAAATGAGCTCATTTACACTAATATGTGTAGAATGAACTCATTTTGATGTACATAGTTTGATGAATGTTGACAAGCAATTCCTGTCAAGATACAGAACACTGCCATTACTTCAAGGATGTTCTTCCTGTCACTTCCTAAAACATTCCTCCCATCCCTCACTATAGGAAATCACTGCTCTGATCCTTAGAGTTAAGTTCTGTCTGGCTAGGCCCGCATAGAAGTAGAAACACAGTTTTTTTGTATTAGTTTGATTTGGCAATCGTTTTGACCAATTTTATATATGCCAGACACTGAGAACTATGTAATATCACAAGATTTGATTCCTATAACCACCATAAGGTGAATATCACTATAGCCATTTTACATAGTCACACATCTCATAGGTAGTAAACCCCAACTCTTACTTAGCCCATCCATTTGTTTCCAGACTCTGTGGCCTAAGTAGAACATAATGGCCACAACATCATCTTTCTCGTTCCTGGACACTCTTACAAACACATATGTTAGCTAATTTAATCCTCAGAATAGTTCTATGGTAAGATAGTTTTTCTCTTCACAGATGAGGAAATTAAAGCACATAAGGCACAAGAGGATCATAAAGGCAATTGCTTGAATATATCATGCCTGGTCCACGGGAAGTACTCAGTAAAACATACATGCACTCACACATGCACTTATGTATGTGTGACATTACACAGCATATACAATAAGCTATACACAAGTCACATACGTATCTTATATGAAAAGCATGGATCTATTGATAATTGAACCAGTTTGTATTAATTTTATCGTAACTTCCATTCTACACATAAAATCTTAAACCTGAGAGGTTCAGTAAAAGTAAAAAGAACACTCAAATTTCTGAAACCTATGTGAGTGATTTCATAGTTTTAAAAACAAACCTGCTGTTTTTCAGACTATATATTTTCACTGCAATTTCCTATCTATTGTTCATCACTCTGTTAAGTACATTTATGATATACAACATTCTGGTGAAGCTATCCCATCAACGATAAGTAGAACCTTCTCACCACTTGATTGTGAGGTAAACAGTATGTCTGGTTACCTTCAGGAGACAATTTATCCTCTTTATGTAAGTTCTTTATGTAAGATTTAGAATAATTAAAATACTATACTCTGTCTCTAATTCTGATAGAGTTTTCTTGATTTGAATTTTTTTTCTATTTTATAGATAAAGCAAACAAGACTTAGGGAGAAAAGCAATGTACCCATGGATTTGAGGATTTGAGTGATTCCTGAGCATGTCCTCTAAGACTTGATTCATCTCACTACTGGTTTTTTGTTTTTGTTTTTAAGCTTCTTTTGTTTAAGGCTAGTGCTCTGCCACTTGAGCCACAGCTCTGCTCTGGCTTTTTTTTTGCCGGAGGGAAGGTAATTTATTGGAGATAAGAGTCTCAGACTTTTCTGACCAGGCTTGTTTCAAGCCACAATCCTGAGATCTTAGCCTTCTGAGTAGCTAGGATTACAGGTATGAGCCACTAGGGCCCAGCTCATTTCTTAGTTTGCTGCTATGCCAGATTGCTTAGTAAGTTTGGATATGAATAATGCAAAATGGCATTTTTTTTGCCAGTTCAGGGGCTGAACTCAGGGCCTGGGCACTGTCTCTGAGCTTCTTTTGCTCAAAGCTAGCACTCTACCACTTGAGACACAGTGCCAATTCTGGTCTTTTCTGTTTATGTGGTACTGAGGACTCAAACCCAGGGTTTCATGCACGCTAGGCAAGCACTGTACCACTAAGCCGCATTCCCAACCTGAAAAATGACATTTTTAAAGAGCAATCATTCTAAGACATGTTTACCATACTGCTAATTTAATTATTGAGAGTTTTTGTTTTTGTTTTCCCCCAGTGTAAAAGCTTGAGCTCAGGGCTTGCTTGCTCAGGGCTGGTGGTTTATGACTTAAAAAGCCATGCCTCCAGCCTAGCTTTTTGCTGGTTAATTGGAGATGGAGTTCCATATCAGATGGATTTTTCTGCCTCATTGACTTTGAACTGTGACCACCCCTTCCCCACCCCCAGGTCTCAGCCTTCTAAGTAGCTAGGATTATAGGCATGAACACCAAGGGCCTTGGCTTTGAACTACTGTACTATGCTGTTCATAAATGCACAAGGCCTCACATAGTATACTGTGAATTTTAGCTCAAGCATATCCTGCCTTTAACAAATGTTTAAATGCAGTCTTTTCCAAGTTAGTCTGTCTTTTACAATGAACTGTTAACCACTGATGACAAAGTACAAAAGGCTGACAAAAATGTTCTTGAAATGGATTTTGTTTTGTGTTAAGATTAATCATTTAATTAATTATTTAAAATGAATAGGTTTCCTGTTGCTTATTTTTTATATTCTTTAATAATTTAAAGCAATGTAAATTTATAGGTGTTTAGCAATAATCTATGTCAGAAGCCAAATTCATAACACTTTTTCACAATTTCAACTTTAATATTTCTTCTAGAGGTGGGCATTGGTGTCTTATACTTGTAATCCTACTCAGCTACTTAGGAGACTGAGATCTGAGCATTGTGTTTTAAAGCCAGCCCAGGCAGTAAAGTCCATGAGAGTCTTATATCCAATTAACTATCAGAAAATCAGAAGTGGAGCTGTAGCCCAAAGTGATAGAGCACTAGCCTTGAGCAAAAGAGCACAGGGACACTGTCCAGGCCCTGAGTTCAAGTCCTTTGACAAAAAAGAAAATAATCTTCTTAATTAAAACCTCAGTGTGCCTGTTTTTTAGCCAAAAAGGACTGTTCACCTGGTTCCAAGCTGTACTCATGGCAATGGATTTTGTTCTATTTATAAAAAATCTTGTAACTTCCATGATTAGATTTCTTACTTTTTTTCCACAGAAAATTAAAGTTATTGTGAAGAGTCGCATTTGATTATAAGAAAATAAATTCCTGAACAACAACTGACTATTTTCTTGGGAGATATAATTTGACAACCATGGAAAAAAGTTACATCATTGATTTGTACTTTGTACAAAAAATGAATAACTACATGTAGTGCTCTGTAAGTTTTTCCAATCTCTTTCTTTGTTTTTATCTCTCTATCTGCCTGTCTTGCTTTTTTCTCCCTTCCTCTCCCTTTCCCTTACCCCATTGAAATATTCTAAACATATAGAATATTTATTCTAGATATTTCAAGAGGATGTTTTGAATTCTTTATGGTGAAAAGTTCTTTTGAGCTGATGAGGTCTTTGAAATATGACCAAGCATTTGAACCTTCTATGCATCAATCAGTCCCAATAACCAGCCCCAGCCATAATCAGAAGCCATATATTCAGGGTTGGGCTTCATGAGGCTGGAACATAAGGCTATGCAATGTAGAAGTTCCATGCTTGGAAGGGTCAGACATGTTACTTAATGTTCTGTTATTGTCATCTTGGAATTCTTTATAGTATTTCACAAGGACTCTCAATCTTCACTCAGCACTGGACTCTCCAGATTGATTCCATTAGCTGTCTTTCTCTGCTTCATGCCAGAGGGACAGCTATCAAAGAGGAACCAAGAAAAGGAGAGCTAGAAGTTAGAATGATTATTGCTTGGTTGCATTCTTTATCTTGAAAAGTAAGTTTGCAAGGCTTAAATCTATTTGTAACTTGTTAAAATCTACCCTCAATATAAGCCACAACCGCCCCCCCCCCCCCCCCCCCCCGCTACACACTGAAAATTTTGCATCCAAAAAAGAGACAATTGTCATGTATTTACAGTTTTACAAAGTCTGTCACTTAAGGTGTGATCTTTCAAGTGTTTTATTTTGCAAGGTAGACTGGGTTAATCTGGATCCCTAAGTAACTTGGGAACTTTAGTGATATTGTACTATAGTATCAGTTAACAGAACAGGGGAGGGGTAAATACATTTGATTAATCTTGAACAAGTTATCTCAGAATTCTAAGCATTGACTCTTACAATAAAAAAGATTTCTAAAGATAAATTTTAAAAGATAAGTCTTAAAGTTTTATCTTAGAGACAATAAAAATATACCTTCAGGATATGAAAAAATATGCTAAAATAATATATGCGAAGATGCTTACAACTAGAGACAAAATTCCTATTGGCAGCATCATCTATGGATTCAAAATTGATTTTGACAACTTTGAAGCTTTACTTTGGAAGTCTAAGAAGATGGCTCAAAGGAACCTGGTAATGGGAAGGTTACTGATGTCATTGAATACTGGGTGAAGAATTTCTTTAAAAAAATTCAAAATTTTCAAGTAGGGTAACTATAAATTCATATTGTTGTATAAATGATCTGAATTTAATTTTATGTCATTGAACTGGTTAATATTAATACATGGGCATTTGGATATTTAATCAATTGCTTCACATTTCATATGTTCCCACAGAATATTTCATTGGGGAAAATAAGGAAATGCCTGTCATTCTCATTGTCTCCTCCTTAAAAGTATGTGTAGTAGTCACAAAACTTTCAAACTCACATGAAAGTTAGGTGTCTTTTTTCCTGCTATTTTGTGTTATTTGCTTTTTATACAACTTAGATGGTTGATTAGCATAGCTAATTGAAAGTTGAATTTATCCAGGCATTTTCAGTTGAAAGGTTCTTTATAGCTACAGAATGCCAAATTGAGTTATTTTCATGTCTCTAGTCCAAATCCTAGGCTGTGAATCTCTCCAGGACCACTCTGTTGAGATTTTATTATATTCATGCATCTGTATTCCCCCAAAAGGCTTTCATTCCTGCTAAATGAAAAGAGTCTGATTGCCTGTCTACCTCCTCGAATCTCCTACATGGCTGGAGGCAGTTGTACTACTATTCATGAGGTTGCAAATAGGAGCACCAACCCTGAGAATTTGAATGTAGTATCTATAACAAGCAAAACAATTTAAATAAACCTGAATTAGTCTTACATTCCCTTTCTTTTATCGTTTACGTTGTTTTATTGTTTATTGTTTACCAGTTTTTTACTTGAGTGTTTATATTTTGCTTCTTACATCTTTTTCTTCCTTACCATCCCTTCTGCCATGGTCCAATCACAAAATTATCATTGTTTAGATTTCCTTTCTCTTTTCCTTTCTCTAAGTCTATCCTTTATTTTAATGCATCTTCACACCTACTATCTGAGTGCTCTTTCAAAGTTCTCCTAACATCTCTCCTCTCTGCTCATGGCTTCTGATGCCCCAGCAATAAAACAAACTTTCAGAGTTCAGTGTTTCGATTTGTTCTTCTTACTTTAATTCTTGCTATTAGCAATAGAAACTCAACCAAGAAATACCTGAAGTGGTCTTTTAATAAAATGTTTAAACATGTACTTTTTTTGTATTTTATGTATCCTTGTGAGGATAGTCCAAGTCTTGTCTAGAAGAAATTGAGTGAAAAGATTAAAAAATACTCTAATGGTAAAAAAATATGTAATTATCCTTCTGCGCTCTGTTATTCCTCATAATGTTCTTACAGAGCATTCTCTCATCCTGATATTTTCTATTATAATTATGTTCCTGTTCAGGCCCACCCCATATGTCATTGTCATTTCTTGCATGATTACTTTCCTAATCAACTCAGTCAGACTCTCCCATTCTTTCTCTCTCTCTCCCTCCCTCCCTTCCTCCCCCCTCTTTCTCTCACCTTTGAATTCTTTAGATCCCTTCATAAAATAGTGCATATAGCCAGGCATTACAGATAACTATAACTTATACTTGTACTTTCCAAGTAAGCTATTCATTATACACAGGCTTTATAGTGTTTGGTTTTCAAGAAAGTATCCCAGAGTTTTGCCCAAAGGCAATACTCACAGCTACATATTGAGAAAATACATGAAAAAATTAACAGAAATGGATAATCTCAAGTTTATATACTGGACTTCTGTTTTTTTTTTAAAGTTTTATTGTAAAGGTGATATACAGAGGGATTACAGTTACATAAGTCAGGTAATTAGTACATTTCTTTTTGAACAGTGTTATCACCATCCTCATTTTCTCCCACCTTTTTCCCTTCCAAGCCCCCCTTGCTCAAGTTGTAAACTATGAATTGTTTCACCCTTTGTCCCATCCTTTCTGTGACAATAGATACAGAAATCAAAAACAGTGCCATCAGGGAATAAACTTAAGGGAAATAAAGAAAGAAGAAAGAAATAACTGCAAATAGTACTATCGAAAAAAACACAACAACAACACATTTTTTGGAGTGGATTTCTACAAGCATCATTCTATATGGTTATATGCACATAGCTATTGAGATATTCTGATCCTCTCCTAAGGATATCCTAGACATATTCTAGTTATTGCAAATAAGGGGAAAACATGCAGATTATATTTCTTTGGATCTTTTTCCAAGTTTTTCCATTTCCTCACAAATATGGCAATGTACACTGGACTTCTTTTTTTTTTTTTTTAAATTTTATTTTATTTTATTTGAGAACATACTGTACAGAGGGGTTACAATTACATGGGCAGGATAATGCATACATTTCTTACCAAGCATTGCAGCCTCCTCCTTTGTTTACCCTTCACCTCCCTTCCCAGCCTCCCCCCTCCCTCCCACCCAATCATACCCCCCCACCCCCCCCCCCCACCGACATTGTAAAGCTGGTTTTGACATGACATTTTGTACTTCTCATTGTTGCAACAGGTCCACCTGAATCCTTAAACGACTTGTTTGTCCCCATCTCCTCCACATGTTATACTGACATCAAATATAGTGAAAGCGGGGGTTACACTGTGGGGGAGGGACATACAAAGCAACAAAGAAATAATCTTATAAATGCGTTAGAAACACATGCATGAAAGAAACAAAAACATTAAAATACATATTTGAGGTTTCGTTTTCCTAACATCACATTCTCTGACTTTTTCCACTTGACTCATACCTATACTAGATATTGCAAATAAGGGAAACCATGGGACCTATGTTTCTTTGGGCCTGGCTTACTTCACTTAATATAATTTTTTCCAAGCCTTTCCATTTCCTAACAAATGGGGCAATGTCATTCTTTCTGATGGAGGCATAGAATTCCATTGTGTATATATACCACATCTTCTTGATCCATTCATCTACTGAGGGGCATCTGGGTTGGTTCCATATCTTAGCTATGGTAAATAATGCTGCAATAAACATAGTTGTGCTGGTAGCTTTAGTGTGGCCTTGTTTGTGGTCATTTGGGTAAATGCCCAAAAGTGGGATTGCTGGGTCATTGGGCAGCTCTATGTGGAGTCTTTTGAGGAACCTCCATACTGCTTTCCAAAGTGGTTGAACAAGTTTACATTCCCACCAACAATGAAGTAAGGTTCCTTTCTGTCCACATCCCCTCCAGCATCTGTTGTTGTTAGAGTTCTTGATTTTTGCTGTTCTAACTGGAGTGAGGTGATATCTCAATGTTGTTTTGATTTGCATTTCTTTTATGGCTAGGGATGTTGAACATTTCTTCATGTGTCTATTGGCCATCCTTCTTTCTTCTTCAGAGAAGCTTCTCTTTAAGTCTTTCGCCCACTTACTTATTGGGCAGTTGTTTCTTTGAGGATTTGTTGTTGGGTGGTTTAATTTTTTGAGTTCCAAGTATATTTTAGATATGAGACCCTTGTCCGTTGTATGGCTAGTAAAGATCTTCTCCCAGTCCGTGGGCTTTCTATTGATCTTGCTAGCTATGTCATTTGCCCGGCAGAAGCTCTGCAACCTTATTCAATCCCATTTGTCCAGCCTTTCTTTGATTTGTTGTGTTTCCGGGTCTCTATTCAGAAAATTTCGGCCTGAGCCAAGGAGACCCAGGGTTTCTCCTATTCCATCCTGTAATGTTTTCAGAGTGTCTGCTTTGAGTTCAAGGTCTTTGATCCATTTGGAGTTGATTCTGGTGCAGGGTGATATATAAGGATCTAGCTTTAGTTTTCTACATGTAGTTAACCAGTTTTGCCAGCACCATTTACTGAAGAGGCTGTCTGTCTTCCATTCTATTGTTTTAGCTCCCTTATCGAAGATTAGATGGCTAGAGGTCTGTAGGTTCATTTCTGGGTTTTCAATTCTATTCCATTGGTCCTGAGGTCTGTTCTTATGCCAATACCAAGCTGTTTTGATTACTATGGCTTTATAGTAGAGTTTGAAATTTGGTATTGATATTCCTCCAGCCGTGTTCTTTCCGTTGAGGAGTGTTTTTGCTATTCGGGGTCTTTTATTGTTCCATATGAATTTTTGGATTGCCTCTTCTATTTCCTTGAAGAATGAGGGTGGAATTTTGATAGGTATCGCGTTGAATTTGTAGATAGCCTTGGGAAGTATTGCCATTTTCACGATGTTAATCTTTCCAATCCAGGAGCATGGGAGGTTTTGCCATTTTTTAAGTTCTGTGTTGATTTCCTTTTTCAAGATTTTAAAGTTTTCATCATAGAGGTCCTTCACTTCTTTAGTTAAGTTAATTCCTAGGTATTTTATTTTTTGTGGGGCTATTACAAATGGAGTTGCTTTCCTAACTTCAGCCACACTTTTCTCATTGTTGGCATACAGAAAAGCCATTGATTTTTGGGGGTTAATTTTATAACCTGCTACTTTGCCCAAGTTTTGAATCAGCTTGAGTAATTTGGGAGTGGAGTGTATGGGATTCTTTAAATACAAGATCATGTCATCTGCAAAGAGGGAGAGTTTTATTTCTTCTTTCCCTATTTGGATCCCCTTTATGTCTGCATCTTGTCTTATTGCTGTAGCTAGGCATTCTAATACTAGATTGAAGAGAAGTGGAGAGAGTGGGCATCCTTGTCTTGTTCCTGAGTTAAGAGGAAATGGCTTTAATTTTTCACCATTGAGTATAATGCTGGCTGTAGGTTTGTCATATACAGCCTTTATTGTATTGAGGAATGTTCCATGGATTCCTAATTTTTCCAAAACCTTCATCATAAAGGGGTGTTGGATCTTGTCGAATGCTTTTTCTGCGTCTATTGAGATAACCATGTGGTTCTTATTCTTGCTCCTGTTGATGTGATGAATAATATTAATTGATTTGCGTATATTGAACCAGCTTTGCATCCCTGAAATGAATCCTGTTTGATCGTGGTGTATGATTTTTTGGATGAATTGTTGAAGTCGGTTGGCCAAAATTTTGTTGAGAAGTTTTGCATCAATGTTCATCAAAGAAATGGGTCTATAGTTCTCTTTCTTTGATGAGTCCCTGCCTGGTTTTGGGATGAGGGTTATGATGGCTTCATAGAATGTGTTCGGTAGTGAGCTTTCTCTTTCAATTTCATTGAAGAGTTGGAGGAGAATTGGTGTGAGCTCTGCTTTGAAGGCCTTGTAAAATTCCGCTGTGAAACCATCTGGTCCTGGACTTTTCTTAGCTGGGAGGTCTCTTATTGCTGTTTCTATTTCAATGCTTGATATGGGCCTGTTAAGATAGTTTGCCTCATCTTGGTTTAGTTTTGGCATGTCAATATTTGCTAGGAAGAGGTCCATTTCTGCACTGGACTTCTTTTGAGGGCTTCCTTGTATTAAGTCTGTTGAAAAGGAATAAATTTTATTGTGATTTACATTATATAACAAAGGATTTATAGGAAGAATTGAGACATTCATTATTTGTTACTTTCTACTTGTGAAATGGCAGACCATTCACATTAAGTTTGGGAGATTCTTTTCATGATTAGTAATAATAAATAATAACTAGTGTTTTCTGAATGCCAACAACTGTTTGAAAGTTTTGTCTTAACTTACTTAATTCTCCCAATTGTACAAGGAGTATACTATTATTATTACCTTTTACAAAGCAAGCTGGATCAGTTTCCCAACATCTTACAACTATTTAAGAGATGAGAATGTGGGCCCATTTATTGGGCTCTGAAATCCATATCCATATTGTCAAATAATATAATGAATGATCTAACCACACAAACTCTATTTAGCCGTATGAAAATCTTTTAGACATTTGTGTGCACATATGCTTAAAAATAAAAAAATGAGGAGAATAGAAATGTAGTGAGAAAGGCTGAACAAATCAGTAATTTTATTAAATGTACATTATGTAGCAAATGAACTATATAATTTGGGCTAGGAATGGGAGGGAAACAAAGGGGGAGAACAATGGGAGGTATGAAATTGATCAAGATGCATTATACTCATAAACAGATTTTTGGAATGGAAATCTCTTTGTACAATTACTTAATATTAAAAACAAACAAACAAATAATAAAAATGATGCAACATCAGCTTCCCAGGCTTATAACATGTGCAGTCACATTGAATCTGTTCATAGATTGGTCTTGTCCTTGGTTAGTGTTATAGTTTGTAGTAACTTCTTAACTGTGCTCCACATATTCAATTTTCATCTTTTTAAATTAAATTATATAGTTGGTTCTGCCTTAAATTAAGCAGCAAACAAAAACATTTTCTAGGAACTTTAAAGTAAATATTGAGGTTGCATCCTACCTCTCCCCACTTCCTTTACTTCAAACATACCTCAAAATAGAATCTTAAAAGGTATAGAATCTTAAAACAGCTGAAGATTGTTTTCTTATAAGCAGGTAATAGTATTTCCTGAGTAATATATTAACAATGTCCATTTGGCAAGCACATGAAATACTTGTCTTGCTGTACCCATTCTGTTTGGTTAAGCAGTGACTCCTTTTCCTTATTAAGCAAGCACTGGAATGGTGCTTTCTAACCTCTGGCATGTAATTCTAGAATAGCTTTTATCTTATGTTCTCTTTTAATTCTATATTCCCTTGGCTGACTCTTATTCCCTTTGCTTTCTTCCTTCTCTGAGGTATCAGACACACTCATAGACACTTACTAATTTTTTTTAATCAATGAACTTGGTTGAGACTCTACCACAATGGAGGAGAAGAAAGGTAAAATGATGTGATACTTGATTAGGGAATTTGGCTTCCTGTGGTGATGAGACCTACAAAACTCACTTGCAGGGTGATTCAAGGATACATAATCTGATTCTATATGGATTTTGTCCAGATACAAGAAACAGAGATTGGGTCACTTTTCACAGAAGACATCTTCCTACTAAGCACACTATTTCATCAAAGACACATTTTATGTGCTAGAGAGATGAAAATGAAATCTAGATGATTTCTACCTCCGGCAGCTCCCTATCAAGGGTAGTCATATCCTTAGTGATACACTTAGGCTTCATGGGAATAAACTACATTCCAGATCCCTGTGGAAAGGGAAGAGGACAATGAAAAAAGGAAGCAGAATGGATAATATTGGAGCTTCTTCAGCAGGTGGAGAAGGTCCGACTTTGCTGCAAATTCATCAAACAAATCTTTTAAGGGGTCACATTCATTTGTAAATTAAGTGACTGCTGAGCTTGGGGCTGAGCTTCCTGGGGTTACAGTTATATGAACAGGTAGGCATGCAAAAGGACAGATGATATTCTTTTGAGAAAAAAAAATGAGCCAATGAAGTTTGTATAGAGTAGAGAAACTAAATGAGAATACGTATTAACATATATAGTAGGAATAAAAGACCAGATAATGTCTAAGACCTTGCCAACGAAGATCTCTAAGTTCTAGTTCCTGGATTATGTAAATATATTAAAATAGGCACAGGGTGAAAAGGTTGCAGATGGAACTGCAAAACATCTTTAGGATCAGGGAATATATGACGAGAATGCCATTGAGGGAAACCTGTGAATGCACAAGAAACATAAGAGTTCAGTCATGCCAGGTGCTGGTGGCTCACGCCTGTAATCCTAGCTACTCAGGAAGCTGAAATCTGAGGATCACAGATCAAAGCCAGCCCTGGCAGTAAAGGCTGTGAGACATTTATCTTCAAAATAACCAGAAATTGTGCTGTGGCTCAAGTGGTAGAGAATTAGCCTTGAGCTGAAGAGCTCAGGGACAGCACCCAAGCCCAGGGTTCAAGACCCCAATTTCAAAAAAAAAAAAAGAGTTCAGTCATGCCTTACAGATGATTGATTTCTGTTTCTCATAATGCCACCTAACTTTCTGTAAAACAGCTCACCTTTCAACAAATCATACATTTGCAATTCATCTCTTAGATTAAGCAAATCCCTTGTTCTCTCTATACTGTAAAAAATATAAGGAAACAGTAGATCATACAGAATTTTAAATTTATTTTTGCATAAATCAGATAATGAGTACATTTCTTTCTCAACAGTGTTACCTCTTCCCTCATTTTCTCCCTGTTTTCCCTTCTGACCTCCTCCCCAACAAGTTGTAGAGTTCATTTTCAACATGGTGAATGTCACAACTACATTTGTTCACCCTTTGTCCCAGCATTTCTGTGTTTCCCCTTACCCTCCCCACACTTATAAACTTACATGTAAGGCACAAAGGAGATAACAGCTTGATTTTACTTATGCCAGAGAGCCTAGGCATCATCCCCAGAGCAATGGGATATAGTAGTTTTATTATTTTAATCCCCTGTGTCTACATTGAATTTTCACAAAATTAGGAAACTGGGTTCAGTTCATGATATGTCATGGAAACTCTGAAAGTCGGTTTTAAAATATCATTTAGTAATTGATAAGCATATTCTGCTGCCTACCCACCCTTCCAAATTTAATTTCTTTTTTATCTGTTCCCTATTGCTTCTTGACTATACATTTTCTGCTTCCTATGGTTGTCAGATACTCACATTTCTGATCAAACCTGCTTCCAGCTAACTTTAAGGCAATGGCATGAATGCCAAAAGTCATTCTAGCCTTTCCATAAGCTAATAATTAAAATAAGAAACGAGAACTGGTCAATGAATTTTCATATGCATATTAGCCCCTAACTCTGAGTTGGACAAGAGAGATATTCTTTACATTATTCGGTGCCTACTAGACTCTTTCTACCTGCATCCAATGTAAAATAATTTGCATCTTCCTCTAACAAATTAAAAGGTCAGAAAGACCTGCACCTAACATATTTGACACACTGCCAAATACGTAATTGCACATTTTGTTTATGCCATTCCTTTGGACACAGGGTTAAAACATCTGTATGAAAAGTCATTAACTTTAAGGTGACAATTCTATTTAGATTAATTGACTAGAGAGATTAATATTTACTCTCCTCTATCACTATTGAAATGTTAAATATGTTGTATAAAATCCATTAACTACTAAAACATACTTTGTGAACTACAATGCCTTGATTTACTTCAATGTGGCTCAGACTGTCTCAAAATGACAGAAAATCTATGCTTGTTTTACAGGGCAAATGGTTTCATTTGAGTATCAGGAATATAATTAGTGGCATTTGAGTTTGGTGTTATTTATTCTTGTAATAGAATAGCCAAAGCTCTTTCACTCATGATAACTGGTGCCTTGTCTTCTAAGAATACCTCATGCATCAGTCATTGTTTATCTGCTAGAGTGAAACAAAGAGACAAATGTGTCTGTATAGGTTGACAATTGTGATTCCTCATTGTGAGATAGGTAGCTACAATCATAAGAACTATGAAGTTTAGGATCTGCCTCTTCGCAAAGAAAAGGTGCAAGGTGAATGAGAGTTTGCACTTGCAAGTATCTTTTCAGCAGTGCTGTAGTCATTATCAAATGTGATATAGAATGCATAATGCACGTATTTAAAGTTACTGATCAGCTGGGCCCTGGTAACTCAAGCTTGTAGTCCAGGATGGTGGCTCAAAGCCAGATTAGGCAGGAAAACTCATTAAGTCTCTTATCTCCAATTTAACCAACAAAAACCCAGAAGAAGAGCACTGGCTCAAATGGAAGAGCCTAAGTCTTGAGTGAAAAAGCTAAGAAACAGTCCCCTGGCCCCGAGTGCAAACACTAATACAGCATGGAAATAAAGACATTCATGTCTAATAATTCCTTGTATGTTGTAAAATTACGTCTGTATTATTACAAGAAGAATAAGAAATAATCCTCATTCCTTAGGATTACGGCTGGCTATTTTTCTAGCTTAACATCACTCTGTTGAGGATGCTTTCTCAAGACATAGTCTTCTCTGAGCCAAAGTATTGTTGAGAATATAAAGCTTCTAAGTACTATATAGTCAAGATGCAAAGCATTCAGATTTATAACAAAACAGAAGCAATTTTCTTGTGTGTTGTAATTTTTGTTTGTTTTTTTTTAAACTGTAGGTACATTGTTAAATATTTGGATACTTTTCCATTCTTAGAACACTTAGTTCTGTGTGTGTGTGTGTGTGTGTGTGTGTGTGTGTGTGTGTTTATGTGTGTGAATCCAAGATTTTATTCTCTTTTTTCCCCTAGGACTCTATTAGGTTTTATTCTGTTTTTCCACCCTCCCTTATTCTTTTTATTAATACTTTTTTATTGTAAAAATACTGTACAGAGGGATTTCAGTTACATGAGTAAGGTAACGAGTACATTTCCTATTGAGCATTCTTACCTCCTCCTTTGTTTTCCCCTTACCATCCCTTTTCTCCCCACCTCCCTAACTTCTCCCTCTCGCCCTCCCAAGTTGTAAAGTTTGTTTCCAACATAGTGTCTTGTACATCTCATTGTTACAATGGGTCAACTTATATCCTTATTTCAGCATTTTATTTTTTCCCTTCCCTCCCTAAATTAGAAAAGTGTATATACAAGATACATGGCACTGGAGTCAAATACAGTGAAAACAGGGGTTATACCGTGGGGGAAGAATATACAAGAGAAACAAAAAAAATCACATGGTACATTATAAGTATGTTAAAAACAATAGCAAGATTAAAAACCACTTGTGTCCCTGTCTTGGGATTCATTTCACTTAACATCATCTTATACATTGGACCTATGTTTCTTTGGGCCTGGCTTACTTTACTTAATATAATTTTTACCAAGTCTTTCCATTTCCTAACAAATGGGGGAATGCCATTCTTACTGATGGAGGCATAGAATTCCATTATATATATGTATGTATGTATGTATATATATAGATATATATACACCACATAGAATACTTAATTCTGTCAATAAAAATAATAACACTGATAATGTTCCTTTAAAGTATAGGCATTTATAGAACAATTAGGAAATCCTTGAACTAATTGTTAGTTGACTCAGTATTTCCAAGGTAAGCTCAAGGGCAAATTTGCCAAGATGTGTTACTTCTCTGTACTTATTTGGAAAAATGAAATGTCTTTCACAAAATAAGAAACCATCATCTAGTCATTCTTATGGATTTCATATCACCATTGCTTCATTCTCTGTTGTTAAATGTAATGTAAATTTAATTCATCTTCTTTATGCATAACATCCTGGATACCATCTACTGTATTGCACAATGCCCTCTAAATTGCTCAATGCTGACATGGGACATGAGACTCTACCAGCATTCAAGATCAGGAACTTCTGTTAAGAAAGTTACCTTCTTTTTCCCAATAATGAGAAGACACATTTTCTATATTTCTTTGTGTGCCTTGTCCCATTACTACAACTTATCTCTTTACCTGCAAGGATATTGAAAATCAGAGGAGATGCTCATGCACCTCAACATACTTAAATGCCCTCATACAATTCAGCATACTTGCCTATGGTTGGATATTTACATTTATATTTTTCAAAATGTGTATAATCTTAGAGCTCCCTGCCAAATCTTTTTTTTTGGGGGGGGGGGTTGGTCATGGGGCTTGAATTCTGGGATTGGATGCTATCCCTGCACTCTTCAGCTCAAGATGAGTGCTCTACCACTTGATCCACAGGACCACCTCCGGTTTTCTGGTGGTTAATTAGAGATAGAGTCTCATGGACTTTTCTGCCCAGGCTGGCTTTGAACCGTGATTCTCAGATCCTCAGCCTCCTCAGTAGCTAGGATTACAGGCATGAGCCACTGGTGCCCAGCCCTGCCAAATCTTAATAAAAAGAAAAGGTGACATTAAAATTTTTAAAAATCAATTTTAAAATAATGAGAAGTTAGAAAGTAGATGCATTTCAGGTTAAATAAGACTGGAAAATTAAAGTGATTTTGGAAAGGTTTTCTAAAGAGACAGTTGAAAAAAAGCTATCAAAGCTATATCAGAGATTTTGGTAGGGGGAAAACCATGTCTATTAGTTTGTGATATGATGGTGAAAGTTAATAAGACTTACTTAAGGGATCGGTTGATTTGTCCAACAAAATTTATCAAGGCTAGACTTTCTGACAGATCCCCTGACTTGAGAATGTTTCATCTCATGAGCATCAATAAGAAATTTCACTGTATTATAGCATGTGCTAATTTAGAGGAAGTTTACGCTGCCTTGGAAACACATGGGAAGCAATTTTTACTTGAGGATAGGAATGAAGATAAAGTAATTTCAAGAAACAAAAATTAGGAGAAAGTAACAAAAGAAGGTAACCCATTGAAGAAGGATGGGAAGAATTAACAAACACTTCAAAGTAAGATGGCAATGAACCTCTAGAGTACTAACTCATATTATTCAATATATCAAATAGCCCCTTCCCTATCTCAACTGAGAAGCTCCATATAATTTTCAGCAATCTTTAGTAACTGTCAAATCTCTAATCATCCAATCTACAGTCATTACAAAGCATTATGTAAAGAATGTTCCCAATTACAGTTCTGGGTATATGGATTTGTCTAATAAGGGTCTGAAAATTCTGACATTAGAAGGATGGGATTTTACTTCTGTAAAGTTCTAGGCATAATTAATTCAAGGCTGCTGTGGTTTTCACATTACCCAGGACCATTGCTGTCTGTTGTATGCTTTCCGTTCACCACATTAAGTCATGGTAGCATGGCCAACCAGCAACTGCAGAGATAAATAATGTCAACCGTCCAGCTGCAAGAAAATAAAAAAGAGCAGAGATGCACACTTAAAACAAAATCTAGTCCAGCTCTACTTCATAATTGATTCAAATATACATTTGTAGCAATATTTAATCATGATTTCAAGCCTGAGACATGATGATATTATTCAAGTTGACAATGTATCCTGATAATAATTGTTACAATTTAAGGAGAAGATAAATTCTGTACAGTTTTTAATACTATATTCATACAGTAATGATTGTATCTATAAAACAATATTAGAAATGTCCATGTCCTTATCTTTAAAAAGGTAAATTTGAAGATATTTTAGCATCATACACAAATTCCTTATTCTAAAAGTTGTTGCATCTTATCCAATTGTTAAATCAGTAATATTAAATTGATAAGAATTATATAGCACAATAATCCACATTTTCTGCTATTTATTTGAAAAGAGCAGAAGAGAAACTCATCTAACCATAGGAAAATTACCTTCATCAAACTGTAAAAGAGTTTGAACAGTTATTAACTAGCTATATAGTTTCCTTATTTCTTAATACATTTTGAAGAGTACATTTAACATCCCTCTTAAGATGACTGTGGGTGTCTATAGAAATGGATAGCTCACTTAGTATTTGTGCAGGATGGTATATATAAAAGACTCTGGAAGTCATTCATCTAATTTTTGGATTATAAAACCATGTTAGACCTTAAGTTATCTAGAAAATTGAACATATGCTCAAAGTCTTTTAACGTTGAATTATTTTATTGGACTCAAATCTATGTGATAATGTGAGGTAGAAGCCCATTAATTACAAGGGGTGTGTGTGTGACTGTCATATTGTAAATTTTAAAAAAACTGAAAAGAAACCATTTTTATATTTTCTAAATAGATGATATTAAAATGGGTATTTACCCTCATTTATGCTAACACAACGATTCTAAGATATCCCTTCTCTTTTTGAGTAATTCTTGGTCATTACTAGCAGAGCTCCATTCTGGGAAGAAATAGATAATGTATAAGGACTTTTCACCCACTGTACCATTTGCTCAACAGCAATGGATATCAAACAATAAGCACTTTAAAACTTGCCTAATTGCAAATACCATGAAAAAGTTTAGCCATGTAGTGAGCATGTTTTAATCATATCCCATAGTTTACAATTCTTTAAAAAGAACAAACTATTTCTTTGGTATTCGGGACTTTGGTGGGAAGAATTGGAAAAGAACATGAGCTTCATGAAATGTGTCACTCAGTAATAAGTTGTGGTTTGCTGCTGACATACTTTGCTGAGAATTTGAAGCTCAGGTAGGTAAGTTGGTCTTTGAAAAAAATGTTTACTTATCTCCTTAGTCAAACATCTGTATTCAACAATTTGGGGTGATGTGTTTATTATTGAGAGATATCTATGTAAGTCTATAACACTTCTGTGGTTTGGTAGATTTAAATCTTTTGTACAATTATATTGATTTTCTCCCTTGCTAAGTATGAAATATGTGATGTATTAAGGACAAAATGAAGTTGGCAATTATTCTGTACATTTGGGATATGTAGATAGGCAAACTGTGAAATTTAAGGACAATGTAGTCACTTTTGAACCTATATTATCTGTGTGAGTTTCCCCCTCAGTTAAATGTACCAGAAAATTACCAGTTTTTCACATTACCTCAGGCTCTATAAATCTGGATAAAGGGGAAATTTTAAACAGAAAATGGTAAAGATGATTTTTAAACATCACAGGGGACATGTCATAAATGGCATAAAATTATTACTTTCTTCATCTTTCTCACTTTGTCTGTGACTGGGTATCAGGTCTCGATTATGTCTTGGTATGTGTTCTAGAAGGCAGGAAAGTGGATTATGGTATCTTGTGTTTCACCACTTGCTAGCTTTATTACCTTTCATTGGTCCACTTATAAACTCAATATAATACGCTAGTAGCTCTTGTGTGGTGGCCTCTTGAGTTTCTGAGAGAGCATTGTTATAGGAAGAGTCAATTTGGCTCACCTGTCCCTTTCTCTTTGTTCCTACTTTAAAATACAACTACTACTTGCTCCCAATTATATTCCTCACAAAACTATCAGTCATAATTGGATTTAGTTAAAAAGTAAGGCAATGTCAGCATCATGCCCTTGAATTTCTGAAGATGTAAGCTAGATAAACTCTCCTCTTTATAAAGCTAGCTGCTTTAGGTATTTTACTATAACGATTAAAGTTTGACAAATTCAGTCTGGATGATACATATTGCCTGATTTTGTGACCAGTTGGAGATAATACACAAGGGTTAGCAAACTACAGTCTATGTGAAAAATCCGGCCGGCCACTTCTTTTTGTAATTTTATGGGAGCACACAGTCCAGCTTAAATTTTGTCCTTGTCTGCATTCATGCTACAAAAGACTTGACTAGTTACAAGAGAGATCTCGGTATCTAAAATATACTTGGAACTCAAAAAATTAAATCCCCCAACAACAAATCCTCAAAGAAACAACTGCCCAATAAATAAGTGGGCGAAAGACTTAAAGAGAAACTTCTCTGAAGAAGAAAGAAGGATGGCCAATAGACACATGAAGAAATGCTCAACATCCCTAGCCATAAAAGAAATGCAAATCAAAACAACATTGAGATACCACCTCACTCCAGTTAGAATGGCAAAAATCAAGAACTCTAACAACAACAGATGCTGGAGGGGATGTGGACAGAAGGGAACCTTACTTCATTGTTGGTGGGAATGTAAACTTGTTCAACCACTTTGGAAAGCAGTATGGAGGTTCCTCAAAAGACTTCACATAGAGCTCCCCTATGACCCAGCAATCCCACTTTTGGGCATTTACCCAAATGACCACAAACAAGACCACACTAAAGCTACCAGTACAACTATTTTATTGCAGCATTATCTACCATAGCTAAGATCTGGAACCAACCCAGATGCCCCTCAGTAGATGAATGGATCAAGAAAATGTGGTATATATACACAATGGAATTCTATGCCTCCATCAGAAAGAATGACATTGCCCCATTTGTTAGGAAATGGAAAGGCTTGGAAAAAATTATATTAAGTGAAGTAAGCCAGGCCCAAAGAAACATAGGTCCCATGGTTTCCCTTATTTGCAATATCTAGTATATGTATGAGTCAAGCGGAGAAGGTCAGATAATGTGATGTTAGGAAAATGAACCCTTAGATATGTATTTTAATGTTTTTGTCTTACATGCATTTGTTTCTAACTCATTTATAAGATTATTTCTTTGTTGCTTTGCATGTCCCTCCCCCACAGTATAACCCCTGCTTTCACTATATTTGATGTCAGTATAACTTGTGGAGGAGATGGGGAAAAACAAGTGGTTTAAGGATACAGGTGGACCTGTTGCAACAATGAGAAGTACAAGTTGTCATGTCCAAAACAAGCTTTACAATGTCGGTGTGGGGGGGGGGGGGGGCGGGGGGGGGGGAGGGTGTGGAGGGGAAGGATTGGGATTGGGGGGGAGGGAGGAGGCTGGGAAGGGATGTGAAGGGTAAACAAAGGAGGAGGCTGCAATGCTTGGTAAGAAATGTATGCATTATCCTGCCCATGTAATTGTAACCCCTCTGTACAGTATGTTCACAAATAAAATTAAATTAAATTAAAAAAAAGAGAGAGAGATCTCGGCCTTCACAAAAAAGTTCACAGACCCTTGCTACACCATACTACTGTCACACTGGATATACCCTGCCATGGGTAAGTATTTCTTAATCATTAATTCTCTGTTAATGTATACTTTGATTATGCTATAATTTAATACTCGCATAAATTTTCTATGTGAGGGAGTAGAGACCTGCTCTAAAGCAATAAGCAGATTTCTCTTGAGCAATGAGTTGACCAACTTTTGTGAGCATGAAATTTATTTCATAATTTTTATAGAGAACAATTTTGTTTTGAATGTAAAAAAGATGGGACATGAGGAAAAATGATAGATAACAGTGTGTCTGAGGTACACTGTATGCACTTATAGAAATATAAAAATGAAATTCCCTTGTACAACTAATAGATGCTAATAAATGTATGGAAGAACTAAAAGAATATTGATATAGTAAGTACATGAAAACATGTTTGAAGATCAATACTTCTGTTTTAAGTTTTCTGGGACAATTCTTTCATTCATGGTTTGGTTTTTGCTTCACTCATTTTGGCTATGCATCTTGGGGTTTTCAATTTCAGTTTCATTCAAGGTTTCCCTGGAAATCTAACATAGTACTCATTCACCTGCCTGTGCTCCTAAGTTTTCTATTCTTTTTTTTTTTTTTTTTTTAATTTTATTTTATTTTAATTGAGAACATACTGTACAGAGGGGTTACAATTACATGGGCAGGAAAATGCATACATTTCTTACCAAGCATTGCAGCCTCCTCCTTTGTTTACCCTTCACCTCCCTTCCCAGCCTCCCCCCTCCCCCCCCCACCCAATCATACCCCCCCTCCCCTCCCCCACCGAAATTGTAAAGCTGGTTTTGACATGACATTTTGTACTTCTCATTGTTGCAACAGGTCCACCTGAATCCTTAAACGACTTGTTTGTCCCCGTCTCCTCCACATGTTATACTGACATCAAATATAGTGAAAGCGGGGGTTACACTGTGGGGGAGGGACATACAAAGCAACAAAGAAATAATATTATAAATGCGTTAGAAACACATGCATGAAAGAAACAAAAACATTAAAATACATATTTGAGGGTTCGTTTTCCTAACATCACATTCTCTGACTTTTTCCGCTTGACTCATACCTATACTAGATATTGCAAATAAGGGAAACCATGGGACCTATGTTTCTTTGGGCCTGGCTTACTTCACTTAATATAATTTTTTCCAAGCCTTTCCATTTCCTAACAAATGGGGCAGTGTCATTCTTTCTGATGGAGGCATAGAATTCCATTGTGTATATATACCACATCTTCTTGATCCATTCATCTACTGAGGGGCATCTGGGTTGGTTCCATATCTTAGCTATGGTAAATAATGCTGCAATAAACATAGTTGTGCTGGTAGCTTTAGTGTGGCCTTGTTTGTGGTCATTTGGGTAAATGCCCAAAAGTGGGATTGCTGGGTCATTGGGGAGCTCTATATGGAGTCTTTTGAGGAACCTCCATACTGCTTTCCAAAGTGGTTGGACAAGTTTACATTCCCACCAACAATGAAGTAAGGTTCCTTTCTGTCCACATCCCCTCCAGCATCTGTTGTTGTTAGAGTTCTTGATTTTTGCTGTTCTAACTGGAGTGAGGTGATATCTCAATGTTGTTTTGATTTGCATTTCTTTTATGGCTAGGGATGTTGAACATTTCTTCATGTGTCTATTGGCCATCCTTCTTTCTTCTTCAGAGAAGCTTCTCTTTAGGTCTTTCGCCCACTTACTTATTGGGCAGTTGTTTCTTTGAGGATTTGTTGTTGGGTGGTTTAATTTTTTGAGTTCCAAGTATATTTTAGATATGAGACCCTTGTCCGTTGTATGGCTAGTAAAGATCTTCTCCCAATCCGTGGGCTTTCTATTGATCTTGCTAGCTATGTCATTTGCCCTGCAGAAGCTCTGCAACCTTATACAATCCCATTTGTCCAACCTTTCTTTGATTTGTTGTGTTTCCGGGTCTCTATTCAGAAAATTTCGGCCTGAGCCGAGGAGACCCAGGGTTTCTCCTATTCCATCCTGTAATGTTTTCAGAGTGTCTGCTTTGAGTTCAAGATCTTTGATCCATTTGGAGTTGATTCTGGTGCAGGGTGATATATAAGGATCTAGCTTTAGTTTTCTACATGTAGTTAACCAGTTTTGCCAGCACCATTTACTGAAGAGGCTGTCTGTCTTCCATTCTATTGTTTTAGCTCCCTTATCGAAGATTAGATGGCTAGAGGTCTGTAGGTTCATTTCTGGGTTTTCAATTCTATTCCATTGGTCCTGAGGTCTGTTCTTATGCCAATACCAAGCTGTTTTGATTACTATGGCTTTATAGTAGAGTTTGAAATTTGGTACTGATATTCCTCCAGCAGTGTTCTTTCCGTTGAGGAGCGTTTTTGCTATTCGGGGTCTTTTATTGTTCCATATGAATTTTTGGATTGCCTCTTCTATTTCCTTGAAGAATGAGGGTGGAATTTTGATAGATATTGCGTTGAATTTGTAGATAGCCTTGGGAAGTATTGCCATTTTCACGATGTTAATCTTTCCAATCCAGGAGCATGGGAGGTTTTGCCATTTTTTAAGTTCTGTGTTGATTTCCTTTTTCAAGATTTTAAAGTTTTCATCATAGAGGCCCTTCACTTCTTTAGTTAAGTTAATTCCTAGGTATTTTATTTTTTGTGGGGCTATTACAAATGGAGTTGCTTTCCTAATTTCAGCCACACTTTTCTCATTGTTGGCATACAGAAAAGCCATTGATTTTTGGGGGTTAATTTTATAACCTGCTTCTTTGCCAAAGTTTTGAATCAGCTTGAGTAATTTGGGAGTGGAGTCTATGGGATTCTTTAAATATAAGATCATGTCATCTGCAAAGAGGGAGAGTTTTATTTCTTGGATCCCCTTTATGTCTGCATCTTGTCTTATTGCTGTAGCTAGGCATTCTAATACTAGATTGAAGAGAAGTGGAGAGAGTGGGCATCCTTGTCTTGTTCCTGAGTTAAGAGGAAATGGCTTTAGTTTTTCACCATTGAGTATAATGCTGGCTGTAGGTTTGTCATATACAGCCTTTATTGTATTGAGGAATGTTCCATGGATTCCTAATTTTTCCAAAACCTTCATCAGGAAAGGGTGTTGGATCTTGTCGAATGCTTTTTCTGCGTCTATTGAGATAACCATGTGGTTCTTATTCTTGCTCCTGTTGATGTGATGAATAATATTAATTGATTTGCGTATATTGAACCAGCTTTGCATCCCTGAAATGAATCCTGTTTGATCGTGGTGTATGATTTTTTGGATGAATTGTTGAAGTCGGTTGGCCAAAATTTTGTTGAGAAGTTTTGCATCAATGTTCATCAAAGAAATGGGTCTATAGTTCTCTTTCTTTGATGAGTCCCTTCCTGGTTTTGGGATGAGGGTTATGATGGCTTCATAGAATGTATTCGGTAGTGAGCTTTCTCTTTCAATTTCATTGAAGAGTTGGAGGAGAATTGGTGTGAGCTCTGCTTTGAAGGCCTTGTAAAATTCCGCTGTAAAACCATCTGCTCCTGGACTTTTCTTAGCTGGGAGGTCTCTTATTGCTGTTTCTATTTCAATGCTTGATATGGGCCTGTTAAGATAGTTTGCCTCATCTTGGTTTAGTTTTGGCATGTCAATATTTGCTAGGAAGAGGTCCATTTCTGTCAAGTTCTCAAACTTATTAGCATAAAGTTTTGAGAAGTATTCCCTTATAATGTTCTGAATCTTGCTTGTTTCCGTGGTGATGTTTCCATTCTCATCTCTGAGTTTATTAATTTGGGTGTGTTCTCTTCTTTTTCTGATAAGATTTGCTAAGGGTCTGTCAATTTTGTTAAGTTTTTCGAAGAACCAACTCTTTGTTTTGTTGATTCTTTCTATAGTTTTCTTGGATTCTAATTCATTTAATTCTGATTTAATTTTGATTATTTCTACTGGATTGGGGTTTATCTTGCTGCTCTTTTTCAAGGAGGTTTAGATGCGTCATTAAATTGCTAGTTTCAGATCTCTCCAATTTGTTGATGTAGGAGCTCAGAGCTATAAACTTGCCTCTGAGTACTGCCTTTGCTGTGTCCCAGAGGAGCTGGTATTTTGTGTGTTCATTTTTGTTGAATAGCATGAACATTTGAATTTCCTTTCTAATCTCTTCCATGACCCACTCATGATTCAGCAGTGTGTTGTTCAACCTCCATGTGATACCGGATTTTCTGTGGTGGCTTTTGGTGTTGAGTTCTAATTTTATTCCCTTGTGGTCAGAGAGAATGCAAGGTATAACTTCAATGTTTCTGAATTTAGACAAGTTTGCTTTGTGGCCTAAAATGTGGTCTATTTTAGAAAACGTTCCATGTGCTGCTGAGAAAAGCGTGTATTCTGATGCTGCTGGGTGAAATGTTCGGTAAATGTCTGTTAAGTCTAGTTGATCTATGCAGCTGTTTAGATCTGTGGTTTCTCTGTTGAGTTTTTGCCGAGTTGATCTATCTAGTGGGGAGAGTGGTGTGTTAAAATCCCCAACAATTAATGTCTTTGGATCTATATGGGATTTGAGGGCAAGTAGTGTTTCTTTGATAAATTTGGGTGCTCCATTGTTTGGTGAATAGATATTTAGAATTGTAATATCCTCCTGAAGGAGAGATCCTTTAATTAGTATGTAGTGACCTTCTTTATCTCTTTTCACGAATTTTAATTTGAAGTCTATTTTATCTGATATTAGGATTGCAACTCCCGCCTGTTTATGCGGTCCGTTTGCTTGGTAGATTTTGTTCCAGCCTTTAACATTGAAAATGTGTTTGTTTTTACGGGCAAGATGTGACTCCTGCAGGCAGCAGATAAAAGGGTCTTGTTTTTTAATCCAACTAGACAGTCTATGTCGCTTAATTGGAGAGTTCAGTCCGTTAACATTAAGAGATAGGACTGAGAGGTATTTGGGAGTTCCTACCATGTTATCTACCTTCTTGGGGGCTGCGAAAACTGGGTTCTTCCTATGGTTCTTGGATTCTCAGTTTGGGTGCAGTTTCTTGGCCTTTATTGCGGTCTTGTTGGTTTTCTATGTGTAGGACATCTTTAAGAATCTTTTGTAGGGCTGGTTTGGTGGAGATGTATTGTTTCAATTTTTCTTTGCTATGGAAGGTTTTTATTTGGCCTTCGGTTATGAAGGAGAGTTTAGCTGGGTACAGTATTCTTGGTTGATAGTTGTTTGTTTTTAGGGCATGGCATACATCATTCCAGGCTCTTCTTGCTTTGATTGTCTCTGCTGAGAAATCTGAGGTGATTCTAATTGGTTTCCCTTTATAAGTGATTACCCTTTTCTCTCTGACAGCTTTAAGGATCTTTTCCTTGTTCTGAGTTGATCCTGTGTGGATTATAATGTGGTGGTGGGATGTCCTATTCTGGTCTGGTCTATTTGGGGTTCTAAAGGCTTCTTGTATCTGGACAGGCCTATCTTTTTGCATGTTTGGGAAGTTCTCTGCTAGGATCCTGTTAAACAAATTTCCTAGACCATCAACTTCTGTTTCTAGGTGCTCCTCTACACCCATTATCCTTAGATTAGGCCTTCTGATGGTGTCTTCCAGGTGTTGGATAGATCTATCATATTTCTTGGACTTGTCTTGGATGGTTGTATGTTCTTTCTCTATAATATCTAGGCTGTCTTCAATCCCTGAGATTCGATCTTCTGCATGGTCTAACCTGCTGTCAAGACTCTCTACTTCGTTTTTTATCTCTTTTCCTTCTAGTTGGTCAGCTTTGATGGCTTCAAGTTCTTTGTTGAAGCTCTGTTTTAGGTCTTGTATGAATTTCTTTACTTCCTTAATTTGGTGTTCAGTGTTTGTCCTCAAATCACTTAGTTGATTGGTTATGGTTTCTTTGGGCTCCCATTCCTTCTGTTGGGCTCCATTCAGCATTCCCTTTGTGGTCTCCCTGACTTCCTTCAGCTCTTTGTTAATGGATTCCATGAATGCCTTTAGTGATCTTTGTGTGTTCTCTACCTGGTCTCTCAATTCCTGTATTACTCTTTGATTAGCTTCCTCCCGTTCGTGGGATTCCTGCAGATCTCTTTGAGTGTTCTCAGCCTGCTCACGCCATTCCTCCCTTTCTCTTTGAGTATTCTCAAGTTGTTCACGCAAATGCTGTATCAGTTTTTGAGTAGCTTCCTCACGCTTATGATATTCCTGTATAAACTTCTGGGATGCCTCCTCTCTCTCCCTGTCACGCTCATACAGAGTCCTTTGTACATTGTCAAACTTTTCATTTATCATGTTTGCCAGCAGTGTTTGTAGAGCTATTTGGGAACTCTCCTCTCGATTATTCATTATCTGTTCTAACCCCTGATTATCAAGATTGGGAATTGAGATACCCGAATTTGCCATTTTTCTTGTGTTTTTCCGGCTTACTCTGCCCATTTGAGATGAAGATAGCACCAGTTTTGTGCTAGAACACTATCTTAAGGCAACCATCAACCAAAGTTTGCATTTGTACAGTCAATAGTCTACAGATACAATCTAGTTCAACAGATACATCTATTCGACATCAAACAACTATATGTTAAAGGACTTCGAACCGCAGAGAAGAATTTGGAAAACCAGAAATTATTAGGGTTAGGGAGAGATGTGGGTAAAAAATAGGAATAGATTGGTGTGGGGAGGCACAGGGAGAGTTAACTATGTCCTAATCACAGTGCAGTAAATAGGTTGGGTAGGATGCAAGTAGAGAGAGAGAGAAAAAGAAGAAAGGGAAAGGGGAATGAAAAGAGACCAGAAAAAAAAATAGAAACGTAAAAATTAATGTTATTTTAGAGATTAAAAGACCATCTATTTATAGAGGAATATTAATATGTTGAGAGAAAGGGAGGGACATAGAGGAGATGTGAAAAACTTTAAAAAAATGCTTAAAATATTATATAGGTATAAAGAGGTAGTACTGCTATTAATGAATTTAAGTCTCAGAGGTTTTGAATTGAGTAATAAGTTTGTGGAATAAGTGTGTACACAATGGGGAATAGGATCTACTGGTTAACTACGGGTTTATCTGAGGATGTGCAGGACAAGAGTTAAGTCACATAAAGAAGAACAAAGAGGAAAAGATGGAAAGGATAGGAAAGTGAGAAGCAAAGATCAGAAGTTCAGTAGAGCTAGACAAAAACCAAAAAGATAATTAAGAATGAAAGAAAAAGAGAAAGAAGACAAGAAAAGAAAGGAAAACACACATTCATGTATTTCTAAAATAAAAATTATAAGAGGAGAAAAGGAAAAAAATAGTTAATGGAAAACAATTATTTTTTCAGAAGAGGCAAAAATTAAAGATTAATAAAAGTTTTAGAAAAGCAAAAAAAATTTTTTTTATATATATAAGGTAACAAAAAACGAAAAAAAAAAAAGAAAAGAAGAAGAAGAAAAAAAAAAAGGTCTTTGATTTTTTTTTTGGGGGGGGGGAGGGGTGGGAAGAGTCCTGTATCTCCCTTTTGTCTGTAACCAGAGTGTGGTTGGAGTCTCTGGTCAGCTTGAGGTCCTGTGGCTTGATTGGTTTCTTAAGTCAGTTTGTTGGAACAGGCAGAAAAATGCTCTGCTTTACCCAAGATTTTGAGATTCCCCTCCCAGGTTAGTTTACTGGGAGGGTGATCTGCTTTGAGAATCACAAAAGAGGGGGATGCAGTGATGAGGCCATGTTCTGGGTAGAGTTGAGGCCTTTCAACAAACAGTAGCTTTTCCCTGGGGCTATTTTGTGAAAAAAAACTCACAGCACCCAGCCTGGAGCCATTCTCAGGGTTTCTGTTTTTCAATTGATTGTGGAGGCTGCTAGAGGGAGGGGCAGCCTCTGGCTCTGGTTACCCGGTGAGGAGAGCCACTCCAATGGCTGGCGCCTGAGCTGGGTGCCTTTTCCCTGGATGGAACTGAGTCTGTGAGGTCACTTCACCGTTAAGTTCTTGTGACCTGCTAAATGACTAGTTTTATTCCAAGGCCTGAGCTGGAGCTAGCCGCTCCTCCGAGGTTTGTCGGTATCCAAGATGGAGATCAGCGGTGCTGGGGGGGGGAGGGGTGGCCTTCCCTCCTCTGCTCCCTGGGAAGGAGTGAGGAAGTGGGGCTACTCACGCCAAGTCTTGGATCCTGGGTCGTCTCTGGTCTGCAAAGTGCAGGATGAAGTTGTCCGCTCCTTGTCGGTACTTGCTGGTGTTGAGTAGAATCCTCTCGCCCGCTGCGTCTGGCTTCTTCGTCCCGGACTCTCTGTGTGAGCGCTCAGGTATGGCCGCGGCTGTGGTCGCCGCTGTGACCCTGCCGCCGCAGCAGCAGCTGCTGGCAGACGCTCAGATGTGTCTGCTTGGCTTCCCCTCTCTTGACTAACTCTCTGTCCTGTGATGGCACACTTGGTGTGATTCTCTGGCTTGGGACTGTTCACTGGAACTCTGAAACTGTTTTCTATGCAAGAGCTTGTTCAGATTCCAGCTTCTCCTCCGCCATCTTCCCGGAACTCAGTTTTCTATTCTTTATTGGTGACACTGCTACTCTCTTGTAATCTAAAAGAATACATTTCTTCTATTTTCAAAACAGAGACAGGCATCCCATTGACACCACAGTTGGTAGAAATAGTAAAAGAAGCCAGTCACATTACATTTTTTAAAAGAGTCAGTAACACCTATTAAAATATTAACAACTCAAACCTACTTGTGTTTCTCTTTGAGAAATACTATAGCTGTGATAGTTACTAATAGCTAAACTGTTTCTGTATTTATACTATAAATCTTTTGTTTTAAAAGTTTATGTCTGGCCTGTGAAAATTATCTTTGTGGTTAAACTTGGCAGACTGGTTGACATTCCAGAGTGATATTTTCCTCTGATTCAATTTAGAAGACTCACCATCAGTTTACTTATTTTTATTTTATGTTCTTAGCAGAAAGAAAGAAGAGTGACTGCCAACCGAGATGGTTTTTATGGCGAAAAAAAAAAACAGAATAATCAGTTGGCTTTATTTTAAGCAACATGGAAATATGAAAATTTACTTTGGATTTGTGAAGCTTCTTTCCCATTATATGATACCACTGACCAGACTAATCAATTCTATTTTTCTTCTTGAACATTTAAAGTGGATTCTGGCCCATGCGCAGTGGTTCATTTTCTTCAGAAATTTCATAAGGATTTTTAGTATGGAAAGTTATTGAGCATGCAAGGTTCTGCGGATGAAAAGCTCCCTAAGCATGCATTGACAAGGAGGACCAGGGTTGTTACAGTTTGTTGTGTCAATGATTTGCAAATAATGGGTCTCAGGGAGATTTTTAAATTGCAGCTTTCACTCCAGGCCATGGTGCTTTTTAGGATGAGCTGAGTTGCTATGAGGCTTGGCACTCTTCAATGCACCTTAGGCAGGAACTCTAATACTTCCATTGAGATCATAACAGCTGGCCATTACAATCAATCTCAATGACATATTTTCTTGCATTTTTTTTAATAAAAAACAAAAAAAGCACAGTCAAAAGACAATATTGAAGTTGTAACTTAAGCCAACCACAGTGAAGAAATTTCACTGAATGCCTTGAAGATCATGAATCAACTCTTTACAGAGCTATGTTTAAACCATCCATGGTCTACAGTACGGACACAATAGCAACACATTTTAAAGGGGATGGGTTTGAGTTGGTTACAATGGCATCATGATATTAAAAAATGTGAAGAGTTTATGTATGTGATATGGATGAAAGCATATGAAGACTTGCCTGAAACTAAAATATTTAGTAGGTACTAAGTTCAACTTTATAAGTGAGCACCTCTGATACTCGATTTGAGCTGGTCAAACAGTGTTTTTAAATTGAAAGTAGTATTCTGGAGTTCAGTAAATCAAGGTTTTTTTGTTTTTGTTTTCTAATCACTAACATACCTTAGGATTTAATGGCCTGAAGAAGATTCTTCTTGGAGGGTGATTTAGGAATTTCCCATAACGTAATGACTCCTTCATATAAAATCAACATTAAAAAAAACACAGTATAGGGGATTCACTCAGCGTAATTTTGAGTTATTATCGAGAAACAATGGTATCAATAATCATTACATTTGTGACCTAGGGGTATACCCTTGTAGTAGATAGAGCATGTCCTTAGCATGTGAGCGGCCCTGGGTTCAATCATCACCATCAACATAAAGCATTTTAATATGAATAGAATACGTACAGAATGTGTTTAAAATTTTTAAGAGGGTCTATTGAGGTTGCTTGAAATGTGGCTCCCTCACTACACGGCTACCTTCTTCTATGTAATCTATCAATCCTGGGAAAGTGAGTATTTGTTAATTGTGAATTACTGCTGAATGACTACTTTGCTTGTGCAGATAACTCTGGAAAGAATGGAAAAGAAGAATTCTTCAGAAATTTGGAAGGAACTAGTGTGAATCAGATACTATGTTCTACAAAGTAATGTAAAATTAGTAATAGTTGAAAAAGCAACAGAATCTAGCCAGGTATTGGTGGCTCATGCCTGTTATCCTAGCTAATCAAGAAGCTGAAATTTGAGGATTAAGATGTGAAGGCATCTAGAGAAGGAAAGTCCTTGAAACTTTTATCTTTATTCAACTATCTAAAAGATATAAGTAGAACTGTAGCATAGTGGCAGAGCTCTAGCCTTGAGGGAAAAAGCTAAGCAACAATTGAAAAAGTTAAGGGACATTGCTTATTCCCTGAGTTCAAGACTGCCCAGTACCAGTACAAAACAAAACAATTTAAAAACATATCGAAGTAGGTTATTTAAACCAAAAGGTACTCCCTATCTTGGAACATACAAGAGAAGTTACAAAACAAAGAAGTGTTTATTGAAGGAATAGAGTTATTCAAGTAACATGATATTACTGGCAGTAATGTTATTTAAATCTTATTGAAGATGAAAAAAATTGCTGTAAGGTAACCACTAAAATAGGTGAATTGTAGTTTTACTTACAAAGTCCTTCAAATATTTCTTTAATTCTACTTTTTTTGTTGTTAGTCATTAAGCTTGAACTCAGGGCATGGATGCTAAATCTGAGCTCTTTGTGTTCAAGGCTATCATGCTACCACTTGAACCACTGTGCCACTTCCAGTTTTTGTGTGATTTATTGGAGATAAGAATCTCATGGACTTTCTTGTGTAGGCTGGCTTCAAAACACGACCCTCAGATTTTAGCCTTTTGAGTAACTAGGATTACAGCTGTGAGCCCCTGGCACCCAGCTAATTCTACAAACTATTAACAGGAAGAATTTGAACTTGATTTTCTTTACAACTTGGCAGTAGATAGAAGTCTGAATACCATATAAAGATACAAATGTAGTCTAGGGACCTAAACAAGAAACACTGGCTGGTGGCAAAACTAGAGATAGCAATGGCCAAGACACCAGGTAGGAAAAGGCTCCACACAGCATTTGATCAGTTGGAAGTAGCAAGTAGGAAGAGTTGACAGATTTTGAAATATAAAAGATAAGAACCTGGGATATGTTCCAACTAAAGGAAACTCAAACACAAGTTCTTCAGAACTTAAATTATGTCCACATAACTTAACATACAGATCAGACACTTTTAGAAAGTATAATAGAATTACTTGCTTCAATCTGTATTTGAAAGTTTTCTTTAGCAGCAGCAACTAAGAAACTGTCCTGTTTTCAAATACCCATGGACATCATTATAATTTAAGGTGGAAGTTACAACTGCAGTCCATTTCTAATCTCAAGATTTCTAAGAAGGTACATGGATCTTGAGGTATTTATTTGTTTATTTATTATTTTAATACTGTGAATGTTCATGTCTGCAACCTGAAAACAATCCTTGTATATACATTTATCTGAACTAGGGAAGGGAAAGGGAACAACAAAATGCTGAGACAGGGAATATATGCAACAGAGATACTCACAAGACAATATGTTGGAAATGATCTATACAACTTGAGTGGGGTGGTTGGGGGGAAGGGAAAGAGGGAGAGGAATGAGGGAAGGGGTAACAAGAAATATAATCACTACCTTACTTATATAACTGCAACCCTCTACGCATACCTTGATAATAAAATTTTAAAACAAAAGATTTAAAAAAAAGACTCAGAAACAAGAAGAGGTTTTGGGATGAGATTACTGTGTAATTAGCTACATTTAATTAAATAAGAACAAAGCTTTCAATGAAATTAATACAACTAAAAAGGTGAATGCCTAACCCAAGGAGCTGCCTTGTGTCTGTATTATCTACAGTCTACTAGCTAATTGGTTTTGATAGCTGACTAGCTTGAAGAAATTTTTTACCTTGTGTATGTATACCACATTATCTTGATCCATTCATATTTATTAGGAAATGGAAAGACTTGGAAAAAAATTATATTAAGTGAAATAAGCCAGGCCCAAAGAAACACAGGTCCCAAGGTTTCCCTTATTTGCAATAACTAGTATATTCCTGAGACAAACAGAAAGGATCAGATAAGTTGATGTTAGGTGAATGAACCCCAAGATAAAGACTCAAATGGTGTTTCTATCTTGCTATTGTTTCAAACATATTTATAAGATATTTCTTTGTTGCTTTGTATGTCCCTCCCCCATGGTATAACCCGTTTTCACTGTATTTGATGTTGGTATAATTTGTGGAGGGGAAGGGAAAAAACAAATTGTTTAAATAGGGATACAGGTGGACCCATTGCAACAATGACATGTACAAGACGTTATGTCGAAAAACGAACTTTACAACTTTGTTGCGCGGGAAGGGGTAGGGCGGGGCCTGGAAATGGGAAAGGCTGGGAAGGGGAAACAAAGGAGGAGGCAACAATGCTTGATAAGAAATGTACTCATTACATTGCCCAAGTAATTGTAACCTCTATGTATGGTATTTTCACAATTTTTTTTAAAAATTTACCTTGTCAGCAACTTTTCTAAAAATGATGTTTAACCGATATTTAAAAGTGAATAACTAAACAAAAATCTACATTGGTTTTTCTTTGTTAACAAGTACTTCTACTGAAATGAAACCCAGGATTGACAATCACTTTTCATCTTAAAACATTTTTCCCTATAAATTTATTTTGAAGTCTAAGGTTAAACTCCACAAAAAGATTTCTCTGTTCCAAACATAAAATAAAAAAAAAAAAATAGAAGCACTGATACAGTTTTAAAAAGAAACAGATTTTGTAATAGCGTGCAAGACTCATTACATTTGGTTATTTTATACAAACATGTTTAAGGAATTTACATGGCCCCATTAAGCTTTCTATAAAAGAATAGTAGGGTTTATTTTTAACTGTCTTCTTTAAATCAACGTGACCATGAAGTGTAAATTATGCAGTTCAATGTGAGTGTCAAAGTCAATGTCAGTAGATAATATTTAGCCATTTCCTCCCAAGAAGAATTTTAGGAGAGCTTTTTTTTTTCTTCTTCTTCTTCAACAGTTCTTAAATATGACTTAATCCAGAGGAGCCTGTGACTATGTATTGGTAAGTTAATGTTTTGACAAGAAATGAATCAAGACATGTGAACATTGGTGATGTATGAATCTAGCCAACAGAATATTTCATCAAAATATGTCTTTTGAACTAATATGTCTGTCATAATTTATTGGCCAAATGCTAATGAACAGTCCATCTAAACATGATTGTCAAGAAAGAATATGATTGTCTGTCAGCTTCCCACATGCCAATGATTTATAAAGTGACAAATTCAAGAGCAAAGTTCACAATATCTAGGGCAGATGAATTTTACAGGGATTGAGCACACACAATACATTTCCTCATCAGACTACTTAAAATATTTGAGAACATTGGAAATTAGAAAACGCCATCCCACTATATTTCTTGAACTAAAAATAGAAGAAAATCCAAGTGGACGAACCAAGAATCTGGGACTAATTACTAATCCCAAATGAAAAACTGTGGCAACATAATCTTTCTGATTCATGAATGTGATCTATGATTTCTTCTCTGTATTGTTCCCAATTCCTTTTATATCTATGGAAATCTTTACCTACAACATTCATTCTTTGACTATATGAAAAATGACATAGACTCTAAAGAAGTACCAAGGAATGTTTCTTTGATATGAATTAATCCTAGTTTCCAAAAGCTTAACTGTATCAATTTCAAACATGCAACAGCATTGTTTAATTTCATTATAAATTAAAATTTTACAGCAATTTTGAAAGATACTCGAATTTAAGACATCTTGTAAGTGTGCCAACATTATTTTTTTTAATTTAATTTTATTGTAAAGGTCATAAACAAAGTGGTTACTGTTACATATGTAAGATAATGAGTACATATCTTGTCAAAATTTGTTACACCCTCCCTTATTTTTCTCCCACTTTCCCTCCTCCCACCTCTTCCCCCGCAAGTTGTAAAGTTCATTTCCAACATGGTGTCTTGTGAGTATCACTGTTGCATGAATGACAACTAGAAGGTAATATATTAGGTTCAATATATGTATTAATATGATAAAAAGTATATGTTTTATTGGTTAAATTATGGAGCATGTTAACTGTGGAAACTACATGTCCCTTATAGTCTAAGAGATTAGAAATTTTAATGTGTAAATCTGCTAAATTATACAATCTAAGAATATAGAGATATCTTATAAAAAACAAAAATATTTTATTACTGATTTTATATAAATTTTATAGTAGTATATAAGAAAAATATATGTATATATATGTTATTATATTCTCCATATATAGAGAGAAAATAATACACACACATATATTTGATTTGTACTGAAATGGTTGCTTGTGTTAATCCAGCATTCATATGAATAAATTAAAGACACTAAACTATATTCCTTTTTACAATTATGAAAAAGACATTGTAACAAAGATCACTGATTTCCCAATGTATAACAAATAAATGAAATAGAAAATAAAATATTTAATTAACCTAAGAACATCATTTAAATTATCTTTGTTCCGATTCAAATGAATTGAAATTAATAACATCTTTTTATTCTGCAGCAAGGATATTTCATGTAATATGTACTGATTTGGGAAAGGTAATACTACATCAAGTTCAAACCAAAAGGAACTAATAAATTATAATGGATGGGGGTAACTAGGAGAAATCTATGTAATCTGGGTGGTATCTAAGTGGTTACAAATGAATTAATTGAAGCATGATAAACTCTATGGAGAGTTCAAATACTATAATTTTTTAGAAAGACTAAATCAAAGCTCAACAATATAGGCTCCAAGAAATTGGACTTACAATAGGAGGTAAAAGGCCAAGGGAGAGAGGTAGACAAATGAAGGGGAGTAGGAGGGAAGAATACAATAAAAAATTCATTGTATATACCACAAAATTAAGAAAAATAAGAGAAGGGGTGTGTCAAAGGGAAGTGAAAATGTTGACTAGGGAGAGATCAAGATACAGTGTACTCACAAACTGCTTTGTTAATGGGCAAAAATAATTCAATACATATCCTACAAAATTAAGAAAAGTAAAGGAAGGAGTAGTTTGGGAGGGATGGGTAATAATGTTGAAAGGGTGACATTGATCATGATATACTCTATTCAGAAACTTCTCTGTTGAAAGGCCACTGTTTTGTACAACTACATAAAGATAATAATAATAATTGCATGTATATATATATATAGTTATTGCTATGAAAAAAATCTCTTTTTACCTGAGCATTTAATCATGCATATGGAATCTATTAGTTCTGGTTATCATGGATTTTGGAAAAGAGACTCAACAACCATTGGACAAGCCATGACAGTAAGCCCTGGCCCTATGTGCTTGGCTTCCAGAAGAAATCAGGCATCAAGCCTAATAAGAATCAGGTAATGTACCTAAAAAAGTCAGGCAACAGGCCTAATGAAGCTTAGGGAGTGACACTCATGAAAACCAGGCAACCATCCTAATGAGACGGAGGCAAGAGGCCTAATGGAAATCAGGCAGCGGGCCTAATGAGAAATGCTGCACATTTCATTTTGGTTTTTCTCTCCGTGGAAGATTGTGTTGTGCAATTTAAGTGGACCTACTCAGAAACAGACTTGAGGCATATCTGTGTGATCAAGTGCAAAGGAATAGAAAAGGGAAATACCATTAGTACATAATGTATAGTCAATATACAATTGATCTGCCTTATTGAATTGTGTGAGCACAATGTATTTGAAAATCATCAAGGCCTGTGTACACCATCACAAGCAATGATTTCTAGGAAACATACCAGAGCTCTAGTTTGAGATTATTCCTAAGTTTTTAACTTTTTGTTTAGTAATCATATCCTTGTCAGCTTGTTATTAGCTATTTATTCATTCATTTTCAGTAATGCATTGTGTATCATTTACGCATTTATGAGAGTCTAGGGATAGGCATGAAGAAAGAAATGGAATGTAAGCTTTCTAACATTTGATACACATAAGAAAATAGAACCATTGCACCATTTTCATAGTCCTTAGATTTAAAAAATATTAAATCAATGCAGTCACCACTATCGTCACACACAAAAAATAATATAAACTATATAGTAAAAATTTGGGACATTTGTTAATTCTGTCAGAAACAATTAAGATGACTATGTTCTTCCCTTCATGTAACAATGGTCCCTGTGGGGAATTTTTTACCCTTACCTTCTCCTTACAAATACCTGTAAGACTTGTATTTGATGAGGACTGACTATAAAAGTATGTATTTTCATTATCTTTTCATTTGTTAAAGTTATTATTTTCAACTTAGGACAAAAAAAATACTAAAAAGTACCATATTAACTTTCTTTGCAAATATGAATATCATAAATATAATATGATAAATGTCGAATTTCTTTGCAAATATGAATATTGTATCATCAACCTAATGCAATATTAAACATGAATAACGGAAATGAAAAAAATAATCTATAGCACAAAACTACAAAATTTAATAGTTTAATTGAGAATTCATTCACAAGTATTATTTTTCTGAGAAAATATTCTAGCAACAAAGTCAATGATTATCTCCATGGATAAATGTGACTTAGAACCATATTACAGTATGTATTGTGTAATAAAACATAATTACTCTATTATAAATAAAATGTTGTACTATTTTAATTGTACCAGTAACTTTAATTTGACTTTGATTGTTTCTAGAATTAAAATAAGAGAACTATAACCTCCCTGACTTGAAATATGATACTTCTCTTTTTGACTTCAAATTGAATCAGAAAAAAACCCACAGTAACACAGAATACTATGTCTAACATGTGGTTTTCCTTCAGGAGATATTGAATTTTTAGATTTTATCAAGTCCCTTGGAAGCTTTAGGGTTCTTATGATGCCTGGAGTCAATTTTAAACAACTTTGTGATTTACTATGGGGAATCTTAATTCAAATTCAACAAAACTCTGAAAGAAGGAATGCTTTAGGGGCAATTAGGCTTCTCAAAGGACATTAATATAAGATTCCCTAATGGGTAGATAGAAGATGTAAATAAATTATATCTCTAATACTCCAATATTTTAAATAGAAATAATAATATGAGGATGATTTTTAGGTAAGTTTAAGCCCTATTTGTTTCACTGAAAGAATGAAGATGAGGTCAAAAAACTGAATATAAGAAAATGAGAGGTCAGATATTACAAAAATGCTGTGTAGATAAGTGTTATTCACACATGTAAAAATATACATTTTCTACAATTTTTAATTTGTGTCACATAAGACTTTCTGACTAAGTCATCACTGACAAAAAACTAAATGATTCAGTGTTAAGAGTTCTAAAAGTGCCTTCTGCTTACATTCACTCAGTATCTAAGTTCAGAGCCTGCTATGGGTGTTTTATTTTAGATGGGAGGGATACAGTAATAAACAAACCAAAATGCCTTTGCATTCCCCTTTATTTTCAAATTTAAATTACAAATGGTGTTGAATACTTTCTGTTGAATTTTGTTAAAAAGTAGAGTCTTTCCCCAACTATATGAATGCTGATCAATAGACGGATGCAGTATCAGCCTGATCCATTCATGATAGCTTTCTTTCCTATTGCCCTTTATCTCATGGTTTTAGCAGCTCATTGTGATCATTGTATGAAATCCATTAATTCATTAGTTGTTATAAAACAGTAATGTCTTGGTGCCTTCATCTCTATTGCTCAGTTTTTTAAAAAGATCTTATTAGTTGATTTTCAATGCTTCATCTATCAGTTTGTAGAATAATGAAGTGATTGCCTAAAACAGGACTAAATGTTAACCAATGATGAAGTTTTTTTTCTGTCCTTTGACATCATTATAAATTCAGTAATATTAACATATTTATCAACTTAAAATCTATTGCCATCCTTGCTCTTTTTTTTGTGGTCAGTTGTTTGAAGTTGTTTTCTGTGATCTTTAACAACACTCTAGAGGTCTTAGTAAATTCTTGTGCTGCTTGGTAGCTTAGGATTTATTCAGATTCTTGTAAAACTCATTTCCTAAGTGTGGAGTGACCTATATTTCCCTAGGAATCCTTGGGCCCTTTTTCAGAGCCCAGAGGTAGGCAAATATGTAGTAGGCACCTGGTCTTTCAATCTTGGTTATTTCTTCTAAGAATCTAATTATAAATTTATATTTTTGAATTAAATATTGAGTAAATAGTATTTTCTTTTTTGGTCGGTTGTGGGGCTTGAACTCTGGGCTTGGTGCTGTCCTTGCGCTCTTCAGTTCAAGGCCATCGCTCTACTGCTTGGGCCACAGAGCCACTTCCGGTTTTTGAATGATTTATTGGAGATAAGAATCTCATGGACTTTCCTGCCAGGGCTGGCTTTGAACCACGACGCTCAGATCTCAGCTTCCTGAGTAGCTAGGATTACAGGCGTGAGCCACCGGTCCCCTGCTGTAAATAGTATTTTTAATTTAAAAAATATGCTTACTCCTGTGGTTTTCTCTCCTGAATGGAGAAAAGTCTTGAAACTAAGTATTCCATTTTATTTAATAACTATCCTTTAGAAGAGAAGTAGAAATTGAATCTAATTGTTGCCTGTGATTAGGATTTTTCTCCTACTGCACACATTAGTCTTCTCAAATCTTCTTATACAGAGTACTATTTCAGAAATAACACCATTATTCACTCAATACTTTTGTGACAAGAGCCAGTCAATTAAACTTGGTTATATCACCTTTAATCTTTTATGTCCTACAGAAGTAAGATGTCATTATCGTCTTGGATTCACAATGGCCAACCAAACCTCTCATGAAGATGACAGAGTTCTGCTAATTATCTCTTTAAAAAAGATTTAATGAATAGACTTAACAACAATTTATCTTAAATTCCCTTCTGAATAATTACCACTATGATTCACTAAGAGGAAGAAGCAAACGAAGAAGACATTTTCTATCATATTCCTTGTCCTTTTCTTCTTGAAATAGTTAGTCATAATATAAATTATCTTAATGTGAGTATTTAATTTAATGAAAGAAAAATTACAATGATGACAAATGCATACTATTTAACTGACTAATAAAACGCAACACCCAACTTTTATTAAAGAGCTATTCTGAATAATAATGCTGCAAAAACTGTAACATTGTTTATTATTAGAAAAGATCAATTTTTAGACTATAATTTCAGTGAATACATTGGAATATACATATATATTAGAATATAGAATATATATTAGTGTGTAAATGCCACTGTATATGTGACAGGGAACAATTTCCAATGGCAAATTTTCTTTCAGTATTGCTAGCTATTTATAGTCAACAGCATAGAGAAATATTTTAGGCAAATCATATACTGATGCATGTTATCCAACTATATTTAAATCATAAAATAAAATAACCACACATACCTACATTGTGCATATGTTGTAGAAACAACTGTTCCATCATTCAAGAATGGAAACATAACTGAAATAGAACTTTTTGTTAGCATAACAATAGATTAGTACCACCCAAAAAGTTTGTACAAGCAGGGTGTCAGTGGCTCATACCTATAATCCTAGCTACTCAGGAGGCTAAAATCTGAGGATCGTGGTTCAAAGCCAGCCTGTGCAGGAAACTCCACAACACTCTTATCTCCAATAAACCACTCAGAAAACTGGAAGTGGCACTGTGGCTCAAGTAGTAGAGCTCTTGCCTTGAGCTGAAGAGCTGAGGGACAGTGCCCAGGCCCACAGTTCAAGCCCCCAACCAAAAAAAGAAGAGTTTGTACATCACACTCATAGAGTTAAACATAAGGACAAAAGCCCTGAAAACTAAAAGATAAAATGTCAAAATGTGGTAAAAAAAATATCCACTGATTGGAACAGTAAATTGGGAAGAATGGCTGAAGTGGTAAAATGCTGGCTATGAGTGAAAAAGTGAGTGAGAGCATGAGGCCTTTTGGGTTCAACCCCATACCCAAACCAAAGATAAAACTGGAGCAGTAATGTGAGAGATAGATGAGTGATATTCTGAATAGTGCAGAGTGGTTCAGAATACCCCTTCAGAAGGTAGGAATAAGACTTTATTTATTCTTTTTGAACATGACTGACAAGTTTTATGGACTTTTGTCTCCAAACTGCTACTACAATAAATTATATTGAAGTGAATCAGAGCTGGTTATTTTGGCCTTTTACTACAATATCCAGTTGCTTTAATACATTGATCTGAAGAGTAACACTCTAGAAAAACAATATATATTATCAATGCTGACACTATTTGGCTATGTTATTTTATTTTTTGTTCATGTACTCAGCCTTTTGCTTATGCCCGACATTTGACACTTGAGCCACACCTTCACTTCTTCCCTTTTGCTGGTTAACTAGATATGAGTCAAAGTTTTGTCCATCCTAGCTCACTCTGAATTGTGATCCTCAGATCTCAGCCTTCTGAGTAGCTCAAATTATAAGTATGAGCCACTGGTACTTGGCTTAAAACTAATTATTATATTATAAATAGCTGTTTCTTGATGATTAAAAATACTGAGGGCATACTATGTCTCAGAAGATTTCAAGTCAACCTTACATTTTACTGTCACTGTCAAATTACCATGTAGGGTAAGGAAGTGGTATATCTTCATTGTTTAGATTGCAGAAAGGTAAAACTAGAATGACTAAGTTAGAGTTTCATTTTGGAAGAGATAGAAATGCACAAGAGAAGAGAGGAGTGAGAAAACTATAAAGAAGATTATATGTAGTATATAAAGAAGATTATATGCTTATTCATAGTTAACAAGTTTTTTAGAACTTGTTAACTATGAATAAGCAAAAATTACACAAAACCTGAAATTTTTACTGATATTTTTTCTGGACACAGGAATCTGACATTATCTACAAAATGTACACAATTTTCATGTTTTATGTACGTTAAGATGAAATGAGAAATTACAAAAAATTGCTTGCTGTATGATGCCATCATTGATATAACTTTAAAGAAAGAACAAATTAAAATTATACTGAGTTTGTTATTATTTGCCCAATATTAGAAACTTAGCAAAAGACAGCCACACATATAAATATATAAAATCTGTATAAAAATAACATAATTTCATATATAAATTCATCATTTTATAATCTTTTACTTTCCAAGACAGAGAAAACAATGTAAAAGAACAGGAGGAAAAGTAATATGTTCGGGATAAGTACAGTAGACTATGATTCCATTTTTTTAAAACTGATATTCTCTAAGAAGAAAGAAGAATAAATTTAAGATAGTCAGTGCTGGAAACAAAATAGAAAAATATATGTTTTTTTAAAATTTCCCTGTCAATTGTGAAAACAAATAAGTCAAAATCTTTTTTGAGCATAGTGTGATAATAATGTAGACTTCAAAGAACACTGAATATAACTGTACATGTATCTAACCAAAAAGAAAAGGTAAACATCATAGATTCAGAAGGACAAATGTTGATTTTTAACCTTCTTTGGATATCAAACATTCAAATGGCTATTTTTCTACAGAAATTCCAGGTAGATAATCAAATATTCAGTGTGGTTCCCATAGTGATGTGATATTACATAACGCAACATCCATGAAGCATGTTATTGTTTCCTGCCTGAAACTTTTCTTGAAAGTGTATTTGACTAATTAGAATACAAAATAATTGACATTTGGCTAATTTTCTTTCCTATAGAGGAGTAAAATAACTGCAAATTAAGATTAATATTCAGTTCGATACTATATAAATATAAAACAGTATGAATATAGTAGCAAATAAATTTTAAAAAATAAGTATTTTGATATGTAGTTTTTTGAACATAATTAGGATTCAAAATTAAAATGTATACTTTATGCGACATTGACATGATAGGAACAAAGATAAAAGTTTTAAATATGCAAAGCTTTTAATTTTACTTGCTTCCCAAAAGCATGTGAAATACAAAAAAGCAACTAGAATTTACTTAGACAAGACTGAATGTGGACCTATGAGGAAGATGGCAGAGGAGAAGCTGGAGGCTAAACAAGCTCTCTCATAGAAAGCCGTTTTAGTGTTCCAGTGAACAGTCCTAGGCTAGAGAATCACACCAAGTGTGCCATCACAGTATAAAAAGTTTGGCCAGGGAGGGAAAATTCAGGCAGCTTGGTTTAGGAGACAGATAGGAGCACTTGGTGGTATCCGCAGCAGTGGTGGTGGCAGCTGCAGCCATGGCCACCATATCAACAGAGACAGCCTGGGACAAAGGTGCCAGACTCAGTGTGCAAGCGGATTCTACTTACCACCAGCAAGACCTGACAAGGAGCAGAAATCTTCATCCTGCTGATCACAGACCATGGACAGCACAGAAACCAAGAGAAAGACATGAGTAATCCAAAGACATCCTCACTCCCTCTCATGGAGCAGCGCTGGAAAGGTAGCCCCTCTCCCACCACCTGAGAAGAACTCCATCTTTGATACTGACAAAGGCCTGGTCCAAACAGCTAGCTCCAACACAGGCCTTGGAAGAAAACAATAAGAGCCATTCAACAGGTCCCAGGAACTTGACCTACCCTGTTCACTTACACCCAGGGGAAAGTTGCCCTTCCCAAGCAGAGTAATCTCTTCCCACAGAGGAGTGACTTTCTTCACCGGGTAAACAGAGACAGAGGCTGCCCCTCCCCACTACAGCCTAGGCAGCCCTCCAACAGCAGGAGGGGTAAAAGAAAAAAAAACATAAATCTTGAGAATGGCTCCAGGCTGGGCTCTGTGAGCTCTCAGGAGGTAAGCCCTGGAAAAGCTACTGATTGCTGATAGGCTTCAACCCTACCTACAGCCTAGCCTCATCACAGCAACTTCAAGCTAGAGGAAACAGCCATCTCCCTCTTTTTATGATACTCAAAACAAATCTCCCTCCCACTGAACTAGCCTCTGAGAAGGATCACAAAGTCCTGGGTAGGACAAGAGCTGTCTGCTTGCTCAAACAAACTGACTTAAGAAACCAGTCAAGCTACTGGAAAACCAAACACCACAAGCAAACCAAAGACTCCACCAAGAGACATAGGAGAGATGCAAGACCCCGGACCCCCCAGGAAAAAACAAAGAACTCTTTTTTCTACTAATTATTTTTAAAGAAATGCTCTCTTTTTTTTCACAGTGTTTACTTTAGGGGTGTGTGTGTGTGTGTGTGTGTGTGTGTGTGTGTGTGTGTGTGTGCATGTGTGTGTGTGTGTTTAAATCTCTTTTAGCTTTTGGTCTTTTTTTTTTCTTTTTGCACGACTTAATTTCTGTTCTGCTCATCTCTACCTATATACCTGGTGTCCATTATTAGACCTTATTCTTCATTGTGTGCATACTTATTTCAGAAATTGATTCCTCAATTTGCATCCTCATAGGCTTAACTCCTTTAATAGTAGTATTATTTCTTTATGCCTATATAATTTTTAAGTATTCCATTTAAAAATTTTTTATTGTTTATTTTTTCATTTTTCCTTTTTTAATCCCTTTTTCTCATTTTATCCTTTTCTTCTATCAGTATTATTTCATTATACTTACATAATTTTTAAGTGTTTCATTTTTAAATTTATTTTTTTCTTTTTTCATTCTGTTATATCCATATATTCTCTGAAATTAGGGCTTGGTTAAATTCACTCTTTCCTATTACCTCTCCACATTCCTCTAATCCTATTTTTCCCCACAATTCTCCCTAAACCTATTAATTTCTGGACTACTGAATCCCTCTGAGGTTCTTAACCCATTAATCCATAGTTGTTTGTTGTTGAATTGGATTGTGTCTGTTGAAATAGATGGTATCTGCAGCCATTTTGACTGAATCAATCAATCTGTACAACTACAGGACTCTGGTTGATGCTTGACTTAAAGTAATGTTCTAGCACAAAATTGGTGTTACTTTCATACCAAATGGGAAGAAGAAACTGGAGAAACACAAGAAAAATGGCAAGTTCAGGTATCTCAATTTGCACTCATAATAATCAGGTGACAGAACAGTTAATAAATAATCCAGAAGAGAGTTCCCAAAAAGCTCTACCAACACTACTGGTACACATGGTGAATGAAAAGATTGAAAGCCTGCTAAGGACTCAGTGTGAGCTTGATAGAGAGTGAGAAGAGGCTAGCCAAAGATTAATACAGGAATGTCGCCAGCATAATGAGGCTAACCAAAAATTAATACAGGAATCTTGTGAGCCTGAGGAAGCTAATCAAAGAGAAATACAGGAATTATGTGAGCGGGATGAGAATAGACAAAGGTCAATGGAGGCATTCATGGAATCCATAAACAGACAGCTGAAGGAATCCAGGGAGGCCACAAAAGGAAGGCAGAATGGAGCCCAACTGAAGGAAAGGGAGTCCAGTGAAACCATAACCAATCAACTAAGGGATTTAAGAATAAACACTGAACACCAAATTAAGGAAGTAAAGAAGTCCATTCAAGATCTAAAACAAGTCCAACAAAGAATTTGAAGCCATAAAAGCTGATCAAGTAGAAGGAAAGGAACTAAAAAACAAAGTACAAAGTCTTGACAATGGGTTAGCCCATGCAGAAGATCGAATCTTGGGGATTGATGACAGCCTAGATATTATAGAGAAAGAACATACAAACATCCAAGATAAATCCAGGAAATACGACAGACCTATTCAACATTTGGAAAACACCATAAGAAGGCCTAATCTGAGGATAATGGGTATAGAGAAGCACCTAGAGACAGAAATTAATGGTCTAGGAAATTTATTTAATAGGATCCTAGCAGAGAACTTCCTAAACATCAAAAAGATAGGCCTATTCAGATACAAGAAGTTTTTAGAATCCCAAATAGACCAGACCAGAACAGGACATCCCACTTTCACATTGTAATCTGCACAGGATCAATTCAGACCAAGGAAAGGATCCTTAAAGATGTCAAGGAGAAAAGATGAATCACCTATAAAGGAAAATCAAGCAGAATAACCTCAGAATTCTCAGCAGAGACAATTAAAGTGGGAAGAGCCTGGAATGATGTATGTCATGGCCTAAGGACAAACAACTATCAACTAAGAATACCTTACCTAGCTAAATTCTCCTTCATAAAAACCTTCCATAGCAAACAAAAACTGAAACAATATATCTCCACAAATCCAGCTCTAAAACAGATACTTAAAGATGTCCTACACATAGAAAACCAACAAGACCACAATAAAGGCCAAGAAACTGCACCCAAACTGAGAATCCAAGAACCATAGGTCACAGCCCCTTAGAAGCTGGATAACATGGTAGGAACTACCAAACACCTCTCAGTGCTAACTCTCAATATTAACCAACATAGACTGTCTAGTTGGATTAAAAAGCAAGATCCTTCTATCTGCTGCCCTCAAGAGTCAGACCTTGCCCATGTAAACAACCATATTCTGAAAGTGAAAGGCTAGAATAAAATCTACCAAGCAGACGACCCCCACAAACAGGTGGGAGTTGCAATCTTGATATCAGATTAAATAGACTTCAAATTAAAATTACTGAGAAGAGATAAAGAAGGTTGCTACATACTAATTAAAGGAACCTTCCTTCAGGAAGATATTACAATTCTAAATATGCACCAAACAATGAAGCATCCAAGGTTATCAAAGAAACACTACTTTTCCTAAAATCTCACATAGATCCAAAGACATTAATTTTTGGGGACTTTAACACACTATCTCCCTAGATAGATCAATGGCGCAAAAACTCAACAGTGAAACCACAGATCTAAACAGCTGAAGAGATCAACTAGATTTAACAGATATCTACTGAATATTTCACCCAGCAGCACCAGAATACATGTTCTTCTCAGCAGCACATGGAACTTTTTCCAAAATAGACCACATTTTAGGTCACAAAGAAAACTTGCCGAAATTCAGAAACATTGAAATTTTGCCCTACATTCTCTCAGACCACAAGGGAATAAATTTAGAACTCAACACCAAAAGCCAACAAAGAAAATCCTGTAACACATGGAGGCTGAACAACACATAGTTTAACCACCAATGGGTCATGGAATGGATAAGTAAGGAAATTCAAATGTTCATGGTATTCAACAAAAATGAACAGACAAAATATCAGCTCCTCTGGGACACGGCAAAGGCAGTACTCAGAGGCAAATTTATACTCTGAATTCCTATGTCAACAAATTGGGGAGATCTGAAACCAACAATTTAATAAAACATCTGAACCTCCTTGAAAAAGAGCAGCAAGCTAAACCCCAATCCAGTAGATGGAAACAAATAATTAAAATGAAATCAGAATTGAATGAATTAGAATCCCCCCAAAATAGAAATAATCAACCAAACAAACAGTTGGTTCTTAAAAAAAATTAAAAAATTGACATACCCTTAGCAAATCTTATCAGAAAAAGACGAGAACACACCAAAATAAATAAACTCAAAGGTGAGAATGGAAACAGCACCACAGAAACAACCAAGATTCAGAACATTATAAAGGAATACTTCTCAAACCTTCATGCTAATAAGACTGAAAATCTGGTAGAAATGGACGATTTTCTAGCAAATATCGACATGCCAAAACTAAACCAAGATGAATTAAAAGAACTTAACAGACCCATATCAACCATTGAAATAGAAAAAACAATAAGAGACTTCCCATCTAAGAAAAGTCAAGGACCGGATGGATGGATTTACAGTGAATTCTACAAGGCCTACTCTTCAATGAAATTGAAAGAGAAAGTTCACTACCAAACTCTTTCTATGAAGCCATCGTAACCCTTATACCAAAACCAGGCAGGGACTCATCAAAGGAAGAGAAGTATAGAGCCATTTCTTTGAAGAACATCGATGCAAAACTTCTCAACAAAATTTTGGCCAATTGACTTCAACAATTCATCCAAAAAAGCATACACCACAATCAAACAGGATTCATTCAAGGATGTAAAGATGGTTCAATATATGCAAATCAATTAGTATAATTCATCACAACAATAAGAGCAAGGAAAAGAACCACATATTATCTCTATAGCTGCATAAAAAGCATTTGACAAAATCCAACACCCCCTTCTGAGGAAGGCTCTGGAGAAATTAGGAATCCATGGAACATTCCTCAATTGGTAAAGGCTGTTTATGACAAACCTACAGCCAGCATTATACTTAATGGTGAAAACCTAAAGCCATTTCTTCTAAACTCAGAAACCAGACAAGGATGTCCACTCTCCCCACTTCTCTTCAATTTAGTATTAGAATGCCTAGCTACAGTAATAAGACAAGATGCAAACATAAAAGGAATCCAAATAGGGAAAGATGAAATAAAACTCTCCCACTTTGCAGATCCCATGAATTCCACTCCAAAATTACTGTAGCTAATTTGAAACTTTGACAAAGTATCAGGGTATAAAATTAAGCCTCAAAATCAATGGATTTTCTGTATGCCAACAATGAGAAGAGTGTAGCTGAAATCAGGAAAGCAACTCCTTTTGTAATAGCCACACAAAAAATAAAATACCTAGGAGTTAACTAAAGAAGTAAAGTACTTCTATGATGAAAACTTTAAAAACTTGCAAAAGGAAATCAAAGCAGAATTTAGGAAGTGGAAAAGCCTCCCATGCTCCTGGATTGGAAGGATCAACATTGTGAAAATGGCAATACTTCCAAAGGCTATCTACAAATTCAATGCGATACCTATCAATTTTCAAACTCATTCTTCAATGAAATAGAAGCAATCCAAAAATTCATATGGAACAATAAAAGACCCCAAATAACAAAAACAATCCTTAACAGAAAGAATAGTGCTGAAGGAATATCAGTACCACATTTCAAACTGTACTACAAAGCCATAATAATTAAAACAGCTTGGTACTGGCACAAAAACAGACCTGAGGATCAATGGAATAGAACTGATAACCCAGAAATGAACCCAGAGATGTATAGCCACCTAATCTTTGATAAGCGAGCTAAAAAAATAGAATGTCACAAAGACAGCTTCTTTAGTAAATGGTGCTGGTAAAATTGGTTATTCACCTATAGAAAACTAAAGCTAGATCTTTATATATCACTTTGTACCAGAATCAACTCCAAATGGATCAAAGACCTCAGAGTCAAAGTAGACACCCTGAAAACATTACACGAAGGCATAGGTCTCTTTAACACAGTCCGAAATTTTCTAGAAACCCAGAAACACAAGAAATCAAAGAAAGGTTGGACAAATGGGATTGTATGAAACTGCAGGACTTCTGCAAGGAAAAGGACATAGCTAGCAAGATCAATAGAAAACCCACAGATTGGGAGAAGATCTTCACTAGCCATACAATGGACAAGGGTCTCATATCTAAAATATACCTGGAACTCAAAAAGTTAAATCCCCCAACAACAAATTCTCAAAGAAACAATTGCCCAATAAATAAGTGGGCTAAAGACTTACAGAGAAACTTCTCTTTAAAGAATGGCCAGTAGACATATGAACAAATGCTCAACCTCTCTAGGCATAAAAGAAATGCAAATCAAAACAACATTGAGATACCACCAGTCAGAATGGCTAAAATCAAGAAATCTAATAACTACAGATGCTGGAGGGGATGTGGCCAGAAGGGAACCTTACTGCATTGTTGGTGGGAGTGTAAACTTGTTCAACCACTTTGGAAAGCAGTATGGAGGTTCCTCAAAAGATCCACATAGAGCTCCCCTATGACCCAGCTATCCCACTTGGGGCATTTATCCAAATGATCACAAACAAGGCCATACTAAGGCTACCAGCACAACTATGTGTATCGCATATCTTACCATAGCTAAGATATGGAGCTTGATGAAAGGATCAAGAAAATATGATACACACACACACACACACACACACACACACACACACACACACACACAATGGAATGACATTGCCCCGTTGGTTAGGTAATGGAAAAACTTGGAAAAAAATTCTATTAAGTGAAGTAAGCCAGGCCCAAAGACACATAGTTCCCATGTCTTTCCTTATTTGTAATAACTAGTAAATATGCAGGACAAGCAGAAAAGGCTGAAAGCTATGTACATATGCCATATAAGAAGATGTTAAGCCAAATGGACCCCAAGATAGGGACACAAATAGCTTTTTTCTTTCTTTCTATTGTTACTAACATATTTATAATGTACCATGTGATTTTTTTTTTGTTGCTTTGTATGTTTCTCCCCCATGGTATAACCCTTGTTTTCACTGTATTTGATGTGGTTGACTTGCATCTTGTTTATACACTTCTCTAATTCAGGGAGGGGGAGGAAAAAAACAAAATGCTGAAATAAGATACAGGTTGACTCATTGTAACAATGAGTTGTACAAAACACTATGTTGAAAACGAACTTTAAAGTTTGGCGGGGGTGGGGGGGTGTTGTCTTGGAGGGGGAAGGGAAGGGATGGTAGGGGGAAAACAAAGGAGGAGGCAACAATTCTCAACAGGGAATGTACTCGTTACCTTGCTCATGTACAGCACTTTTACAACAAAAAATGTACTAAAAATAAAAAGTAAAAAAAGACTGAAAGTAAAATGATAATGATATATTGAGAAAGAAAATAAATAGCAAAATCGAGGACAGTATGGCAATATGTAGTTATATCTAAATGTTTATGGCAATTGAAATAACATTTTTATAAGGCGTAGGATTAAATTCAGTAGAGAAAGTCTGAATACCTATATAGGAAAAATCACTGTACTACTAAGACTTATTAAAAAAACATATCATAGAAAATTCTAATTTTCATATTTTCCAGAGATAATTGTTAGTAAATATTTTTAAACAATGATAAAGCATATGCCACAAAATTTATTGATAATACTTAAGATAAGTGGGTATGAATGAAAATATTTTATATAAATTCTGATAAGTAGTTTAAATATGATAGGTGGTTACCAGAGGATAAGAAGAAAAGAGAAAGATAGAATCAGAGAAATGTTGACCAAAGAATAGTCATGAGCAAGAAGTTCTTCATGGCTGTTACACAGGAGGAAGACTATAGATTGCAATAATATATTCCACACGCTTCCAAAAGTGATAAGAAAGTATATCAAAAGTTTTTATCATCCAGAATTGACAAATACTGGGGGAAATATAAGAATTTATGACATAGAATATGTTCATGTAATTAAACGTATTACTCCACTGCAAATTGTGAGAAAACCACAAAGAAATACAGGAGGGAAACTATTGAAAGGTAAACTTTTGAAACTATTGCAAGGTAAAACTATTTCAGTTTTAAAAATAAATACTTTTTCATCATTTATCCATGGTGTCTGGTAATAAGAATATTCTGCTCTTGTCTGGATAGATCTTTTTCATGGGAATTTTATGACCTGCTTATGTAGAAGGGGAAAACAAGAGGATTCCTTCTTCATCTCCTGTTTCAGCTGAAAATAATCATGGCAAAATAGCATATTTGTGGTGATATCTTCTGGGTCCTTTTATTTTGCTTTATATATTAGTCATACTAGCTAAGAGTTTGGAAGATGATTCTATAACTGTCACCTGTAGGTTTAAAATGGTATTCATTGGCAAACTGAAAGCATTTCAAGTTATAAAATCTGTCCAATTACCCATAGGGAAGATGTAAAGAGATGCTAGAGCAAAATTGAGTCTTAGATATGCTAAAGGTATAAAGGGATGGAACAAGAAAAAGATCCTGAAGAGTGATGATTTAAGGAGAAATTTAAGATAGTGTGTTAACTTGAATGAAGCCAATAGGGGAAGATGCCATTAGCTTTATCAAATGTTATCCTAGAACAAGGTAGTGTCCAAAAGTTTTCTACTGGAATTATTTGACAGGGTTCCTTTGGTGACCAGGTTAGAGTAACAGGGGGTAAAGCCTGATTTCTGAAGTTCAAGAAAGGAGAAAAGGAATTGGAGACATTACCTATAACCTAATCTAGAGGCTTTCTATCTAAGAAAAACACACAAACCCAAAAGGGATGTTAAATAGGAAAACATATCTTTTTGTGTGTGTGTGTGTATGCTAGTCCTGGAGTTCGAACTCAGTGTCTTGGCATTATCCCAGAGCATTTTTGCTTAAGACTCACACTCTGCAACATGAACAGCACCATTTTTGGCCTTTTCGGTGATTAAGTGAAGATAAGAGTCTCAAAGGAGACTCTTACAATGCTTGATAAGAAATGTACTCATTATCTTGCCCATGTAATTGTAACCCCTCTGTACAGTATTTTCACAATAAAAAAAAGCCAGAATAATTCAATGAAAAAAAAAAAAAGAGTCTCAATGACTTTCATGCCCTAGCTAAACCTTAATCCTCAGATCTCAGCCTCCCCAGTAGCTAGAATTACAAGTATGAGCCACTGGCACCCTGCTTAGAATGATGTTTTTAAATGCATAGAGGAGCAATTACGTGTGTTTACATAGTGGTAGAAATGATTCAGTTTGGGGGAAATGAATTTGATGGCATATTATCTTAGTATCTATTTACCCAACAACTTCATCACAGAGCTGAAATTATTATTCCCATATTTTAGATAAAGATCTTGAGAAAGCAAAGTTGATGTGATATGTACCCTTTCCTAAGTCTGATTTATGATGTTCTTTCAAAGCTTTAATCATTGTTTTAATCTCTTAGCTCACTGAAAAGTTAGTTGTTTCTATTTCCTTTGTTAATTCGTTTTCCATTTTCCACATTTTCATTTCTTTTATGACTATTCTGTTTTCATGAACTCCCTTTTTAGATCTTGATTGTGGCCTGAGATTCGATTTTCCTAATATTCTATTTATATAAGTTGAGGTTTTATATACTAACAAAAGCAAATACCTGGTCAGTTAGAGAAAATGATCCTCTAGATAACTTTTCCATTTGCAGTGCCCTCTTCTGATAGCATGAAGGTCTCACCAATGTATGTTACCTAATACAGTTCAAACTCTTAGAAGCAAAACATAGAATGGAAGTTTGCAAGGGCTGGGAGGAAAGGGACAGAGGGGAGGTGATATTCACAGAGTATAAGGGTTTAGCTGTACAAAATGGGTAAGTACTAAATATTTGCTCTACATCCTGCCTATAGTAATGGTACTATTCACTTGAAAATCTTATTAAGAAATCCCATGTTAAATATTTTTATTATAAATAAAACTATAAATAAAAATAATAAGCAAGCTATCCCTAGGTAGACATGTATTTGACAGCCAGATCTGAGTGTAGAGTCTGTTTCTAGCACTATGATTCTTAGAACTTAAAGGTTTTACATTTCAAGTTAATATCTTCACTTTATACATTTTTTTCTTGTAAGATACTTATTGAGATTGGTCTCCTTAGAATCACTAACAGTTCTTCTCAATTATCTAAAACCTTTCTGCCTTCTCTCAAGGTTCCTTTCTTACTTTATTTAGATTCTATTCTTAGTAATTTTCCCTCCAGGCTGAGCCTCTATGCTTCAGAACCATAGAATTTGCTAGCATTTTCTAGCACTGTAGAAAACAGTACATTCAACGTGAAAAAAATCAACAAACAAATTTTTACCCTCCCTGTCTTACACCAAACACAAAACTCAATTTCAGCTCTGTAGCTGTCTGTGAAAAGTGTCCTGCATTAAAATTTCACTGGAGAAGCAGAGAAGAACACCTCTGATTTAAGACACCTTTTTCAAGCTTCTGTTGCAGTGACAATCTGAGCAAGAAAAATGGAGGAAAGAATTATTTTGGGCTGGGCGCCTTTGTCTCACGCCGTAATCCTAGCTGCTCAGGAGGCTGAAAGCTGAGGATTGCAAAACCAGCTCAGGCAGGAAAGTTTGTGAGATTGATAAATCCAATGAACCACCAGAAAAGCAGACATGGCTATGTGGCTCAGGGTCAGCGCCCAGGCCCAGAGTTCAAGCCCCATGGACGACCAAAAAAAAAGAAAGAAAGAAAGAGAGAGAGAGAGAGAGAGAAAGAAAGAAAGAAAGAAAGAAAGAAAGAAAGAAAGAAAGAAAGAAAGAGAGAAAGAAAGAAAGAAAGAAAGAAAGAAAGAAAGAAAGAAAAAGAAAGAAAGAAAGAGGAATTATTCTGGCTCTTGGTTTCAGTTTGAGTCCATTGTGCGTGGGCATGATGGAACAGAGCAGCTCCTATCAAGATGGCAGGAAATATAGAAGCATCCTGGTGCTGGTGGGCTTCCTCCCTTTCCCCACCTTATTCCATTTCCTCAGTGTATAGAATGGGACCCCACATCCAGGAATCTTTTCCCTTAGTTAATCCTTCTGGAGACAGTTTCACAGAGATGTGCTGTCCTATTCTCCTAAGCATTTCTCAGTTTAATCATATTCATGGTCAATAAGCACTTTACCAACAGATATGCAAAGATGTTTTTTTCAAGAATTTAAAAAATTGCTGACTGTAAAATACAAGATTTCATAAATCATATTCCATTAAAATTAAGAATTAAGCTCATCAGAAAAGGCCATAAAGGTAGTAGAAATTCTAACCAAATGAGAGAATATAGTTGGAATTATATACTTGACAAAGAAATATTCAAAATATGCAAATTACTAAAAACTAATAAAGAGGATAGCTTCATACAAAGTTTTTAAGTATCAGAACAGGTATTTCTAGAAAAGTGATCCACTTCATTAGTCATCAAGATAGTGTAAATGAAAACTATGGCAGGAATTCAAACAGCCAAGAAATGGCTAGATTGCAACATTTATTCTCATGGAAAATTGCTATAATTGGAAACTCTTGAAGTTTTGAAGAAAGCTAAAATATGTGTATTGTCTGCAGTTACATTCCTACCTGTGAACTCAATGGAAACACACTCATTTATACACAAAAAGATTTTCATGAGATGTCTATTATAATACTTTTCCTAATACTGTGCTTCTGTATTAAAATGAGTAAATATATTGTGCTTTTTAAATAAAGTAAATTCAATGTAGAAGTTCATCATTTGAAAAGCTTAGGACAGTGTGGCAATTAATACTTTAAGGCCTAATTATATGTTTGTGGTTCCATTTAGATATAATTCTAAAGTGAGCAAAAATACTCCATAGCACTGAAAGTCAGAGTCATGGTTGATGTTCTAAGGGGAACAATGATGATTGTGATGTAGATAAATTATACAACCACTTACTTTCTGAAACTTCAGTGACCTGTACGCTTAAAGTCTATAGGATATATCAATTAAAATGATGTAAAAACACATAATAAGTAGTAGATACAGGGCTACAATATGACCGATTGTTGAAATCTGCTTCATGTTTGCAAAGGATGTCATCTGTATGTCTGTGCCCAGTGGAGGACATAGGCTTTTGCTCCCATCCTGCAGTACTAGAAGCAATGTGATTACTATGTTTTTGAACATACCCGTCTGGCTGCATGCAGAATCTACTCTTGCGAAATGTTTGTTTGTAGAGGTCACATCATCATTACTTTAGGCCAAAATCCATTGCACATTTTGTATTATTTAATGAGTATTGCTTTTCTGATGAGAAAAGTTGGACACTGCTAATTAAATAGAATTAGACTCAATGTTACTGTGTCTGTCCTGTCTATTCTATTCTCTGTCCTATGAAAAGACTCAGAAAATAGTAGCTAGTCTTCACTAACTTATTTCATTCAATTAAAATTAAATTACACAATTGAACTTTTTTTTCTTGTCCTTTCTATATAACATTTTAGTTAATTGCTTAATTAAAACTGAAGCCTGACATTTGTTTCTTCCTCTTTAGGAAAAAAATGAAAAAAGAAAAAAAGAATCTCCTTGCAACTTTCTTATTCAGTTTATTCAATAAGAAGCCCTGGAAATAATCTTCTACTACCAAAGAATGAAATACTTTATGCCTTTCTCAGGACAAATATTTTTTTTAAAAAAAGATACAGTGTTAATTAAATCGAGTCAGATGGCAATTATTAGGAAAGCATTTACAATACAACTGTGTTCAACAAATGTCTCTAGTTTTCATTGTACCTTCTCCAAATCCTAGAAATACAAATATTGTTTTTTTTAATATCACTAGCAATCTAAGGAGTCATTTTCATGTAGAAATTCTTAGTTATCATCTACTGCTAGTCAGATTTAGTACTGTTGCTGCAATATTCCATTCTCCTCCAACACAATGAATACTCTCTTTATATTAATTAATGTTTTGGCATTGTAAAAAATGTTATGCCCATTAACTCTTTTGATCATCGCAATATGCCATTCAACAGATATTATCCCTCTTCTCTTCTGATAAATGAGAAAATGGAGGTACATAATACAGGGTACATAAATGCCTTATCCAAGTTGACATAGCTCATAAATGGCACTGCTGGGATTTTGATTCAGAATTACATTTTCATTCTGAAAACTTCAGGAATCACACTCATGACAATAATTAATGCACTAGCTATACTTCTTGTCCTTAAGGTACAAGATGAGAAATAACATTTCTGAAAACACAGGATTTTTTTTTCCAATTCATTCAATCATTTAACAGTGATTTACTGAGATTATCCATTGCACACATGTGTATTGTTCATATGTTAGTGATCAAAATAAGTTTAATTTTTGCTTTCCAGAGGCATAGTGACAATAAAAAGTAAATATAAATGGTTTAAATATATGAAGCAACTATCACCTTGAAGTTTCCGAAAACATAGATTTCAGTTACTGAAATATAGTAAAGAAATTCAGTCTCTCAAAAACATGCCAAATGTCAGTTATCACAGTATGTTAACTGCAAATAATTGCTTAAAGCACAAAAGAGATTTGTAAATAACAGATGAATATTGTGATTATTAACCCATCACATAACTTCTTTCACATTTTTTTTGTCATTACCTTCTGTTCATCTATTATTCAATACCCATGCATGTATTAAAGTCTATGGTTATCTCCTGGACTCTCTAGGATAATAAAATGATCTTTTACAAAAACAATGGCATTTGGAAGAATGAACTGGGCCAAAAAAGAAAAAAGACAAATGGGCAGCAAAGAAAGCATAAGTAAGAATGCTTATGGTGAAACTGAAATACAAAAATAGGTATAAAAATAAGAATAAATGGCTGATGATGTTGACAGGTTAGTCATTTAAGAACCTAGATATGGATCTAGGAGAATTTAGTGAAGGCAAATTTATTGGCATAAATGAGAAAATACCCTGAATAAAGAAAATGAGTATCTTTTCAAATGAAAGATACCAGTAATGTTCAATGGTGCTAATAGCACATCGGACAGAATGTTGGAAAATGACCCAGAGTTAGTAAAAGGCATGACAAATTGTCAGAATTTGGTGCTCCCTCCCTCCTTCCCTCCCTCCCTCCCATCCTTCCTCCCTCGCTCCCTCCCTCCCTCCCTTCCTTCCTTCCTTCCTTCCTTCCTTCCTTCCTTCCTTCCTTCCTTCCTTCCTTCCTTCCTTCCTTCTTCCTTCCTTGCTTCTTTCCTTCCTTCTTGTCTATACATGGTTTTCTTTCTTTCTTCCTTCTCTTTCTTTCATTCATTTTTCTTTTTTCTGCCTCCTTCTTCTCTCTCTTTTCTCTTTTTTTCTTTGTTCCTTTATTTTCTGTTTTTTTATTGTACATTTTAACCAACAAATCTTAATGTTTGGAAAATGATCTTGATTTTTTTCCATTGAATGAATATTTTTAAATGCCTGGTTTTGGTCTGAATTCAATATGCTTTAGATTCTCTCATTATTCTTCAAAAGAAATGTTGCCTCAACAATAGACAAAGACAATAGTCTTGAACTTCAATAAATTCCTTTTTTCTACCATCATTTCCTTTCTATCATTTCATTTCCTATATTATCAATTTTTGATCATTTGATTTCCTGTTGAAGGGTGAGAATTCTGCTTATATTCATTACCCTCCTATGGTCCTATAGCAATAGGGCTGTTCTGTTCATTTTTTCCTATTTACTTTTTATATCTATAAATAATATAGTCTTACCTTATTTCTTCTATCTTAAGTTATATATATTGAAAATAGAATAATACAGCTTTACCATTTTTCTAATTCCCTTTCCTTCCCAAAATTAAAACTCTGACATTGGTATTAATATAATCAAGGTTAAAGTTATACTACTATTTAATCATTTTGATCAATATTCATGTCATTTTATATCATTCTCAATTATTCTCCATTTTTATAAGTTGAAACTTATTGGGGTTATGGCTTAAGTAGTAGAGCACACCTACAAAGAACAAAGCCCTATTCTGACAAAAAAAAGAGTGAAAATGTATCATTTATATTATCATTATGTGACATTTCATTAAATAAAAAAATTACCTATATTTATATATGATGCCTATAAACTTGCCAATTAATATAAATCAATGCACTTTTCCCTATTATATCAAATATTTCCCATTGCTGGGTTATGTGTGGGGATGTATGTTTAGTTTTAAGAGGTGATATGTGACTGGCTAATATTTTCAACATGAGGGTAATGGTGAATGTTAGTATGTCCATACAAGAATTTGTTTATCCTATCTCTTAGTCTTATATAACTCATTGCTAATGAGGACCCTGAGGCTTTTTGCCATAGTGTTCATTCTGTGGCGATCTCAGTGTTACTTCAGTAATCCTATGTACATCTGTTCTCTGTCTTCTCTAACTTTGTGATATATATATTTTTTAAATCTCTAATTGGACATAAAATGTTCATAATTTCCTATAACTTCTTAAACTTTCAGAGGTATCTATTTTTCTGCAGGATGGGAAAAACAGATACGAAACACTATCTATAGTACAAGAGATGTATAAACATGGGAAGTTAGAGAGAGAGGACATGAGATGGAGGAGGAAGTCACTCAGACTCAGGACAGGTCTGAGAAAGTCTGAGCCAGGCTGAGGTGGAGCCTTTGAGTAATGATAGTCCACTGAAGGTCTTGAGGGCTTGCTTCTTGTAAGTCACTCCATGAGTACTTGTAGATTGTAAAAGTGACAAGAGAGAATTGTGACCTTTGCATGTACTCCAGAAGATTTCAGAGGTACAGATGTCAGACACAGAAGAAGCAGCCATCATACTACAGCGTTCACAGCAGTTTCTCTTGAAAGGATGCTTGAAAATAGGTTCCACAGCAGCCATGACACCCGAGGAATTCACTAACCTGTATTCCTCCCTAGATTGCCATATTCCCTTGAATCAGTAACTTACTTCAGTTTGGAATGTTAGTACTTAATCATTTGCCGGTTGTTATATTACTCACAAAATTGTCTTATATTGCTGCTAGTTAGTTTTTTCACTGTTGACATTCTTGATTTTCTTATCAGGGTAACTATACTTTATTTATTTGATGCTGATTTTGGGGCTTGCATTTGGGACACTGACCCTGAGATTTCATGCTCAAGCCAATGCTTTATCACGTAAGTCACAGCTCCACTTTTGGCTATTTGAGTGTGTGTGTGTGTGTGTGTGTGTGTGTGTGTGTGTGTGTGTGTACTTAATTGTCAATGATGTCTTTGAGCCTTGCTTCTCAGATCTCAGCTTCCTGATCTAGGATTCCAGGCTTACACCACTAGTTTTGGGTTCTACACCTTTTCTTTACTGTTACGATGATGTTGATGCTCTACATTGTTTTAACTTTGCTCAGTATCAAGCAAAATCATGGTATAGTTAGCACGATGTATTCTTTCTAGTCTGTACCCTTCCTTCTTTGAGAACTTCATACCCAAGTTCAAACACTCAGTTCTGTAATTCCAGTACCTTTTACACAGTGGTATTTTGATTTCTAAAGTATGTTCAGTCTTAAAACTTGGATGACTGACTCACTGATCAGAATTTGGTAAGTGTTAGTCAGGATTTGAGTCAAACTACATATCTTTGAATTGCCAGAATGGATTTACTAATGGATTTACTATGTCCTTTTCATTATCATTACTTTTTACATAGTGTATATTTGTTGAACATTTACAAATATGAACTTAACATCCTTGTGTTAGGAAGTGGGACATGATGATGATAAAGATCATGTCCTGATTATTCCACCAGTCTAATTAAATATGGGCATTAATAAACAGTAGGACAAACTTATAGAAAAATACTAATAAAGGATAACAAGGATTTTCTAATTAAATCATATGCATAATGTATACTTCTTGGAATTAACTATAAAGTACACATTTTTATTGCATAAGGAAAGATACATGAAAGCGATACGTTCATACTTATAGATCTCAAGACAATATCTCAGAAACACACAAAGTTATGCCTACATATACACAATTTGGAAATTATTAAGTAATCAATCTTGAATTAGTTTTTACCACACACATAAAGAGTACTTTTAGGAAACAGAGAGTATTCATTCCTTTAGAGATATGTGTGTGTTACATTTTTTTAAAAAAAATTTTAGATGCTTAGTTGTTTATTCATTGTAAGGTTTGGTCTTATAAACTAAGGAAATTTAAACTAAGAAGAAAGCAGTTTTTTTAACCTACTTCAGAATTTTAACTTTTTCTTAGTATTTTTGGCAATTTATTCTTATCTTAAGAAGTTGTACAGAAAAGTTGCCATTCAACAAAGTAGCATGCAAACACAGAACATCATGAGCAATATCACCTTTTCAGCATTCTCCCTCATCCTTCACACAGCCCCCTCCATTTTCTTAAGTCTGTAAAATATACACTGAATTTTGTGACTATTATTTTCTTCCTCCTCCCTTCATTTGCCTACCTCTGTCCCTTGAACTAACCTCCACACTCTTGAGTACCTGGAATATTTGTGTTTATTTTGTTGGACCGTGAGTTAGACTTTCTAGGGCATTACATCATTTGAGTTCTCCCCTGAATCTACAATATTTCTATTCATACATATGTGTACACTTGGATACCATCCAAAGTGTACATTTATAGATTTATAGTTTCATTCTAGTTTCTACATATGAGAGAAAGCATACATACCTTGTTTCACTATGCAGTTTTATATGCTAGATATTAGGAAAGATACTATTTGTGGTCCAATGCTTACTCTTGAGACTTTTCTCAATATTTTTGGATGGTTCATTCCTTATATGAAAATAATTACTTTCTACATTTGTTTTCATCAATTTTGAACTGAGTCTTCCCTAAGTATCCTCTAGAGCCACTGAAGTACTTTCCAGGGCCATTCTCATGTCCCTAAACTGTTCTGTGACCTCACTGAATTATGTTCCCTAGACTCTCAGCTTTGTCTTTTCAACTCAGGAAGTCCACAAGGTTTCTTTCTTTTGATCAGAGCCTGAAAACTTTCTCTGGAATGCAAGCTGAGGGATATCATAGGATGCTATTTATTAGTTTCCCATTTCTTAAGAATCATTGTCTTTCACTGACTGATACCTACAGTTTGAGTCTTGTTTTATATATCAGAAATTTAGTTGTTTCAAGTATAGGAGAAAATTTCCATTCCTTTCATTCCTGGTCACTATTTGAATTGGTACTTGCTGAGCACAGGGCCTTTCTATCATTAACAGTAGAATGCAGTAGAAAATTAGTATAATAAAGAAACCTTAGTATTTGAGAGTTTTAAATGCCTGGAGACATAAACATATTTTTAGGCATAATTAGGCAAATAGGTGTCAAAGTTTAAGGTAAAGGTGTCATCTTTCCAACCTCACATATTATTAAGGACCATAGTTGGAATTTTTAAAAAAAGATCTTAATTCATAAGGACATCTTAAAAAGTCTTATCAAAAGGATACTGTAAACTTTACTAGTATGGCTCGTTAAATTGAAAATGGACTTACAAAAGGTCATGGGGATTAGAGGTTAGGTAAGTTATAATTAAAGCAATTAGCAATGGATTATGTCTGATGAGCTCCCTAAAATATGAAACCTCAGATGAAATTACAAATTTCATCTGTTATTTAGTTGCCTAGTTAGAACATAATCCAAAACCCAACTACTTTCTTTACTACATACCCAGAAGTAGTACTCTCCTTTATCTAAATGCACAGGTTGCAAAGAATATGAAGTGATTTTCAAGTATATGTATGTTATACAAATCACATTTTGGGATAATAGATTGTAGATACTTGGAGGTTTCCTTTTATGGCAAGTCTAACTAGAGAGGGATCTCAATACAGCTCATTGGTTGGCTATAATAGAAAAATGCATTTAATATTATTGGACTCTAGGGAGTATTGTACACTTCTAAGTACAGCTTAATTAAATCAGTCTAAACCTCAGTCATCAATTTCTGTTCTTTAAATTATATTTTAGTGTTTTCTAACACTGTTACAGTTTCTGCTAGATTTTATTTTTGAATATTTTAAAGTGGTTCGAGTGCAGATCAGAATTGAAACCTTTGTGTTGAATTTGTGACTTGATTCCGACAGCAGAGAGACAAATAGACAGAGAGAAAGAGGCATACACACACACACACACACACACACACACACACACACACACACACACATACATACACACAGTGAGAGAGAGACAGAGGCAGAGACAGAAAGAGAAAATATGCATTTGAACATTGTCTTTTACTTTGGGCATCTCATTACATGCTTGGCCACTGGCTAGATACCCATGATCCTTTAAAATATCTCCTGAGCTTCAGCTCCATATTAATCTATAGTGTTGTTTCCATGGTTCTAAAATTGAATTCTTTTCACCAAGGAAGAAAAATTAAAATGTTTGAGGATTTGGGAAAATAACAAGATTCATTCTGACCAAATGAATGAAAATATTTGCTATGTTGACTCTGACTTATTGACGCCTGGATGTGGGAATACTTTTTCAAGCTATTTCTATGATCGTTTTCCCCAAATGAGGCTTACTTATTGAGTCTGTACTAAATAGTTTTGTTATTTATCCTACATCCATATTGCCTAATAGATTTCATTTCATTCGTGCACTTTTCTCCAATAAATTTACTTAACTTCAAATTCTTTTTCTTATTCTATAATGCTAAACTCATCTCATTTCTCAATCATAATAATCACACTCACATCAAGAAAAAAATACTTCTTATTTGGTTTATACCCAGATTTCTATTTGAATGTCTTGTACTTTATCCCCTAAGTAACCTTTGGAATACATCCTTGTTTTCACAACCGTTAATATGAAAAGTGTAATTTCCTTTACAATGCCAACGTATCCTTATTCTTTGCCACCAGGAGCAAAGACCCGGTCTTTGATGTTCATATTGTCACAAAATCCTTATTAAGAAGTATTCTACAAGTGTCAATGTATAGCTAAAAGATGGGAAATTTCTAATGTTAATCAGCTGCTTGAATTTCTAATGTTAATCAGCTGCTTGGGGCAGAAATTGTTATTCTTATCAAGGCCATGTTTTTCAGTAATTTTTAATACTTCCATGGGCTAGTTAAGAGACAAAAACTTTGGACAGCTGCTTCTATGTACCAGTTTATAAGGTGTTTAAAATATTAATTTGGTGTTAGAATAACATGGAAATACTGAAATGGGGGAAAATTCTATTCCACAGAGTTCGTGTAAGGATCATACTGTATGTTCTTTGAAGAAATACTGCATAAGCTCCTTGTAGTGCTTTCAAGCATGCAATCTGCAAGTGTTGCACAATGGCTAAATCTATTAGGAAAAGGAAACAAGTTCTTCTGTTTCCCTTTTCAATTCATTCTGCATGTAAACTTCAGCCATTTTTGCTAAATTATTACTGAGCAAATGTTTAAGGAATTTAGATTGAAAGGGGAAAGTGTAGACAACAATTAGCTTCTTGATATGGCCATGTATCTCAATCAACCCAGTATACAGCTCTATACTTTGAAAATTATGAAAAATTCTGACATGAAGAAATGCACCCATACCTACCCATTTGTTAAACCATTCCCACCCACACAGGTATAAATCTGTGTTCATATTATTTGGTCAAAGTTCAAAGAACAGTATATCCATTGGAAAGATATATTAAAGACAGTCTCAATCAGAGAGGAAAACATTAGCAGAGCAAAAGGTGAAATACTTTGTCCAAATTAAGATCTTAAAATAAAATTCAAAAGAAATAGATCACTGGTACCATGGTATAGGGTATATTTAAGCCACCTTACAGTTCATGAAGCTGGGTGCCAGTAATCCTAGATGCTTAGGAGGCTTGGAGCTGAGGATCACAATGAAGCCAAGCTAGGCAGAAGTCTAATGAACTACTCAAAAAAATTCAGAAGTGGTGCTGTGGCTGTGGTAGAGCGCAAAGAAGCTCAGGGTCAGTAACTAGGCTTTGAGTTCAAGCCCCAGGACTGGCAAAAATATATAGATAGATAGATATAGATATAGATATGAAAACAGTCAGAATATGATCAGATACTGGACCAGATTTTCCATACTCATCTTTCTTTTCAATTTAAGTTTTGTTTTTTTGTGGATTTTTTTCCTCATTATACCAATTTTGGAAGAAATGATCTCAAAGAACTGACAATGAGAAGAATATTGTTCATGGTGAAAAAGCTAAGACTATATTTACTGTATACATTAAATATTTAAGGGCTTATTTAAATTCCTAAAAATATTCATACGCAGAAATTTTGAGGAAGAAATGCTGAGCATACATGTTTATATGATATATGTACATGCATATACTTTATACACACACTTGTACATGTAATCACTGAAACAGCCTTGCATATTTTGTGAAAAGGTAAAATGCTGCTTTGGAAATTTCAGCTTGAATAATTTTAAAGGTAAAATATTAAATTTGTTTTATTTTTATTCCAGTAAACCTGAAATAAAGACTGTCACAGCAATCATAACACTGTCTATAGTTCCATTTTCTCCTTTAGTACTAATATTTTTCAGTCACATGACTTAGGTTGGTGCATAGTTATTTTACCAATAGTATCCTGAAAAGTCTCTGTCATGGATTCATTTATTTGTTTTTCTCAGTTAATTTAAAAGGCATTTTTGAAAGAAAGACTTGTAGATTTCTTGCTAAATCATATGGTGATAGGAAACTGAAAGTTAACAGTTGTGCTATGCACCTTGTCCAGTGGCATATAACCTGATATAAATGAAAACACATTCATGATGAATTCATAATAGATGTTGAAAGAGATTTTGGTAACCATGGCTCTTCTATCTCCTTAGGTGTACCATCACATGGGAGAATAACCACAACACATAATTTTGTTGATTCATATCATTAGATGGAATTCTCCTTAGATCAATTTCTAACATTGACCTTATTGCTATGAAACTCTTCACTCTCAGTAACTTCTCTAATTTTGGTACTGAAGGCATTTGGGTTGTCGCACTTGCACCATTCTTTGAAATCTTGCCATTAGTTTACTAGAACCCTATAAAATATTAACTTGTGTTGTGTGCAGTAAGGAGACCAATAAAATGCCATATGTTTGGTGACTAAATGATTAAAAAATGTCCTAGCACCTCTTCCACAATATTCTATGACATGTAGGAATTTCAGATTTGACTTGCTTAGTAAGTATAAAATACTGTTTTTATCATTCCCTTCTTATGCACTTTGAGATAGAAATTATTCCCAAGAAAAAGAAATACCAGAAATACCAGAATATGATTTATCAATTTATCTTAAGAAATAAACTTGGAGTTTCTTTTTTTATACTGCCTTGCCTTATCTATCTTTTTAGTAATTGACAGGCCATTAACATAAATAATTTCAAAATAAAAAAGTGTTTCATTCATCTTCACTGACTAGAAAAGAGAAGTCTATCCATAGATATGCACAAGTATGGGATTAATGCATGCTCAATCAACTTCAGAAAGCTCAATTTTGCTGAGAAACCAAACTTGGATAAGGAAATACAAGTTAATTACCTATTTACAGGGAGAAAAACTACAAAAAAAGAGAATTTAAGGTTATAATATAAACTTAGTCTGCTAATCATGGCAGAACTACCAAACAAACAGGAACTACTGAAGTAAGAGGAGGTGCACGTGCATTTGTAACCAAACTGTAACAAAATTGAAATGATTGAACCAAAACACAATGTTTCTACTTCTACTCAACATCATTTGTTACAGAGATCAAAAGGACCACTTTTGTTGAGTAGCAAGGCAAAAATCAAAAAAAACAAGCAAACATAGGGCAGAATATTTGACATTAAATTTGGGTAGTACTTCAGTCTGGTTTTTATTGCTGTATGATAATGCCACAGACTGGGTCATTTATGAAGGAAAAATAATTATTTAGCTTGCAATTCTGGAAACTAAGCAAAGTTCAAAGGACATAGAAGTGGAGCCTGTAAAAGACTTACATGCTACCTCATAGCATGATGCTAGGCATTGCATGGTGGGAAGGTGAGAAGAATCTATGTTTGAATCTATGTGCTGCAATAAATAACCTATTCCTCTGACACTAGCATTAATTCATTCATAGAAGTAGAATTCTCTTGACCTAACACATGCAATTAGGCCTCACCTCCCAGTACTGATGAATTTGAGTTAAGGTCTCAACACAAAATTTTGGGACATTCACTCCATATTAGGTGGTAAGCGAGTTTCCAGGGAAATGGAGTTACTATCACATAGACACTTAAATGATCTATAAATTCTCTCAGTTTTATTCTAAAAATATGGTTCAGCAGAAGTTTGTAAAGATCAATCTCTCTGAATGAGCAATTTTATGATTGAGTGGTCTCATTATCTTAGGAAGGTGAATATTAAATAATTTAGCTAGTAGATATGCATACTGTGACTGGATTATCTTGAACCCACCTATCAGATCCAGAAGCATTCAAAACATAAACAAGGCATAGGAATATTTTTGATGAATTTAAATGAGCCCTTAATTGTTAAAAGTATATACCAAATATAATCTTGGATTTTTCACCATGAACAATATTCTTCTCATTGCCAGTCCTTTGGGATCATTTCTTCCAAAATTGGAAAGCTGGCATACTTTCCACATGTTAATGCATGCTTAATTTTAGCTTAGCTAAAGATGGTATGTAAAGGTAGATGTAGAATCCACTGGGTCACTATTATGCTTAGAGACAAAGGAAGGGGGGAAAAACAACAAATACCGTTCATTTTGTTAAAATTCACTTCTCTGTGACATCTTAGAAAATAAGTGACTATACAGGTCACTTTAGGTTGATGTATGAAATAATTTTATATTTTAGCCCCATTCACCAATTCATTATATAATTTTAGTATTAGCTTAATACCTTACTTTTCATATCTGTATATAAGTGGAAGGAAATGAGATGTAAGAATATGTATTTATAAAACATTCAGTGACCCTTTGGTAAAAAAATGACCTGGGTATGGAAAGTATTATTGTAGATATTAGACAAAGTACAAGTGCAAATTGCTTTAATAATTGACAGATGAATAGACTAAATTAGAATTTTTAGCAAATTCAAACGTACAATAAAAAGAGTCCAAAATTAAATACTTGTAAATTGAATACAAACCACTGTGTGGTGGCACTGATGCTCTGAGATTTTTTAATGGTATTTGAGAGATCACATAGCATACTCAATGTCATTGATTTTGGGATGAACTCAATTTCCTCACATCATTCAACAGTTCAAAAAGGTTACATGAAAGGTGAAAAAATAGATCAACAGAGACTGAAGGAGAGCTATAGCTTGGCATGGACTGCCACATAGTTATCCACTTATTGTACGAGTCAATATAATTCTATTCATCTGCCTTGTTAAACTAGAAGGGAGAGAAACCTCAGTTAAAAGATTATAGGACATTCCCCTTATAATTTCTTTTGGATATCGTCATGCAATGAAACAAGATTTCACAATAAAATATGAACACTTTCATTTTGAATGTACAAAGTGATCCTCATACCTCAACAGTTGGAAATGTCATTTTGTAAAAGCTAAGAATGTTTCTCTAACTTGCTCACCTGTACAGCATACTCTGATTCAGTTCAAACATGGCAGGTGCATCTCTGTCAACATTAGTCACCTACAGAAAATATGGTCAAGGGCATGTCACTATTACTTCTACAAACCACGAATTGCTTCAGTAAGTATTCACTTTTTGGCCCCAGTTTATCAGAACATTCTATACAATACTGAAATACCACAGGATGGTGAAGACTCATTTTTCTTCATGATGCCTGTTTCTTGATTATATTATCATTAGTTCTAGTCTCACTTCCTAAGGTATTGTATATCTTATCTTCTCTTTAAAAAATACATGTAAATGAGACTTACATTCACAGTAGTTATATTTTTCTCATATCTCTATTATTTTGAAGTTAGGTTTTAAAGTAGATTTGGCTTAGTTGATAAATATATTTAAAGCTGGAACACTCAATGTGCTTATTATGTTGATAAAGTGAGAATTTGTGGTGTTAATATTCTATTTCTATTGTAAGAAATCACCTCAAACTTGAAGTTTAAAACAATACAACTTACAGATTTCAACAGAGCTCCTGATGAACTAAGATTCTCTTTCATGCACAGACACAGAAACTCTTCCAGGATGTAATCCTTTTCCTTGTTGCTAGCCTGCATTTTCTTTTGACTTGTGCTTTTCCCCCTTCTTCAAATTCAGCTATATCAAGTTAAATTACTCGTATTGAGTGTGTGTGTGTGTGTGTGTGTGTGTGTGTGTGTGTGTGTGTATTTACCCTCTTTCAATTAAGGGCTCATTTAATTAGATTAGATCCACCAGAAAATTCATAATAATCTCAAACTTCCTAATTTTATTTTGCAAAGTCTCTTTTACTACAAAAGGTTACATATTTATAGCTTCTGGAGATTAATATGTAACTATGATTTTGTTTTAACCACATACTCAGAGCAAAAGCTGTGTGGATAGTACTCAAATATTTTACATCATCAATGATGTCTGCCTTTTGATTCTACAGCCCATATTTGTTTTACTCATTTGAAAATTTTGTTTGGCAACAATTTCATGAAGAACTTTTATAAAGAACATTTAAAAGTTAATTTCAGGTCTCTTAAAGGAAAGGCATTTAGTATTATTTAAGTATTTTTGAATTCCAGCCTTCTCATTGCTTTTAGAAACAAGGGTTACTATTTTGGTAAACAAGTACATAATTATTAGGTTGTATTTTAGAGAGAACCAGATTGTAGCTGGAAATGACACATATTATGTGGTCTTGGGAACTTATCTTAAGCTCTCAAGACAGCTGTGCCTTACACAAAAAAATAAGTATATTATATTACATAATCCCTGAAAACTCTTCAAATTCTATAATTCTGTCACTTCATGGGCATAATTAGGTCTTAAAGTCTATGGAAATTAATTGTTAGTGCCAGATGTTTTAAATATCATTAATGATAAATTATGATATAATTAAAATAAAATTCAGAATCAAAGTGTTAATACATGCTTAATTTGAGCAAAGCTGGTGTGTAATTTACCCACACGAGATGAGGAATATTTATGTTGTTTCTATTAATTTCAATCAAGTAAATATTTTGAACAAAATAATGAATATATGGTGTGCTTTTGCACGTTAAAAATACACATGTAGACAAATTTTACTTGCCTATTTACCAAAAATATGTCCTACAGGATGGCATCTTATAGAAAATAATTGCTTAAAAATTACCTTCATATTCAGAGTAAGTATGAAATGAACCTAAAAGGCTAGGTGATTTTGTATAGTATAGCACATTAGGCAGTAGCAAGATCAGTTTTAGTTGAAATGTCATTTAAAATTATTTTGATAAAACTAATACCTGTGTCTTAACTATTTTTTCTGGCAAAAATATTCCAATGTTATATCTAAGAAAAATAGCATTAGACCGGGACATAGCCTACTCAGTAAAACCTTTTTCCTGTTATTTCTGAAACAAAATTCCTTTGTGATTTTCATTGAAAATTGCTTCTTTACCTCCTGATGTTCTCCAGGCTGCCCAGTGGCTGTTATGTTACAAACCAGGAGCAGTGACTATGTGAGGTGAAATCATATGACTTAGTATGAACTCAGGAATATTTGTTTCGAGCTCCTGTAGTTACAACTTGCAAACATAACCACATCTGTTCTTAACACCGTGTAGGTCTATGATATCTTAGTTAAAAAAGGCGATAATTTCCCTCAGATGTTTTATGACATTTATTATCTTCTAAAATTTATCTTGAATCCTTATTGACTTTCATCCTAAAGAAAACCACTATAAATTGTACTTCGTTATCCATAATACTCTAGCTTAAATATAGCAGATTGATAGGTTGTATGTGTGCATGGATACACACATGAATTTAAGTTTATATTTATAAAAATATGTATGTGTGTATTTATAGGTCTACATGCATATTTATAGTTAGATCAATCTATGTCTCTTTATCTATGCAAGGATCTGTGCATTTTTCTATGTTGCCCAGGCTAACTTTAAAGTCAATGTTTCTTCTTTGGTCCCTTGAGTACTGCGTATTACTGGCTAGCATCACATATCAAATGATATTATTAGTTAAATGAATATTAAGTCTGAAAAAGAGTGTGACTGCTCTTAACAATTATTGTACTGTTAGTGTCTGGACAAGTGCTGTTGAGTGTAATCAATACAGACAGTTGAAACAACATTAGTAGGGCAATTAGAATACTTGCTAAGTTACAGGACTTCTGGGGTGAGAAGTTCTATAATTCTATTCCCTCCAAAGAAACAGAAAGATTAGCAGTTTGTCAAAAATACACTTCCAAACTATAGTAATTAGTCAGATTGTAAAAATATGAGGAGGGTTTACCAAGGAAAACTAATTTTCTTTGTTAGGATCAGTTAATGGCAGGAACTTTATTATTTTCTATACCTTCTCTCAAGCTTTGCAGAAATCTTGCAAATCAGTAGCCTTGAAATCATAATTCTTGTGAAAACCAGAAGCTATGCAAATAAAAGAAAGGTAAAACTAGGTTTGGATCTCAAAAATGTAGCTCACTTGAGCACAGTCACTCTTTGACCCATCAATGAACCCTGGGGAAAAGCCTCTCCATGGAATTTTGTCATTACAAATAATGTCTGGGAACCCCCACTGCAGGAAAAGAACTATCTCCAGAGTGTTTGTAGACAAAATTCAGCAAAAACTCTTTAACATTGTAGCTGCCTAAGGCTGCTATACTAGTTTTGGTGAACAGGACGTCTGCTAAAAATTTAAAAAAGAAAATCTGGAGAACAAGATGTCTTTAGGGTTTTGAGAAGCTCTGACACTGTCCTGGAGTTTTTAAAGGCTATGCATACTCATGAGAGGGCAGACAGGTTCTCAGTCTCTTGCTATTGGTTGATTTGGAAGCAAGAAGGGAGGACTAATGCAAAATTATATCCCCAAGTGTTAATGCTGATCTTCACAAACAAAACTTCTCAACAAAAGATGAATCCACAAAAATTAATGACAATGGTAGAAATAAAAGGCAGTATAAATACATTTTTATTTGTAGCTCTGTGTCTCCTGAGAAGAATACATGCAACACAAACAACACCTATAAAACTATATTGCTGGACTTATGAAACATAAGAATATAATTCATATGATAGTAGTAATTCAAAGAAAGAAGATAGGACCAGAGCTTCAGTATACTATTGAAAGCATTAACTGAGAGCAGTTTAAGGTTTACTTCAGACTTATGTTGATTCTTCAATCTTCAGACAAACAATAAGGAAATAAAAAAAAATATAACATGAAGAGATAAAAATATAACTAAAATGGTACAGTAGAAAATGACTATAGAAACATAGGTCCCATGGTTTCCCTTATTTGCGATATCTAGTATATGTCTGAATCAAGCAGAAAAGGTCAGATAAGGTGATGTTAGGGAAATGAACCCTAAGATATGTATTCAAATGTTTTTTTTTTCTTTCATGCGATTGTTTCTAACACATTTATAAGATTATTTCTTTGTTGCTTTGTATGTCCCTCCCCCACAGTATAACCCCTGCTTTCACTGTATTTGATGTCGGTATAATTTGTGGAGGGGAAGGGGAAAAACAAATCGTTTAAACAGGGATACAGGTGGACCCATTGCAACAATGAGATGTACAAGTCGTTATGTCGAAAATGAACTTTACAACTTTGGTGGGGGGGGGGGAAGGGTTGGGTGAGGGTGGGAGGATGAGACGGGAAGGGGAAACAAAGGAAGGGGCTACAATGCTTGATAAGAAATGTACTCATTATCTTGCTCATGTAATTGTAACCCCTCTGTACAGTATTTTCACAATAAAAAGAAGTCTGGCAAAAAAAAAGAAAATGACTATAGAATACAAAAAGAACTATGAGGAATAAAGACAAGTATATAATAGTAGAAAAACATGGACTACAAGTAGAAAAGTAGAAATTTATCCTAATTTATCAGAAATTATATTGAACAAAATGTATTAACTCAATTAAACAAAGGATTTGAAAAATGAGCTAAACATATAATTACTACTACCTTAAGTAAACAGACAATAAAAACCCATTTAGAGTCAAAGAACAAAAATGTTGAAAACAAACAGTAGAAACAGACATATACTATGGAAACACTCAGCAATATGTGCTGGAGTGGTGATATTAAAACAAAATAGATTTTAAAAATTACTAATAACAGAAACATTTATTACAATAAAAATTAATGTATATATAAAATATATTACATCTGTATCCTCCACATTATCAATGGATAATTTGCATATATTATCCAACAGTAGAGCTGTCGAAAATGTCATGTAGAACCTGACCATATTGGAAAATGATACAGAAAATTTGGCAATATTTTTGAATGTTTAAATATCCTATCTTGTTTTTTGTCTTTCAAAGCTAATACTCTACCACTTGAGCCACATTTTCAGTTTTTTAGTGGTAAATTGGAGATAAGGGCCTCACAGGCTTTCCTGCACAGGTTGGCTTTGAAATGTGATCCGCAGATCTCAGCCTCCTGAGTAACTAGGATTACAGGTATGAAGCACTGGAACCTAGTATCCTATTTTTAATAATAATTCAAATAGGCAGAAAACAACAATGACTTAAACATGAATTAAATCTAATAAAATTTTAACGGGCAATTCACCAAAGTAAGACTGCTCTTTTTTTCTTTCTTTCTTTCTTTCTTTCTTTCTTTCTTTCTTCCTTCCTTCCTTCCTTCCTTCCTTCCTTCCTTCTTTCTTTCTTTCTTTCTTTCTTTCTTTCTTTCTTTCTTTCTTTCTTTCTTTCTTTCTTTCTTTCTTTCTTTCTTTCTTTCTTTCTTTCTTCCTTCCTTCCTTCCTTCCTCCCTTCCTTCCTTCCTTTCTTTTTTATTTCTTTCTTTCGTTCTTTCTTTCTTTCCTTTTCTTGTTGGTCATGGGGCTGGGCCTGGGTGCTGTCCCTCAGGTTTTCAGCTCAAGGCGCTAGCGCTCTACCACTTGAGCTAAAGCGCTTCTTCCAGTTTTCTGAGTGGTTTATTGGAGATACAGTCTCACGAACTTTCCTGATTTGAACCGATATCCTCAGATCTAGCCTCTTGAGTAGCTAGGATTATAGGTGTGAACCACTGGGGCCCGCCTTTAGACTGTACATTCTTAAATGTGTGCTAGACAACTTTTAAATGACTGAAGAATTCTGCGGGAATACTAGGAATAACTGTGGTAACTGCGTGCGATCAAGTTAGATGAGGTACAAACTACCAAACTCTGCAGAAGAAATAAAAATCTGAAAAGCTCTATACCAAAAAAAAAGAGGGATTGAGAAGATAATTCAAAATTTTTCCACAAGAAAAGTCAAGTCTTAGAACGTTTGAATTATGAATATTGTCAAACATTTTAAAAAAGTATGTCATTCCTTACAAAGTATTATTGATGAAAAGGAAGCAAAAGATCAGTAATATTTTCATATCCAAACCAATGAAATACAAAACAAGGAAATAAACACTGAATTTTTTTCTCATGGGTTGAGACACACGATTTCTAAACAAAACAAGTTTTTTTAAAAACTATAATAGTGATAGAAGACAATGTGTTGGAAATGAACTTTACAACTTGTGGGGAAGAGAGTGTGGGAGGAAGTGAGAGAAGTGAAGGCGGGCAACAATGTTCGATGAGAAATGTACTCACTGCCTTATTTATGCAACCGTAACACATCTGTACATCACCATTACAGTAAAATTAAATTAAGAATTATAAACAATCTGCAGTCAATTATAAGGAATAGCCATCAGGATCCAGGGGATTTATCACAGGAATGTAAAACTTGGATGCTATTTTTATCTTTTAAAAATAAATGCATTAGCTTGATGCCAGTGGCTCACGCCTATAATCCTACCTACTCAGGACACTGAGATCTGACAATCACAGTTCAAAGCCACAGTGGGCAGGAAATTTCTTGAGACTCTTTTAAAAAAATTTTTTTAATTGTGAAAATACTGTACAGAGGAGTTACAATTACATTGGCAAGATAACGAGTACATTTTTTTTTTTATTATGAGAATACCGTACAGAGGAGTTACAATTATGTGGGCAAGATAACTGGTACATTTCTTATCAAGCATTGTTGCCTCCTCTTTGTTTCCCCTTCCCATCCCTTCCCATACTTCCCCCTTCCTCCCACCTGATCCTCCCCCCACCCCCCACCAAAGTTGTAAAGTTCATTTTTCGACATAACGACGTGTACATCTCATTGTTGCAATGGGTCCACCTGTATCCCTAGTTAAAAGATTTGTTTTTTCCCTTCCCCTCCACAAATTATACCAACATCAAATACAGTGAAAGCATGGGTTATACCGTGGGGGAGGGACATATTCCCTTATTGCAAATAAGGGAAACCATGGGACCTATGTTTCTTTGGGCCTGGCTTACTTCACTTAATATATTTTTTTTCCAAGTCTTTCCATTTCCTAACAAATGTATCAATGTCATTCTTCCTGATGGAGGCATAGAATTCCATTGTGTAAATATATACCACATTTTCTTGATCCATTCATCTACTGAGGGGCATCTGGGTTGGTTCCATATCTTAGCTATGGTAAATAATGCTGCAATAAACATAGTCATGCTGATAGCTTTAGTGTGTTCTTGCTTGTGATCATTTGGATAAATGCCCAAAAGTAGGATTGCTGGGTCATAGGAGAGCTCTATGTGGAGTCTTTTGAGGAACGTCCATACTACTTTCCAAAGTGATTGAACAAGTTTACACTCCCACCAACAATGCAGTAAGGTTCCCTTCTGGCCACATCCCCTCCAGCATCTGTTGTTACTAGAGTTCTTGATTTTAGCCATTCTGACTGGGATGAGGTGGTATCTCAATGTTGTTTTGATTTGCATTTCTTTTATGGCTAGGGAGGTTGAGCATTTTTTCATGTGTCTATTGGCCATCCTTCTGTCCTCTTCAGAGAAGTTTCTCTTTAAGTCTTTAGCCCACTTATTTATTGGGCAGTTGTTTTTTTGAAGATTTGTTGTTGGGAGATTTAATTTTTTGAGTTCCAGGTATATTTTAGAGATGAGACCCTTGTCCATTGTTTGGCTAGTGAAGATCTTCTCCCAATCCATAGGCTTTCTATTGATCTTGCTAGCTATGACCTTTGCCATGCAGAAGCTCTGCAATTTCATGCAGTCCTATTTGTCCAAGGTTTCTTTGATTTCTTGTGTTTCTGGGTCTCTATTAAGAAAATTTCAGCCTGTGCCAAGGAGACCTAGGGTTTCTCCTATTCCATCCTGTAATGTTTTCAGAGTGTCTGATTTGACTCCGAGGTCTTTGATCCATTTGGAGTTGATTCTGGTGCAGGGTGATATATAAGGATCTAGCTTTAGTTTTCTACAAGTAGTTAACCAATTTTTCCAGCACCATTTACTGAAGAGGCTGTCTTTCTTCCATTCTATTCTTTCTTGAGACTCTTATTTCCAATTAAGAACTGAAAATGCTGGAACAGTGCTCAAACTGTGAGTTCAAGCCCCATAAATGGCAGAAAGACTGTATAGGGGTACAATTATCTTTGTGTTCACAAGATATATTGCATAGATAACATCCTAAGAAATCCACTGACAAAAACCTTGAGAACTAACACAGAGACTTGCAGATATATGATCATTATACAAAACCATATACATATGCTAGCACAAACAATCCCCAAACAGAATTAATAAAAAGCAACTCCATTTGCAAAAGCATCCCAAATACATTAGCTGGCTATAGTCATGCATACATGTAATTCTAGCTACTGATGGAGGGATAAATAGATCATTACTTCAAGTCTAGTCTAGACAAAATGTGAGGAGATACTCTCTAAAAAAAGAAGCTAGGCATTGCTGTACTTATAATCTTTGCTATTCAGCAGGATCACATCTCACAGATGGCCTTGACTGAAATGAAATATATAATCTAGGAAATAAACCAAAGCAACAAGGCCTTAAAATGTGCCCCAACTGGTAGTGTACTTACCATGCAAGCACAAGCCCTAAGTTTAAACCCAAGACCATCAAGAAAAACTAGAAAAAGTACATAATAATAAATTCAGTGATAAAATTGTAAAACTTGTACAGTGAAAACTGTAAAACACTGTTGCCAGAAGTTAGAGATCTGGCATACTAGTGTCTTATATATTGGGAAGATCATGGTTCTAGGTTAATTTGTTGAAAAGTTTGGAAGACTAAATCTCAACTAATGAAAGCTAGATGTGGTACAGGTTTATCATCCCAACTTTGTGGGAAACTTAAAAGAAAGATCACTGTCTAGAAAAGCCTGAGTGTAAAGTAACTAGTGCAAAATGGTCTGAGGGTAAGGGAGACATAGATCCTGCCTAGTAAGGTTAAAGACTTGAATTTAAATTCCAAACGAAAAAAAGAAAGCAGAGAAAAGAAGGAAGGAAGGAACAAATGGATGAAGGAAGAGAAAGATACAAAGAAAGAGGAGGAAGGGAGGAAGGCAAGAAGGTACAGAAGAGAAGGAAGGTTCAATGAGAAAAAGAAGGAAGGAGAGAAGGAAGAATAAAGGTAGGAAGGAAAAATCTAATATATGTGAATGTATTTAATTTTCATTTAATTTTCAATACAGTCCAAGATGCCAATAATCCAGTTGAGCTCTGAATGCAACATAACTTTTACAAAATCCAACTGGGTTTTAAAAAATTAATATGTTGGGCTGGGAAGGTGGCTCAGTGGTAAAGTGCTTGCCTTGCATGCATGAGGCCCTGGGTTTGATTCCTCAGCACCACATAAGCAGAAAAAGCAGGTGCTGTTGCTCAAGTGGTAGAGTGCTAGCCTTGAGCTGAACAGCTGAAAGACAGCACCCAGGCCCAGAGTGAAGACCCTACAACCAACAAAATAATAATAATAATAATATGATCTTAAAACTTATTTGGAAGTGAAAGGCATATATTCCTCAAAAACAAACATTGTTTCTAGATTTGCAGTTTGTAACTGAAAGCATAGTGCAAGGCTATAGAAGTTAAAACAGGTCAGTACTGACATACAGATAGATACATAGACCAAGGGAATAGAATCAAGGATCTAGAAATCAATTCTTCATTATGATTAACCAATAATTTGCAGTCATGTCAATACTCTTGAATGTCACAACAGAAGTCTTCCCGACAAAAGTGAATACCTACATGTAAAAAATAACACTGGGCTCCTAACTTACATGAAAACTAATGATGAACTCAAAACAGATCATAGGTATGAATGTAAATACTGAAATTATTTCTTCAAAACCTTACGAGAAACCAGGAATGAATACTTGTGACCATATATGAACTAGTGGCTGTTACAACATCAAATGCACAAGTGACAAAACAGATATATTCAAATTTATCAAAATGAAATATTCTAACCTTTAAACATTATCACAAATAAATAAATATTGGGGACATAGCTCAATTGGTAGGGCAGTTTCTTAGCAAGCACTCGTCCCTGAATTGCATCTCCAGTATGGCCAATAAATTCCCAAAGTTTAGGGTTAATAAACGTGACTATGCGATTTCACAAATCTGTGATACCAGGTATTCAGAAGGTGGAGGTAGTAAGATGTTGATAAAAGACCCTCCAGGCAAAAGATACAAAAATCATAAAAAAAAAACTAACTAAAGTTAAAGAAAATTAAGGAGGTGAATACAAGACAGTCTATCTTTGTTACTGCTAAACAGCAGCAGCAACAGCAAAAGCATTAAAAGAAAACCCATAGACAACAGAATCACAAGCACATTGGTCAAGTTATATATATATATATCCTCGTACACAATGGACAAAGGGATGATTGAAATTTGGGGTGATACAAAGTGGAATGGTATGAAATTTCATCATACGACACAGAGTAGTATATGATTTTACACTGAGGAATCATTTACTTCTGTAGTGTTCCATTAGTTTGGACTACTTTTGGGTAACTGAAACCTGAGGAAAGTCAAATCACAGATTCGATAAACTACTGTTTATACTTCAACCTGGTAATGCCACTTCAATAAAAAAATTGAAGTAATATAAAACATTTCAGTAATTATTACTATAGTTGATAATAACAAGAATATTCATTACATTCTTGCTTAGAAAGCTAGGACCAACTATTTCTCAATGAGAAAATGAATGAATTGCGGTAAATGAATGCTCACTCAGCTCTCTGTGCTTGAGTGTCTATAGTTCTTGGTATTCATATGATAACTTGGAGCCAATTCCCCTGGGCTCAAAGGGTGAATGTTGTAAATTATTACAAATGAACAAAAATAGCCAGGCATGGTGGCTCATACCTATAATCAGAGCTACCCAGAGGCTACCTTCTGTGGATCATGGTTTAAAGAATCTGTGATATTCTTACTTCTGATTAAGCACAAAGCAAGAAAAAGAGCTGTGGCTCATGTGGTAGAATGCTAGCCTTGCATACAAAACCTCAGGGACAATACCCAAGACCTGATTTAGAGCTACACGTTGGACACACACACACACACACACACACACACACACACACATACACACATACACACACACACATACACAAACAATTTGAGAGCAAGCAAATCAGTAGCATCATAAATGGCATATACTATATATAATATAGACAGAATTTTATAATATTTATACCATACATATTTATTTACTTATTTATATATTTATATATTCACAAATATATTCTTAAATCTAAGCACACTCATCAGAATGGAATACACAGAATTCTGATGAAGGGATTTGTTAGAGTAAAGAAGGGAAATAGAATCATAGAGAAATACACTAGATTTTAAGTTTATAAATTTTATCTCTTAAAAAGGAGGTTTAGAGAAAAGGTGAAGATTAAAATTTTACAAAACTGGTGGTATACCAGTTTATTAAATGAGCCTCATCTTTTTTAGAATCTTGATATTTTTGAAAAAGAAAATACAAAATAAATCACATGAACTTAGAGAACCAAAACTAAAGTAAAAGTAGCAGTCTGATCTCCTGCATTTATCGTATACATTTGTCTGATTTGGGGAAGGAAAGGGGAATAACAAAATGCTGAAAAAGGACAAAGGATGACCCAATGCAACAATGATACTCACAAGACACTAAGTTGGAAATGAACTTTACAACTTCTGGTGTGGGGGGTGGGGAGGAACAGTGGGAGAAAAACAAAGGAGTGGGTAACAATGTTTGACAAGAAATGTATTCATTCACTATTGTAACCATAACCCCTCTGTGCAGCAACTTTACAATAAAATAAAATTTTAGAAAAAGGAATAAACATATTCTCCAAAGAAAAACCTGAAAGGAGTGATAAATGAAGACATTTGAGACTATTCCACCTTAATTTCTTGTTCTAATCTAACTGTACTGGGTTGATTGTATTACTTTTAAGAACAAGATGCCAACTTTAGTGTCTTTATTGACTCTAGGACTTCACTTTTTTTAATTTCATAATCGTATCTCATAAATGTCAAGTACATCGTGCCTGAAGCAACTAGAATGTGTTAACAATGAATCGTTTGTCGCTTAAAAGGATTGTTGGAATGCATTCTACATGTTTAGATAAAAATAAAATATAGATTTGAGGGGGTTAAAATAGCAAAGATTCTCTAAAATAAAAACATCGACCCAGACAATTGAAGGGGAGATTTCAGTATTTGACTGAATAAAGATATACTAAGCAAATTGGCTCAGTGGAAAAGCATCTTGGTAAGTGATAAGAAAAATGGGCTCTGGAACATTGAACTGGATGAGAACAGTGCGTATTTATGCACCTGCCATGAGTCATTTGTGTGAAACTGCTCTATGAATGCCATTTGGGATCAGCTTTAACTCTGAAGTTTTTCAAATTAAAAAAAATAGCTGAAGCCTTCTCTGACTTAGAAAGGAAAACAATCAATTTTGATTATCTAAATACAATAGATATGATGAGGCTTAAAAATGACTTCTTGTATGGAGAGTCAATGAATGGAAGGAAGGAGGCAAAAGCCAAATTTAATAAGTCAATTAAGTTCAAAGTGTACAATAAGTAGGAGGAAATAGTTGTGCTGTGTTGTCTCCAAAGATGGATTAAAATCAAGAAGAAAAAACAAACAAACAAAAAAACCCAAGACAACTCAATGATGCCAAATCCAGGACACTAACAAGACAAAAAGCCTGTGCCAGGTACAATTAGCTGCTTGTCAGTGTTCCTGCAATAAGCACTGTATAATTCCAAAGCCCTTCTGAGCTCTGCCTCAAAAAGAACATCAGATGAATTGGGACTCATATGTAACCTGAACTCCTATGTATAGAAACACAGGTTCATCATATTTCACTGGGTGTTTTGATAGAGAAGACTAGATAAAATTATAGAAAAGATTATTTCCCACATGTGCTTAAAAAAGAGCTCATCAGTTATGCAGCAAGAGTACTGGACTGGAGAAACAAGAGGAAGATAATCAGAATTTTCCTAAGCCCCGTCTCCTGTTTATGCTTTGTCACTTACTGTGACACAAATATAAAGCAATATAATCACCCTGTAGTGGTATTACAAAGCTTAGTGGATAAGTACATAGATGATTTTAAATAAATTCTCAATTCAAATGTAACATTATTTATTCATTTGCCAAATGCTGTTTTAGTACAACATATCAGGTTCTGGTATAAATGCTTTAAAGATATTAGCTTGTTAATTCTCAATACAGTTCTATTAGGTGAATATTGTGAAACTTACTTTAAGCTTTTTCCATGGTAAGGAAGTCTAAATACCTTGCTTGCATCACACAGTTGAGTCTGGAGTCTCTTGAGGATATGATTTTACCTTACTGTATCAGGTATACATACACCTGATACACAGTCAAAATACTAGTGCATTAATTCCAGTGGATCTGGAGAGTAAGTATGAAAGGAAGGATTTTGGAGAGAAACAAATTGAAGGATTATGTGAAAAATGAGTAGAGATTTTGTAGAGGAAAGGGAGATAGATATACCAGGGGAAAAAATAATTTCATTCACTTTTGGTGTATTAGCAAAATTTTACATGTGGTCTAGAATAAATAAAGCAGGAAACTAGATACTTGAGAGTCACGTCTAAAATGTTGGAATATGAAACATAACTGTGTGCCATGCTGTAAAAGAAGAAAAGGAAAAGCTTAAATCATTTGCCCGGCACGCCTGTAATCCTAGCTACTAAGGAGGTTGAGATCTGAGGATCATGGTTCAAAGCCAGCCCACGCAGGGAAGTCCATGAGACTCTTATCTCCAATAAACCACTCAGAAAACTGGAAGTGGCATTGTAGCTCAAGTGGTAGAGCACTAGCCTTGAGCTGCAGAGCTCAAGGACAGCACCCAGGCCCACAGTACAAGCCCCACGACCAGAAAAAAAAAAGAAAAAAAACCTCATCAACTCATCTTCAGACACATTGACTAGTATCTAATACCCACAATAATGGAAAATTACCAATATGGTAGAGAACTTTATTAAATTCCATTCTCAATCACTGAACTAATGTTAAATTAATATGAATTTACTTTCAGTAACTCACTAATATATATCTAATAAAGAAATACTTGAAAAGTCTAGCTTATGAAATAAAGCTAAATATTCTGTAAATCATACAGCACAAACCAGGCATACATAATATTCAAGATTTTTCATAGAATTAACATGAAATACAAATGTCTCATAAGCCTTTAAATTTCTCTCCACTTGACCTACCATATTTTAAATATTATTAAATTTAACTTCTGCTCCCTGAAAACTTACCATATAGTATGCTGGAATGCCTATGCAAGTAAACTAGGGAAAAATTAAAGAGCAAATATGATATAATTAGATGTATATCATGCCCATAAAACATAGGAAGGAAATAAACCTCGAATGAGCACATCATTTCTTAAAGGAAATAATCTGGCCACTGAAGGAAATATTAGATTTGAATTGGAAAGGTTGGTGGAGAAAACTTTTCTAAGTATACAGACAAACAAGAATTTGGAGGGTTGACTTGAATTTGATTTCATGATTCTAATGCCATACACATGAGCTAGAACAAGTGATTTTAACTCTATTTCTCATTTTTCAAATGCTGATAATAGCTGTACCTATTTCAAAGGATTTGTATACAAATTTATAAAAAGCAAATTAACTGAATTTGCTACTTTTAAATATTTATTCATTCACTCATGCATTCAGGCAACTGAGCTACATCTAGCCTCCAAAGAAATAGATTTTATTTTATTTTATTTTGTCGGTCATGGGGCTTGAACTCTGGGCCTGGGCACTGTCCCTCAGCTCTTCAGCTCAAGGCTAGCACTCTACCACTAGAACCACAGCACTACTTCCGGCTTTTTCTGCTTATGTGGTGCTGAGGAATCGAACCCAGGACCTCATGCATGCAAGGCAAGCGCTCTACCACTGAGCTACCTTCCCAGCCCCAAAGAAATAGATTTAATGTTGAAAGCCAAGAACAGTGACTAACATGAAGGGTATTAGTTAAGTGCTCATGACACTATTATTATTATTACTATTATTATTTATAAGCCAATAAATAAGAAAAGTAGATTGTGCGATACACTTACAAGTTATGGCCAGTTAATTTACATCAATAATTTTAGTGGCAGGAAACTGCATATGCTTAGAGGAAAGATAATGAATATACAAAGATTTAACCTAAAGGAAGTAAAGAAGTTGACTGAACACCCATTTATTATCAATCTTGCTCCTCCATCCCAGCTTTTCCCCCGTACATGACATGAAAATCTCACTTAAGGATACAGAGAAAGGAAGGAAATGGGAGGCTGGATAATAAGTCTAAATATCTAGTAAACTTGAACAGTGCTGAAATAGAATATCCAAACAACTGTCAAAAGAATAAAAAGACTTTTTTTTTTCTTTTTATTGACCAGATGCTACCAGGCCAGAACAAGCACAGAAGAGAGTCCCCAGTATGATGCAAGGCTTTATTTTGACAGGTTTGATTTATGAAACAGATGATTTGTTATTTATTGATCAGAGACTGGTTCTACTCACCGAGTTAAGAAGAAGCTTGATAAAAGGCAATCATACATCTCATTTGGTTATGAGCAAAACTAGCTTCTATTGGCTTGCTGTGTCAACTGACTTTGATGCTACAACATCCAGATGTTCAACATGTGCAAACTTCAGAAACAAAACAAAACAAAATGGGTCTTTCTGCCAAAAAAAAAGAGAGTAAACATTCCAAACATGTTCCACGAGAAAGAAAAAAAGCTCATCAGAATAACACAATATAGTCTGAAACACACATTTTGTAGAAAACATGTTCATTGCATTTTTTTAAAATCTTTTGTTTATTTAGTAACTGTGTATTGAGGATTTTCTATGTGTGACATTGTACTGACATTTAAAATGTTCTGTATGCAAATGACACCTACGTTAGCAGAGTCACAGGAAGTTACTAATTCAAATAAAATTTTACCAACATGCTCACAGCAAGCCTGATGTGTTTTCATCTTCCACAATATCAAAGCTCCTATTAAGATAATTATTGTTCATTCTCCGTTTCATAACACAATTGCCATTTGTTCCTTTTTATTCAGGAAATTCCTTCAGCTTTGTTTTGTTCCCCAATCATTCCAGCGGTAATCTACACATAACTGGGGTCTGAGATAAGATTCAGAACTTTCCAGTCAGGGAGTATGGAAGTTCCTATATTTTAGTTTTGAGCTCAGGTGATGACAAAATTTGTACATTAATTGTACCACAAAATGATTTTTTTTCCAGGAACTATTAAATGGTTCAAAATACAAAGCCCTGTGTTGTCAATTAAGAACTTAAAATTTCCCCCTCTTTCCTAAGTACACTTTAAACAAGGAAACAATAAGCTTATCACTTGAAGTTAGGTGTAAAATTTTTTCAACAAATTTACTGGGAATGACTTCATCCTAGCTAATTCATTCATATTTATATTTAAAATAGATTTTCTTTTTCTTCTTACCATTATATGATAAATAGATATTGTTATCATCCTTAGACTTTAACAAAACAAGTTAAACACATACTGCATTATGGATAATATACTCATTATCACTTTAAGAGTACTAAGCTGTACATTTGATAGCAATCTTCTTAGCAATTATAACAAGCTATCATATTTGCCATAGTGTCACTGAGTATCTTGAGTATCTTGTCTTCAAAAGCAAAATCTCCTGGAAAGCAGACATTTTCCAGCTTTCTCGTTTTCATTATAAAAATCAGTTGAGTACAGAGCTCAATGAGAAGGTTACAGAATTGGACACAAGTAGATTTGGTTCTTGGGTTGGCCTCTTAAGCATAAATTGACCTATGAATCTTTTTCCTCTGTCAGTTTGGGATTGTGATTCATATTCTTGTTGGGTTGATGGAATCTAATGACACTATAACTTTATGAAATGACTATCTCAGTGCTAGGCTAACTACCTAGAATGATAATAAATCTCCATTCATTCTTTTTACTTGTTGGCTTTTTGGAGGTGATGGTGATTAAGCAGATAATTGGGTGTTTAAAATAAAAGTCAAAATAATGAGAATAGTTTAGTTCCCTGTTAAAAATCATTGGCACCACCTGTGGCTCATGCCTGTAATCCAAGCAACTCAGGAGGCTGAGATATGAGGGTTGTACTTCAAAGCCAGCCTGTCAGGAAAGTCTGAAAGACTCTCATTTCCAATTAACCACCAATAAAAGCTAAAAGTGGAGCTGTGACTCAAATGGAGTGCTAGCCTTGAGAAAATAAAAAAAAGCGTAGAATATCACCCATGCCATGATTTTACGCTCCAGGGCTGTGCACGTGCACACACACACACACACACACACACACACACACACACACACACACACACACACACACCACACACACACACACACACACACACACACACACACACACACGGCATTAATCTGGAGAATATTACCCTTCAGCATATTGGATATAGAATCATCCAAGTTTCAATTTATTCATTACATCTCCCTCGCTTAAGATAACACATACCAATTAATTTTCAAACCTTGAGAAGTCCATATTACATTATTATTTTTTGTAGTTAGAATGAATCAAATTTACTGATTAACATAAAAGACAAAAGCTGCTTTGTTGAAGATTATTCATCATATGTCTACTTAATTTATTCATTTGTTCATTCAGAAAACTTATGGAGCACCAAATTTATGTCAAACAAATGCAAATTACACCACAGTCTCCTTATTTTATTTATTTTTGTGCCAGTCGTGGGCTTGAACTCAGAGCTGAGGCACTTTCCCTAAGCTTTATACTCAAGACTAGCACTCTAGCACTTGGATCACAGCTCTGCTTCCAGCTTTTGGGTGGTTAATTTGAGATAAGAGTCTCACAAGTGCTGGGAAGGTGGCTCAGTGGTAGAGCGCTTGCCTTGCATTCCTCAGCACATAAGCAAAAAAGAAAAAAGCTGGAAGTGGCGCTGTGGCTCAAGAGTGGTAGAGTGCTAGCCTCGAGCTGAAGAGCTGAGGGACAGCACCCAGGCCCAGAGTTCAGGTCCATGACCGGACCAAAAAAAAAAAAGTCTCACAAACATTACTGACCTGACTGGCTTTGAACCATGATCTTCTGATCTCAGCCTCCTGAGTAGTAAGGATTATTAGCATGAACCAGCAACACCCAGCTGGCATTATCAGTGTCTTTTAAACACTGAAATACTGTTTAAGTTGGATAGCATATATCAGCCCCCTACTTTAGTACATTAATTTTAACACCATTATAAACCAAGCACCAAGGGAAGTTTCCACTTGTTCTTGACAGGTGCTCTGTAGCTTGCTATTCATATGCAATCTCATTTGATTCCGACAACAAGTACACTGTCCACATTTTACAGATAAAGATATGAAGTTTAGGGAAAATAAATGTTACACATAGTCAATTAATTAAAAGCTGAGTTTGATTCTGCTTAAGGCACCAAATTCACTACTTCTTTCACCGCACATAAGACATGCCTGGATTCTTTTGTAGTGAATAAACAGGAGGGAAGGTTTGGTGATATGTTTCGACAGAAATTTCTAAAATTTCAGAGATCTTAAAAAATTAATAAATGATAAACTAAATATTTCAAACTAGCAAGAAATGCAAATTCAGTGAAATATATCTCTGAACATTTTATGGTTTTAGCTATTGTCTTCTCATAATTTATTATGTAAAAGTTATTGTGTAAAATTCCTTGAGTGTACAGTCTTTCAGATTATTCATTAATATTACTGAGCATTCCATAAGACAATATTTCAAATCTGCACTTAAGCCAAGCCGTCAACCCACACTTTAAATCCTGACTATTTGGAAATTATGACAAAGATATTTGGTGCATAAAATGAGAGTCTACTTTCTGACTTGTCATTTTTCAGAACTGGAAGGCCAGCATACAGGCTTGAGTCACTGGCTTGAAAATGTATGGTTTTAGCCAGGTGCCAGTGGCTCACGCCTGTAATCCTAGCTACTCAGGAGGCTGAGATTTGAGGATCATGGTTCAAAGACAGCCTGGGCGGGAATGGCCGTGAGACTCATTTCCAGTAAACCATCTAAAAAACCAGAGGTACTGTAGCCCAAATGGTAGAGCCTAGCCTTGAGCTGAAGAGCTAAGGGACAGTGCCCAAGCCCAGAGTTCAAGCCCCATAATGAGCAAAAAAAAAAAAAAAAGAAAAAAAGAAAATGTATGGTATTGCTGCCACTCATATCTAGAAACTATTTAAACTATTTTCAAACTTGGAATTGTGATTTGCATCCATCACTGTGGATGTCAAGATGTCGGTAGAATCACACTGTTAAAACAGGTCCAATGGGGAATGTGGAAACAGTGAGGTGAAGCCCATGTCACCAGTAAATTTAACACATAGATAAAATTAAATTGTGTTGAAAGATAGACATCATGTTACATGTATGCTACATCGATGTAATAGATACCAATGTCATTTTCACGTTCCTTTCAATGTACTTTGATCCATGCATCTTGTTTCTTCTAATACAGTTACGTGGACTAGAATTTTCTTGCCTGAAAGGCAGAAATTTCACCTTCCTTTACCATATTTCCAGCAAACTCTTAGCAGAGACTCTAGCACCTCATGAAAGTTCAGTCTATAGTTAGTAAATAGCAAAAAAAAAAAAATCAGTGTCTTTCCTTTACCCGTTGTCTTAAATTTTTATCAAAAATAGACATCATGAATATAGCACATTTTTTTATTCTAAAAAAGTTCTGGGATGATTTAATACAGATACTGTTGGTGGTGTGATCTATTAATCAAAGCTATTGAGAAAGCTTAATGTGATTAATAGATGGTTATGAACACACAATATCCCATTCTGGCCCCTTTGTGACTCTTAATCTCATCTGAGTCTTTATAGTTTATCTCCCCTGTAAGAGTTTAAAAGTATAAAAAAGAATTGTTTCAATTATAATTATGTTTGTTATACATAAGTAAAAATGCTTTAACCACTATTTATATGCTTCTATCATCTAAAAATTCATAATCTGTACTTAAAAGTACACAAAAAGGACCAAAGAAGAGAAATTCAGTTTTTATTTTATTTTTAACTCAAATCTTAAACACTAGAGAACAAATGAGTATAAAGGAGTCACCAAGCCCACAAAATTCTTTTTGCCATGCCATATTGTTACACTCCCAAAGAAAATGTCACAAATGAAGCTAATCACATTTATATTCCTAGGGATATTATCATAGGAAAAAAGATCCATTTTAAAGTACTTGTGAATTTGATCAAAGGTAAGATGTTTAAAGAAAAGTATTATTGCTGAGGAAAAGGACAGGTTTTTGCCTCTAGTCAAAATACTCATATTTTAAAAAAACAAATTGGCAGATATTAGAAGCATAAATAGCCTTTTTTGCCACATAAACTGGCATCTCTAGTAAATATTCTCCATTTGATTACTGAAAAAAGTTTATATTCTCAAGCTATTATTAAATATTACCTTAAATGAGAATCAAACTAATCTAAAACACACTTTTGGTGTCAAATTAAACCAAACCAATGTCATCATAAATTCAAAACATGGCCAGAAAAGTGTATGTCTTGGAAAAACTGTCACAGGGTATCTCTACACATAAAGCAGATCACCAAATCTAAGAGAATAATACAAACTACAGAGCAGCTCTCTGACAGGTTTCTCCCATTTTAATGAAACAAGTTTCAGCGGAAAACTTAAAAGATTAAAATCTCACAACATAATAAGACCTATACATTTTTCTAGGGCTGTCTCTGTGATCAAGAATGAAGTACAGATTTGGCAGTACTTCCATAAATGAATCAGTGGCCACAGTCAAGGTAAATGAGACACTAAAACATCTGCATTTTCCAGATTAGATGTCTAGCTCAATCAAAAAGAGTATAGATTGTCTGAATTTCTGATTCCTGATATATTGAGTAGATATACACAAATTTCAAGTAATAATAATATCCCAAACAACATACTCAGTCTCCACAACTTGCTGGCTTAATTTCATTTTATGGTATTATATTGAATTATACCATTTTCATGGTTTAAGAAAATTTATGATAGAGTGCTTATTTAGAAGGCATGAAGTCTTCAGTTCACACCCTACACTGCCAAAAATATGAGAAAATAAAACACATGTGAAATATTGAGTCAGTTCTTTTATATTGAAATATAAAATCTTTATTACACTCAATTGATTGATAAGTTTATTATTAAGCAATAGAAAAACTAGTTCTAGGATATGTGCATGGTGACATATTTTGTTAGGGAATTTTGTCATGTTTTTTTCTTAAATAAAAACAACACAATGTTCATCCACTATTTGCTCACATTAGAAAAAGTGAATTTTTTATATCTGATAATATTAAAATACCATAATTTCTGTAAAATAATTTATATGTTCTTGTTTAAGAAGCAAGTCCTAAAGTGACTATGGAAATATTTGATGACATCACTTTAAAGATATAACTGACACATAGATTGCAGTCTTTTTTAAATATTAAATTTTAAAAGGCAATTATTTTGTTTACAAATAAATATGCAGAAAATGTGAGTCATTTTTGTTGCTTTTGTATCTATTGAATTTGTGAAATTGACGCTGGCAGATCAAATCAGAAGTATCCATTTGAACATGGACACGGGCAGGCATTTTGATAACTTGCTACCAATGAGCTGAATTGTATTTACTTAATTCTATAATTGAACAATTTTTTTCCAAATCATTTCCTTTTATTTGTTATACTATTTTTTTCTCCTTTGTGAACACATTCATTATAGATCCATCATCTGGGTAGATATGGACCCTATTAATGAGAGAAAGACCTCCAACAACTGTTCACGACTTTTTGACTCTGATGAACTAATTAGGAGGCAGATAATTCATTTAATTGAATTAGGGAGGATTAGGAAGTTCATTGAGTAATACAGAATGCCAACAGGAATAGATACATAAATATAAACAATGAGCTTTTGGTATGTTCTAGCCTCATCTGCTCCCCAAAATAAAATTAACCTAGTCTTAAATCATTTATAGCCATCTCATTATGTATGATTGAATAAGACTGTTATGAGCAATCCATGGAAAATACTGGAAAGTATTGGAAGCTCATTTTGAGGGATAGTAAATATTGATGTCACCCTGCTGTGTACATATGAAACATGCCAAACACATGTGCACCAACTCCCTAAAGGTATAGAGGAGCCTCCTTCATGTACAAATATTTAAAAAAATAGGGCTAATTACACAATACAGGTGGGGGATTTCTCTGGAATCCTTAATACACAGAATTTGTCCCATTCATTAAAGTATAATAAAGAATAAGGGAGTGAGAGTATTTTCCCAATTTATTACAAAGATAAATGCCTTAGAAATAATTTTATTACAAATAAAATTATTTTATTGCAATAACTAGTATATGTCTGAGTCAAACAGAAAAGGTCAGATAAGTTGATGTTAGGGGAATGAACTCCAAGATAAGTATTCAAATGTTTTTTTTGTTTTTTTTTTCCTTTCATGCAATTGTTTCTAACATATTTATAAGATGATTTCTTGCTTTGTATGTCCCTCCCCCACGGTATAACCCATGCTTTCACTGTATTTGATGTTGGTATAATTTGTGGAGGGGAAGGGAAAAAACAAATCATTTGAATAGAGATACAGGTGGACCCACTGCAACAATGAGATGTACAAGTCGTTATGTCGAAAAATGAACTTTACAACTTTGGTGGGGGGTGGGGGGGTGGATCAGGTTGGGGGAGGGGAAGAGTATGGGAAGGGATGGGAAGGGGAAACAAAGAGGAGGCCACAATGCTTGATAAAAAATGTACTCGTTATCCTGCCCATGTAATTGTAACTCCTCTGTACGGTATTCTCACAATTAAAAAAAAAAAAAAAAGAAATACTTTTATTTAAATTCATTAATAGCAAGGCATATGTTGAACGTGTTGTAATTTATATAATTCAATTTGTCTGTGATAATCTTCTGACACTCTACTTCATGACATGAAAGATATTCTAACAAAAATTACTCTTGATGGGGCTGGGAAGGTGGCTCAGTGGTAGAGCGCTTGCCTTGCATGCAAGAGGCCCTGGGTTCCATTCCTCAGCACCACATAAGCAAAAAGAAAAAAGCCGGAAGTGGCGTTGTGGCTCTAATGGTAGAGTGCTAGCCTTGAGCTGAAGAGCTGAGGGACAGCACCCAGGCCCAGAGTTCAGGCCCCACAACCGGATCCAAAAAAAATAAAAAAAATAAAAAAAATTACTCTTGATAAAATGCAGTAGATACAATGGAGTTGTGATAGTTGTGATAGGTTATTGAGAGATGACAATTTCTTTACCTAAGCAAAAGAGAGGAGGAGAGAGAGAGAGAGAAAGAGAGAGAGAGAGATGGGGGAATCGGGTGTATTATAAATACAAGGAGGGTAAGTATAAGTGATATGGTAACCAAAATGGAAGAAATAGTTTATGAAATAGGATCAAAGATAATGCTCACATGCTACATCTCACATAAAGCTTCAGTGGATAAATTAGATATATTAACTAAATGGCCCCCAAATGCTTACTTTAATGTATGTGGTTCTACTCTTCACAGTCATACTTAGTTCCAGGATCTTATAGATTTTTATCTTCCACATCATTCCGTTCAAGGTTGTCTCATCTTTTGTACTCATGGGTTGACACCTTCTGCAATATTTCTCTTAAGTCTTTTCACCAAGACCAAGTTATATTCTGTGTATGACTATGTCTTTCCTAAATAAGGATTCAGGATGACCCATTGTAACAATGAGATATACAACAGCATGTTGAAAACAAACTTTACAACTTTTTGAGGGCAGGGTAGGAGAGGGAAGGGAGGAGTTGGGGAGGTGGGAAGGAAAAGGATGATAGGGGAAATATAAAGGAGGGTGTAACAATGCTGGATAGGAAATGGACTCATTACCTTGCTCATGTATCTGTAACCCCTCTGTATAGTATCTTTTCAATAAAAATATATTAAAAATAATAATAAATAGCTTCAAGAAAATCTATACCTTTGCCTGTCTGACACCTGATAGAGTAAAGAAATGTCACTTTCTCATGCACTTGCTGTTTCCAACAAGATGATAATGCCTGGCAATGGTGGAACTGTAGAGGAAATATGATCATATGTAGTGCAGGAAGTGTCTCACCTCTAGAACATAAATAGCTCACCCCACCTCTCTTGTGGTTACAGAAAAGCAATATAAACAGATCAGAAACAACTAAGTAGTAATTATTTTTATGGATTCAGGATAGTCAATTTATGCTTGGGGGTTATGGTCATAATGCTTTTATCTACTAAGTAATTGCAAGGAACTGAAAAAATAAGGGTCTGAAATTTGGGTTTTAGAAAACAGATGGGATACATTTCAGCATGAGAAATAGTATTTTATCAAGTGGAATGAGCTACTTTATGGGGATTCAGTTCTGCATTATTTTGTTTTCAACAAGAAAATTGAAAACTGTATGTTGGGATGATTTCAGATATAATTTTGGAATTAAAGTTGTTCTTTAAGGCCTTTTGTTAGATAAGATACGATTTGAAGATGCAACATTTTGGAATTCATCATAGTACTTATGTTTAGAAAACTTGAGGGGAATTTTTGAAATAATTACTAGGTATGCTCATTTAAGAAATAAAATTTCTATTTTACCAGGTATTGTCTCACTCATTCAGTAAATACATAGAAATTGTTTTGTGTAAGGCATTATTATAAGGCAAACCATTATGCAAGCAAAATATGTTCAGTCTGTTCTACAGGACTCAGAGTTAAGAGAGAGGGCACTGCTTTTTGTAACCAAAAGTGCTCAGGACACTGTGTCTGTTTGGATGGGGCCCTGCCCCTTGAGCCACACCTCCTGCTTTGTTTTTGGCTGTTTATTTTTGGATATAGACTCTGACAGACTGTTTGTTACTGAGCTAGTCTCAAACTGTAATCCTGAAACCAGATCCAAGCAGCTTTTCTCTTCAAATGACCAAACCTTATCACTTCCCACAGCTCACCTATCTTTCCTTAGCAAAGGACTTTATTAATGTTATTTCTTTTTACCTAGTACAATAAAAAATGTTTCTTGTAGTTTTCAACCACTGAACAAGCCCTGATATTTCAATAAAAAAGATCTTGCTGTTTTAATTTGTCAATAATAATAGGGTGAGTATTGATGGATATATGGTATTGTTGTCTAGTATTCATTTACTGGATAACTTTTCTTCACTCACTGATGTTTTATGCAATTGCAATTCTGATAATATGTGTACAACTCTACACATTATCTTTTATGTTATTATATTACATAGACTCATTCTAGCATGGAACTAAAGTATCTAAATTTACAGCAAAAATAATTGTAATGGTGTCTAAAATTTATGTCAGTCAAAACAAAAGCAAACACAAGTTGTATCTGGAACTGAGGTTAAAATTGCTTATCTGGATGGATGGGATTGAATGTGAGTTGCCAAAAGATAAGTAGTTAAAAATAGATATTGTCCCATGTCTTAGCTATAGTAAATAGTGCTGCAATAAACATAGTCATGCTGGTAGCTTTAGTGTGTTCTTGCCCCTCAGTAGATGAATGGATCAAGAAAATGTGGTATATATACACAATAGAATTCTATGCCTCCATCAGAAAGAATAACATTGCCCCATTTGTTAGGAAATGGAAAGACTTGGAAAAAATTCTATTAAGTGAAGTAAGCCAGGCCCAAAGAAACATGGGTCCCATGGTTTCCCTTATTTGCAATATCTAGTATATGTCTGAGTCAAGCAGAAAAGATCAGATAAGGTGATGTTAGGGAAATGAACCCTAAGATATGTATTCAAATGTTTTTTTTTTCTTTCATGGGATTGTTTTCTAACACATTTATAAGATTATTTCTTTGTTGCTTTGTATGTCCCTCCCCCACAGTATAACCCCTGCTTTCACTGTATTTGATGTCGGTATAATTTGTGGAGGGGAAGGGGAAAAACAAATCGTTTAACTAGGGATACAGGTGGACCCATTGCAACAATGAGATGTACAAGTCATTATGTGGAAAACGAACTTTACAACTTTGGTGGGGGGGGGGGAGGGAGGAGCGGGGAGGATGGGGAGTGAGAATGGGAAGGGATGGGAAGGGGAAACAAAGGAAGAGGCTACAATACTTGATAAGAAATATACTCATTATCTTGCCCATGTAATTGTAACTCCTCTGTACAGTATTTTCATAATAAAAAAAAAGAAATGTACTCATTATCTTGCCCGTGTAATTTTAACCCCTCTGTACAGTATTTTCAGAATAAAAAAAGAAAAGAAAAGAAAAAAATAGATATTGACAGTAGATAAAAAAAGTTATATCTCTTGCTATTTCTGTTTTTGAAAATAAGTATATTGTGTGGGTTAAATTTGTAAGCGGAAGGAACAAAGCACCATTTTGTAGGGAGAAAATGATAGGTCATTCAACCATTAAAGTAATCCTTTGTTACAAATACAGCCACTTTCCACTCTCTAAGTCTTATCAATTATTCATAGCTTAATTAGCTAACTTTTTCTGTCAAGATTTCTTTAAAGAAGGCAAGAATTTTACTTGAATATCCTCTTTCTTCCATTTTTCTGACATCAAATGTCTGCAGATATTATTGTGAGCTTACAAAATATATGACTTTCATGGCAAAGTACTAGAAAAAGGACATATAACATGACATTACTTTCCTATTTCAGTGAGAGTTCTCTGGCATTTCAAAGTGGAAACCCACAGGGTAACCACAGGAGGTAACACCTTCCTGGATCAATATTTGTGCATCAGATGTTATAAGAATGTTTTGTAGGCTCATAAATAAAGAGCTTTCTCTTTATTTTCCCCCTCCAGATTCAAAAAGAAAAAAAAAACAAAATTGAAAGAAATTTGGCTGTCAAGGGACTTACCTTTTTTTGGACAAATAACCAACTAAAGCAAGGCTTTAAATTAGTCAATTAAAGACAAATGTTCTGAAGAGAATGCTAGAAATATTCCAGATTTCAGGCGTCATTTTTCCCAGTTAATTGGTAGTTTAATAAAAAACTGTGTCATAGCAAATAAAATGGAATCCAACAATCTTTACAAAGTGCCAGGCTTTATTTATTTCTATTCAACAAACATTTATTAAGTATCTACTATTTATACACCAAGATAGTGCTATTGTCTGGCTATGAATTTATTAACAAAATGTAGGCCTGGCTTTCTAGGATATTACAGTCTCGAGATGAGCAAAACAAAAATCCTCCCATAGTTTGATGGTTTATAGACTTTCCAATGACAACAATGCTTGCAATGAGAAAGGTTAGTGAAGTACTCACCTAGCTACTATTTCTGTCTGCTGTCTATCTTTGAAGGACAGTGTGACAGGAGGCTAGGAAAGCAAGAAGCTAACCTACATAATAAAACATGTGCATACCAGTTCAGTAAGGCATTATGAATTATGGAAATGTTTTAGCAGAAAAGGAAACAATTAGGTTTCTCATCACCAATATTTGATAGGAAGATTACCTCTATATCACTCTGCTTATCTGAGATTTAATATCAAATCTACAGCAGGTTACATGATGGAAAAAAATGTTCCAAAGGTCAAAGGCTTGACAGTAGAACTCAATGCTACTCATTTGCTTGCAGTATATCTGAAAGTATGTGAGATGTATTTCCAGAGTACATTATCTTAAATAACCTAATTCTAAAACTTCCTAATGACATAGAGATTGACCTTGAAAATCTATTGTACTAAAAGTGCTTTTCTAGCTATCTCATAGCAAAGTACTTAAAAAGAATCATTGACTCATGTCCCATTGAAGTTTATTCCAGGGATGCAAGGGTAGAACAACATGAAGAAATCCATTAAGGTAATTCACCATCTAATAAAGCAAAGAAAAAAGTCATCTCCAAAGATGCCAAAAATGCATTTAACAAAATTTATCATAGTAACTTTCCTGTGGGAAAAACCTGGCAATACCATCTTAAAGAAGTGAAAATGATTAAAATTGCAAGAATTAAAACATCATACCCTATATCACCCCTAAATACACCAAGTGTGTCATTGGTGCTCTGTGGCATTCCTCATCCACATCCACTGGACTCAATTTAATCATAAGGAAACATCAGAAATTTAAAATGGAGGATCATTTCACAAAGTAATAGACACATGGCATTCTCTTCAAAAGTGCTGAAGCTATGAAAGATGAAGGAAGAATGAGAGTTCCATGGAGGGAAGGAGATTACGGAGTACTGTCATGAGAGGAACTATTTAGTGGAAGAACTAGTTACATATGGTTAAAAAATTCAGTCCTTAGTAAAAATTTACCACCAGGTGCTGATGCTTCATACCTATAATCCTAGCTACTCTAAGGCTGAGATCTGAGGATCAGGGTTGAAAGCCAAATCCACAAATTTTCTTCTTCAATTAAACAGCTAAAGCAAACAAACAAAAGCAAAACAAAACAAAACAAAAGAAGCCCATAGAACTAAAAGGCTGGCTGGCACAAGTGATAGATAACAACTGTACACTGAAAAAGGTAAGGAAGCACCCAAAGCCTGGGTTCAAGGCCCAGTGCAGACATGTACAAACACACACACACACACACACACACACACACACACACACACACACACACACACTATCCATTCTAATTGTTAATTCTGACTAATTTTCTGGAAGGAACATGTGAGATGTTCACCTTAGAAGAAGCCAAATGAAAAAATAAGTAAATTTTGTGTACCTTCTGAAATCATTGTGTTAAGACTAAAGTTAGTTCAAAATAGCATTAAAAAAATTCAAGCCAGGTTTGGTGACTCACACCTGTCACCCCATTTACTAGAGAAGCAGAGATTGGGAGAAATGAAGTTTGAAGCCAGCCTTAGAAAAAGTTAATAAGAATTCTTCTCAGTAAATATACTAGGTGTGGTGGTATACATCTGTTATTCCAACCTTGTCTGCTGTCGGATTAAGTAAGAAGATCACAAACTTAGACTAACCCTGGGGGAGGGGGAGAGGACAACAACAAAAATCCTATCTGAAAAATATAACCTATAGTGTACGAGACGCTATGTTGAAAAACGAACTTTACAACTTTGGTTGGTGGAGGGGGGTGAGGGGAAGGGCAGGGTTGGCAGAGATGGAGGGCAGGGATGGTAAGGGGAAACAAAGGAGGAGGCAACAATGCTTGATAAGAAATGTACTCATTAACCTTGCTCATGTAATTGTAACCCGTCTGTACGGTATTTTCACAATGAAAAAAACATTGATAACAAAATTTAAAAAGAAAAAGAGAATTGGAGGTAGAAGTGTGGCTCAAGTGGTAGAGATCTTGCCTCCTGTGTCCAAGGCCACAGTTTATCTCAATATACCAAATTGTTAAAAAAGAAATTGTCCTTAATTTTGTCAGGTCTGGGGGGTACAGTCCTTATCTTATTTTTTAAAAATTTATCGAATATACATCCTTCAGTATTTATAGATAGATTACATGAGATCTGGAATTCATTTTAAAATGCTTGACTCTAAGCAGCTGTGATAGATCAAACGAAAGCTGTTGAAATAACGTGATTGACATATAAGTGTGTTTATGCATTATTTGTACTTTGATGAAAGTTTAATATTTTCACAAATAATATTTTCATTTTTCAGAACCTGTATAGTTATAAATTTTTCATTTTATTATATATAAAAATTATCAATGTATTTTAAGTACTAGGGAAACAGCTCATTCCCACAGTATATGGAGACCCTAGGTTTGATCTTAAAAAGTATAGAAAACATCAATCTCAGAAAACATTTTAAATCTTAATACTCTCAATATAAAACATAAACATGACTTGTAAGATAAAATATAAAGATGACTTTTTAGCATGGGTAGAAAACTTATACTATGGTTTATTCCATTACCTAATTTTATAACAAAAACTTGTATTTTTCCCTCTCATTAAAAGTCACATCTAAGTGATGAATTTAAAAAAGAATTTTGAATGATGGTTCAGAAAAATTTCCACATGGAATGTTCCTTGGGGAATTATTGAATGTTTTACAGAAAGGACTGCTTACAATGACTTTTAAAAAGTAATTTTAATACATCACATTCAACTCTATTACAAACAATTTTTAAAAAACAAAAGGATTTTGGCATAATTAATTTTATAGTTACCAAAATCAAATACAGTGACAATAGGGGATAAACCAAAGGAAAAAAATGAAAGAATAAAGAAATAACTTCATTTTTGGTACCTTGTGCATTGTATATACATTTCTTTGAATTATGGAAGGGAAGGAGAACAACAAAATGGTGAGACCAAGGACAAAGGGCGAACTAATACAACAATGATACTCACAAGACAATATGTTGGAAATAAACTCTACTTGGTGGGGGGCGGTTGGGAGAAAGGGAAAAATGAGGGAGGAGGTAACAATGTTCGACAAGAAATGTACTCACTGCCTTACATATGCAACTGTAACCCCTCTGTACATCACCTTTACAATAAAATTAAATTTAAAATGTCATTTTATAGTTAATAGTAATAGTTAATAAGTAGTTAATTTTAGCGTTTGTTTTATCCTTTTCTTATTTCTAACTATATGTTCAATTTATAAGGTATTCATATATTATCACAAAAGTATCTGTGCCTGATTTTTTTAAACATGGACTGCTGTTTAGATAATACAGTAGTGTAAATAACCTGAAGAGAGTTTTGATACAGAACATCTAGAAAACCTAAGTATCCTATAACAAATATTCTTTCAAATATTTATCTTTTTTTGAGAAACAAAGAAAACTTTTGAGGCTTAAACAATAATATGCATCCTTAGAAGGAAAGAGGACTAGGGAAGGAGCAGGGAACAGATGCTGGTTCAGCTCTTTGTAAGTTCAGGGCTAGTGGTTCAATGTCTATGCTGGGGCAGGAATCTAGGCCACCAACTTTGAACTAAGGTGTCTTGAAGATTAACTAGAAAAGCTGGCCAGCATCTCTGGAAGATGGTAGGCAAACTAGTAAATGGTATGAATGTAGAAACTCTTCATAGGAAGGAAAAGAAAGAAGCCATACCTGATACTCTCTAACCTCCAGATGGTCAACATGGGGATCTGAGTTTGTACTGACATTTTACTACCAAGTACTCTTGGATTTTTCTGACAAAAAATTAACATTAAAATTGTTCTCAGGCCATATTGCAGCTTCTAATTCTGGAAGAGGCAAAGCCACATGTTGAAGAAACTGCCACAACAGAATGATGAGACAAAGGAAAAGAGGGGAATCAATGCAACAGCGATGTACACAAGACAGTATGTTGGAAATCCATTCAATGAGGAGGGGGGGTTGGTAGGTAGGGAAAGTGGGAGAAAATGAGGGAAGGGGTAACACGTTTGACAAGATATGTACTTATTACCTCTCTGTACATCACAACAACAACAAAAAAAGACAATAAAAAAGAAACTGTTACCTGCTTAGGTTTTATAGGATTTTTTTCAAAAATACTCTTATTAGAGATCTGCATAAAAATACATCACATAAAATATGAAAAACATTCAGTTTTTTGTGGTGGCTCACACCTGTATTCCCAAATATGCAGAAGACAGTGATCAGGAGGATTCTAGTTCAATGTCATCCTAGGAAAAAAAGTAGTGAGCTTCTCCCTAATCTCAAACAACAACCTGGGCCAAGGGTCTCATGCTTATAATCGTAGGTAGTGTGAAGTATAGGCTGGAAGGTGTGTAATCAATCCAAGGCTGACTCTGGGCAAAACAAACAACAACAACAAAATCCTTCTTGAAAAATTAGTGAAGCAAAAAATGACTTTAACTCAAGAAAAATGCCTACCTAGCAAGTATGATGCCTTGAGTTCAAATACCAGCATCACCAGATGATAGATGATACAATGATAGATAGAGAGACACATAAATACATACATACATGCATACATACATACAAATATACATACATAACATGCATACATTTATATATACATACATAGATAACAGAATATAGAAAAAGCCATTCAATTATAACTAAAAGTCAGAAGATATAAATCACAGAAGTTTAAGATTACCCAATAATTTAGGTAACTGAGCAACTAAAGAAAGAATCTAAGAAATTATCAAAATCATGAAAGAAGGCTGGAGATATAACTTAGTGGTAGAGCACAAGATCCTAAAATGCAGCACAACAATAACAGAAAGAAAGACAATCAAGGAGGGACAAAGGGTGGGAAGACTAAAGGAGGAAAAAAAAACATAAAATAATAAAATTAGTAAAAATCAGAAAATAGAAACAAGTGAAAATATTCAAAGTAAAGTGAATATTTGTAAAGATTCAAAGAGAATATCTATAAATTGTAAATAAATGCATATATATGCATGCATACACACACACACACACACACACACACACACATATATATATATATATATACATATATGTACACAGATAGGTGCAAGTACAAAGACATTTCCACTGCAGAACTTAAGAATGAAAATCAATGCTCTCCTATTTGCAAGGAGATCTAAAAACAATAGTGAAAGAATGGTCTGAAGTCCAGGAGCAAAGAAACTAAAAGAGTAGACTTTTTCATAATGAGTGGCAAACATTATTGAATGGGGTAGGAAAGGAAGAGAATAAGGAATGAACTTATTCCAATATATTTGAAATGCATGCTCCAGTGATTTTTTTGGAGAAAGGTTTCCATGGTGTGTTGTTAACTAAAACCATATGTCAGTAAACTGAGAAAAGATTATTAATCAGGAAAACTGAGTTGGCATGTGTCATCTACTCTTGGCTCAGACAAGTGGGTAGCGACTCAAGGTCAGAGAAGGATTGTGTATTAATATTGCATACATTTTTCTTTAGGAAAGAAGAGACTCGGGCATGCTTAAATGATAAGGGCAAAGATCCAATAGAGAGGGAGAGAGAGAAAGGAGGTAAATTGTGGGCTGCATCGGGTCTCAATTATTGGCTTGGGGAAGGAAAGAGTCCTTCAAGACTAGAGAACAAGATGGTTCTTACAGACACCTGTACAAAGTAGGAAGAAAATTTGGGGTGCTACATTTGAATCTTAAGTACTTTTTGAAAAAAAATGCAATAGAAGAAAAATTCAACAGTCAATGAGATGGTTACAGCATGAAAAAGAGCAGTGAAGACTAGAAATATTTATATCTGTGATACAATGGCTCCAGAGGCCAAAGAACATGTGGGAAAAATTGCTACAGAGGCAGATAAATCTGTCATGAAAGCTGACATCATTAAAATGAATAAATAATTGTGAGGTTTGCAAAACAGAAAGAACAGAGAGTTGCAGAAAGAAAAATTGTGATAAAAGCACTCATGGCACAACTCACCAATCACTAAAAGAATAAACATGTAATGTCTCCTTCTCTATCCTTAGTCCCTAACCTCAAAAGGTGACCACAAAGTAATTCCTTTCTATTTCATTTAATCAAAAACTAAGGCTATATAGAATAAAAATGGTTCTAGCTTTCCAGGACTACCCATACAAACATCTAGACATCAATCTAGTTAGTGTACACTTGGAATATCATAGAGGACACATCACAGTCATGCACAGACATTAAATTTCTGCCATTGTTTGTGGTACTAAAACACAGCCTGCATTTGTAAATGTATCTGAAGGATACTTGTTACCAATGGGGGAGTCAAAGAGAACTTCTCTGTTAAATTTTGAACGATGGTTGTACTTTATTTCATTACATAAGCGATAGCTGAGAATCTTGTTTCTGACTTTGCTGACTAAGAATAGGCAACAACATAAATTATTTGGCTAACAACAGGGGCGAAGAAAACCGTAATTTGTTTGAATTAGTTTCTTTTATAATGAGTGGAAAACATGATGAATAAGACACTCTCTTTGATCTGCCTGAGATTTCAGTCTATTGACAGAAGCGGGTAATTAAATAAGAAGTTGCTTTAAATAGAATAATATAAAATAAATATGAGACTAGAGTAAGAAGTAGAATAGGAAGTCCAGACAATATAAAAATGGAAAGGAAAGGCATCTAGCTGAAATGCAGTGATATAGAAAATAATTACTATAAAAATTGGTTACTGATCTGAGACACAAGGGATTAGCATTATTTAGCAAAATAATATTTAGATGTTTTGGGTCAGATGACAAAATACCTAGAAAGTCCAATTTGGCAAACAAATGCATGGTACAACATGGTCATACTCAGATATTGATTTTGGGTAGCTTTGGTGCTTAATGAGTCCTTCATTTATTATGTGTCTTCCAAATTTGTATTGGGTAAAACTAGTTGCTAGGAACTGGGTTAGATTAGGCATCCTGAGATTATGATCCTTTCCAAAGACAAAGAAGAAAACACCAATAACACGAATGCATCTAACTTCGTTGCTTCCTTATCTTCTCCACCATCACAGCCACATCCTCTACGGCCCTTTATCTACTCACACTCAGATCCAGCTTCAGATGACCACACTTTTCCTTTACAGGAACTTTACCTCTTATGATCCTTTTACCTTCACTGTCTTTTCACATGCTCAATACCATTTTCATAAACCCAGACATCCAGTCTCATCTCCTTTCAGTCATTCCCCTCAGTACTGGCCTCTGAAATGATCAATCTCAGGTGAAATGGATTATCATCTCACTCTCTCTTATCACTGTAGCCCCCAGTATCTGGGAATGTTCATGCTTAGGCCAAAATATACTGATTCCAGATCCATCTTATCTCTGCTATTTCTGTACAAAATGCTGAATGCTACACATATTCACACTGCTCTAATGATTTTTTTTCCAGGAGTTTGTCCTTCAGCCTTATCTGGACATAGAACGCAGCATGCCAGGCACAGTGTGATGACTGTCTACTTTTAAATACACTAACATTCTCTCTTATAACTCCTTTGCCACCACTTTCTCTCTAATGAGTCAGAGCTGCCTACAAGTACGGTGATAAGTGAGTTCCATCATAAAGAAAAGAATCAATATTTAGCCGTTTGCCTTGAAGCCCATTTCAGGAAAAAAATCACATAGGTATGAAAATGAAGGCATGATTTGTAAAAGCTGGACATTTTGGTAAGTGTTCAGCCATCAAAACCATTTTGCAAATTAAAAAGCATAATTCAATAAGAACTTATGATGTTACTGAGATTATTGACAGAGAAGGAAGAAAGTTGAACCGGACTGTGTGCACACAAAAGGTAAAGGGAGCTCTGCCTTGGACTGATGAGGTAGTCTGGGACCCTTGGCTCTCTGATCCGATGAAAAACAGCTGGCTGTCTAACACTGTGCTTCTCAAGCATCTGTACTTCAGGGCTTATCCCAGCTTTTCAGGGTATAGAACCTTCTGTTTCTCACCAGCTCCAAAAGCTCATGATGCTTGCTTCATGAAGAACGAGCAAGGAAACTTTCACATATGTACAGAGCACCATGGTGCTATGGAAAGCTAACTCTACAGTACTTGCATTTGCTTGGAACAAATGGCAACAACACAAGATTTCCTCTCTGACTTAGATAAGTGGGAAAATCTAGACATTCATTACTTCATGACCCCATAGATGTAGTAACACAACATAAGCCCTGAGCACATATGACAACCAACTTATGGAAATATGACACTAGAAAACAATACTAGAAGAACAGACATGATCTTAGAAGATGATTGGGATGAGGAAAGGCATGGTTGCTATGTAATGCCAGCTACTCAAGATGTGGAAACTGACAGGATTGCATTTTGAGGTTGGCTTGAGCAAAAAAGTTAGCGTGGCTTCCATGTCAACAAATGAGGTCAGTGTTGTGGCATATACCTTTCACCTCAGCTATGAGAAGGAGTGTAGTGAATAGGATTTTTGTTCAGTCAAAAGCATGAGACCCTACATGAAAGATAACTTTAGCATAAATGAGTGGGGATATTATTTAATAGCAGATCACCTGCTTATCAAGAAGCAAGATGGTTTTGGCCACATACTCTGGGTTTATAATTTGTAAAGGTTAAAGTGTAAGGCAAACAGAAGTACAAGTTAGGAACAGACTCAAATGGAAGACAGCTCTGTGACCCTAGACTCATATTTAGTTAATAGTGTCATATTAAGGCTTTTCTCTAAAGGAAAAAAATAGAAGATGAGAACTGAAGACAACTATAATCATGTCAGCTTAAAAAAACATCCATTTGGAGAATACCATAAAGAATATCATAAAGAACTAAGAGTTGAAGCAACCGGGATAATGTTCTCATAACCAAGACAAAATATTCATTCCTCTTGAAACTGTCTGCAAACAACCTTACTTGGGTTCTTTTAATTTCAGTCTCTCTAAACTTCCTGTCCACTTCCCTGAATACTGAACACTTACATAAATGTCTCTTTACAGCTTCTATATGGCAGATGTTTCTGACATTTGAATTTAGAATTTTATAGGTTTACCTTGTCTTCTTCATGGAACTCTAAGTTCCTCAAAAGTAGCACTGGATTTCATGTGCCTTTTATAATACTTTTTTGAATGTTGTTTTTCACTTGTGGGTCACTTAATAAATGCTGCTGGGTGATATGGTGTCAAATTAAAAATGTTTTGAGCTCATCCAACCTGAGTAGTCTGTCAAGTTCTTGCAAGCAGTTACATTAAAGATATCATGAGAATTGTTGACCAAGAAAATTCTGTAATTTGAATGTGAGGATTACTGTACATCAAAACTGTTTGAGTCTGCTACATCAACATTTTTATCATCATATTCTGTTGTTAAAAGCTCATTTATCAGGCTGGGAAGGTGGCTCAGTGGTAGAGCACTTGCCTTGCATGCCTGAGGCCCTGGGTTCGATTCCTCAACACCACATAAGCAAAAAGAAAAAAGCCGGAAGTGGCACTGTGGCTCAAGTGGTAGAGTGCTAGCCTTGAGCTGAAGAGCTGAGGGACAGCGCCCAGGCCCAGAGTACAGACCCCACAACCAGACCCCCCCCCAACAAAGCTCATTTATCCATCTAATTTTCTTCAGACTTTGAGAGAAAGTAGCAAGGCCTCATTTTTGCTGCTTGGGGAACTTGTGGGACACTTTATATCTACCTTATCATTGGGTTTCTGCTTGCTTTCAGTTCTGTTGTAACATCTTTCCTCCCTCATGCTGTCAAAAGCTATTTTGTTGTACTGATTATATAAACAGAGAGATTATAGAACACATAGAGATAAACAGAAATTATATAAATAGATTAGAGCAACAGACAGATGATTAGAAGATGACTAGGATGAAGATAGAATACATTAGTATATGCGTAAGTAGTATATTATCGTCCTCTATAGCATAATGGTGTGCTTATTTTGCACATAGTAAGCAAAGCTACTAGAGTTGAATACCTATTTCTGGGATAAAGACATGCTGTGTATCTACAGTTAATGAAGAGATGTTTTACCATAATCCCAAACTGCAGGTTGTGTATAGAGCATGCACTATGTTAGTGCCTTATACAAAATGTGCTCTCCATGATTCTTTCTTCCTCCCTCCCACCCCATTCCTTTCTCTCTTCCTCTCTCTCATCCCATCCCTTCTTCCTTCCTTCCTTCTTCCTTCCTTCCTTCCTTCCTTTCTTCTTTCCATCTTCCTCCTTCTTTCCATCTTCCTCCTTCTTTCCTACTTTCCCTTCTATTTCCTGCTATTAATTTTTCCTACCTTTATCCCCCCTCTCTATGAATGAAAAGAATATAAATAACTAAGTCAAATGCATCTTGGGGAAATCAATGTCCTCTAACAGACCCAACAATTCATAAATATATGGCCTCATTTACCTGGGGATATTTGTGTAGATGAGGGCCATGTCTGCTTTTACTGGCTTTAGTCTTATTTCATTCTATTGTTTAGTAGGCACCTTACTTTGAACATGTAAGTTACATCTTTGAAATTTATTTTTTCTCTTTAAAATGTGCTTAATGCTATCAATGTCATAAGGGTGTTATAATGGATGCACAAATTATCATATGAAATACCTACGTCATCATAAAGCACTTAGGGGCTCAAAATTTATGTGTCTACACACATATATATGTTAATATTTCATTTTTCTCCATTCCAAAACAAACATTAGTATTTTTAAGGGTCTATCTCAAATCTTCCTTTCTTCTAGAAGTCATCATCATATACTCTTATGATTAGTTCTTTACTTTCTTGGCTTATATCAGTTATTGGGGGGGTATTTCACTGTGACATCTCCACATGCATTAATGCTATATTTTAAACAATTTCACCATTCAATCCCATTTTCCTTTATGTTTTAACATACTTGTCATATATTTTAATGTTTTAACTATTTGAAAAAATGTTTTAATGAATAACATTGCTTTCCCATATGATAAAAATATTATTAATTGAGTAATTGAGATGATGCATACCTACCAAAATGTCACCATTAACTAACATCATTATTATGATATTTTTTACATAAATGAAACATTATGAAACATCATGACATTTTTTACATAAATGAAATATTTTGATGTATGTGTAAACACTATTGTGTATTATAGACATGCCAAGAACACATGATTTATTGACTGAAAATAAATCTCTGCTTTCTTCACACTTTTAGCTCTTCTTACCCTTTTGTCCACCTAAACACACTCACACTTTTATTACTGGACCCATAGTTGTAAGAAGATTTTTGTATTCATTTTTACTTGCATATTTTATCTACACATATGCTTCTTTTATTCAAATGATATTTAAGCAATACTGAATGAAGAATTCCCAGCAGCAGCGACTATGTAGTTTTATTCCTCCATATATTTACTATCAACCACATACTGTAATAGTCCAAAAGATTTCATTAACTAGTACTTCATGAATGAATGTAAGGCCAGGATATGTTGTTTAAATTATAAAATGCAGTTTTACTAGTTTTAGGTATCCAAGATGTTATGTTCTATTTTAGATGAGGTAGTATGTGAACTTTGAGAGATAAATTAGTTCAAATCTTCCAGAAAGCAAATTATTCTGGGCAAATAGTAGACACCTCTAATGCCAGTACCTGAAGGTTGAGGCAGAAGTATTGAGAGATTGAGGACAGCCTGGATCACACAGCAATACTTTTTCTCATCCAAGTTAGAATGATCATCATCAAGAATACAAAAAATAACAGATGTTGAAAATGTGGCCAATATACTGTTGGTTTGTTCAAATACTCTAGAAAGTTGGGTGGAGGTCCTGCCAAAAGCTAAACGTAGAGTCTACCCTATGATACAACAATCCCACTCTTGGCATTCCTCCAAAAGGTTGCAAACTAGGATGCAATAAAGCCACCAGTACAACAATGTCCATTGTAGCAGAGTAGAATGGAATCAGCACAGATATCCTTCAGTGGAAAAATGGACCAAGAAAATGTGGTATATATACACAATGGAATTTTACTTATTCATTGGAAAGAATGATATTGTATCATTTGTAAATAAATGGAAAGACCAGGAAAAAAATGCTAAGTGAAGTACTTCAGGCCTGGAGATATAAAGATTGTATGTTTTCTCTTATATGTCAAAGTTAGAGTTAGTTTAAAAATATATAAGTAAATACTGGAGGTGTTATGTAAGTGTATACAAATGTATTAATTTAAATCTGATAGATTCAGGGAGAATTCAAAGTATAATTCCTTAGAAAGGCTAAATCAAAGGTCAGCAAGTAAATAACAGAAAACGAGTACTTGAAAGGGGTGGGGTGGGTCAATGGGAGAGGGGTAGACAAATGAAGAGAAGAAGGGGAGGATGAAGTTAACATTCAAATGCATATCCTAAAAAAATTAAGAAAAGTAGGGGAAAAGGTGGATTGTGAGGGATGAGTGAGAATCTTGAAATGGGAGACATTGATCAAGACACATTATATACATCAACTGCTTTTTTGAATGGCAACACCTCTATATAATATATATAGTACATATATCTATATTTATATAGTATATATATAGCTGGTACGTGGCTCAGGGGTAGAACATTTGAATTGCTATCACATTTGAGCATTGAGATCAATCCCAAGGCATGATTAATTGTAAAAGGATTTCAATAAGGGAAATATATGAAACAAAACTAGGAGGGCCACAGACAGTGGGAAGTAGTGCAAGAATTGGAGGTTTTAAATAAAAGACCCTGAATAGCAAAAACGGTCCTCAACAGAAAGAACACTGCTGGAGGAATATCAATACCAAATTTCAAACTCTACTACAAAGCCATAGTAATCAAAACAGCTTGGTACTGGCACAAGAACAGACCTCAGGACCAAAGGAATAGAACTGAAAACCCAGAAATGAACCTCCAGACCTATAGCCATCTAATCATTGATAAGGGAGCTAAAAAAATAGAACGGAAGAAAGACAGCCTCTTCAGTAAATGGTGCTGGAAAAATTGGTTAACTACTTGTAGAAAACTAAAGCCAGATCCTTATATATCACCCTGCACCAGAATCAACTCCAAATGGATCAAAGACCTCGGAGACAAAGCTGACACTCTGAAGACATTACAGGATGGAATAGGAGAAACCCTAGGTCTCCTTGGCACAGGCTGAAATTTTCTTAATAGAGATCCAGAAACACAAGAAATCAAAGAAAGGTTGGACAAATGGGATTGCATGAAATTGCAGAGCTTCTGCATAGCAAAGGACATAGCTAGCAAGATCAATAGAAAGCCTATGGATTGGGAGAAGATCTTCACTAGCCATACAATGGACAAGGGTCTCATATCTAAAATATATTTGGAACTCAAAAAATTAAATCTCCCAATAACAAATCCTCAAACAAACAACTGCCCAATAAAGAAGTGGGCTAAAGACTTAAAGAGAAATTTCTCTGAAGAGGACAGAAGGATGGCCAATAGACACATGAAGAAATGCTCAACCTCCGCAGCCATAAAAGAAATGCAAATCAAAACAACATTGAGATACCACCTCACCCCAGTTAGAATGGCTAAAATCAAGAACTCTAATAACAACTGATGCTGGAGGGGATGTGGACAGAAGGGAACCTTACTGCATTGTTGATGGGAGTGTAAACTTGTTCAACCACTTTGGAGAGTAGTATGGAGGTTCCTCAAAAGACTCCAAATAGAGCTCCCCTATGACTCAGCAATCCCACTTTTGGGCATTTACCCAAATGATCACAAACAAGATCATACTAAAGCTACCAGCACAACGATGTTTATTGCAGCACTATTTCGATAGCTAAGATCTGGAACCAACCCAGATGCCCCTCAGTAGATGAATGGATCAAGAAAATGTGGTGTATTTACACAATGGAATTCTATGCCTCCATAAGAAAGAATAACATTGCCCCATTTGTTAGGAAATGGAAAGACTTGGAAAAAAATTCTATTAAGTGAAGTAAGCCAGGCCCAAAGACACATAGGTCCCATGGTTTCCCTTATTTGCAATATCTATTATATGTCTGAGTCAAGCAGAAAAGGTCAGATAAGGGGATGTTAGGGAAATGAACCCTAAGATATGTATTCAAATGTTTTTTTTTCATGCGATTGTTTCTAACACATTTATAAGATTATTTCTTTGTTGCTTTGTATGTCTCTCCCCCACAGTACAACCCCTGCTTTCACTGTATTTGATGTCGGTATAATTTGTGGAGGGGAAGGGGAAAAACAACTCGTTTAAATAGGGATACAGGTGGACCCATTGCAACAATGAGATGTACAAGTCGTTATGTCGAAAACGAACTTTACAGCTTTGGTGCGGAGGGGGGGGGGGGGAGGGAGGGGTAGCAGGGAGGCTTGGGAGGAGGGCGGGGGGGAGGATGGGAAGGGATGGGAAGGGGAAACAAAGGAAGAGGCTACAATGCTTGATAAGAAATGTACTCATTATCTTGCCCATGTAACTGTAACCCCTCTGTACAGTATTTTCACAATAAAAATAAAGAATTGTAGGTTTTACTCCGTTCTCCCCAATAAAGGAACAAGTTTAAATGGAGGCATCCTAGATTATTCTGCATTGAAAAGTGAAAGTTTCATTTTTGTACTTTTAGACTTCATACAGGTACAATTATCTTCTTTCATTAATTGTCATGTGCGTCAACAAAGACATTAGGAGGCTACTCAACATTTTCAGCAGAAGAGGCCTCACTCTCTTGGAAGGGTTGCTTCTGCATATGCCATGTTTAGTCACTGACTGTGAGTAGCACAAAAGAAACCTGGATGCCAAATGATGAACAGCGGATTTCCAAGGGCTGCCTTCAAAGTGTAGAGATATATTTGTCATTGGTGCTTTTTATAGGAACATGTATTTAATAAGTATAACTCGTTTTACGTTACCTTTTCTGTGCATAGTATGCCTATAATAGATATTTTTGTTGGAACCTTCCTTCCAATTACACACTGTTTTATTTCTCCATCTAAACCTGGTCTATTCTAACATAATTTTTGGATACTAGATGATGAGTTTGTTGATGTTTTCTTCTACTAAATTATCTCTGAGCCTTAGTTCTGTTATGTACAAAATTAAGCATAAGTCTACGTGAACTTTAAAATTCCTTCTCAAATAATGACATAAAGAAACTAACAGTTGCTGAGTACTTGTTATTTTTCAGTTTATTTTTCATGATTTTTCATGTGAATTATCACATTTAATTCTTACACACACCATTCAAGTGGTTACTTACTATCAGTATTCCTAACCTTCATTTGGACAGGTAAGAATTAAAGCAAACTTTTCCATGGTCATATAGCTAGTGGTGGATGAAAGCAAATTCAATAGAATGAGCTCATGTTTGTGGGGTCAAAAAGAGAAAAGAAAGAATGAATCAAGCTCTGGATTCATCTCATTAATCAAGAATAATCACAACTTTAATTTCTTATCACAAGAGAATACAAGGGGAAGTTGTAAAAAAATGTGTTCTGATGGACTTATCCTAGTCTCATAGCTAATATTGGATAAACTTTCAACTCTGTATTTGAAAAATTACTCAAGAAAATTTCTAGTGTAGGTGCTCAAATGAACTCTGCTTTAAAAAATTCTGGCACAGAAGGCATACTAGTTAAGTTAGGAGGAAATCAACAACATACCTAATAAAGAAATGAAGGCACTATAAGATGGCTTTACCCACCTTAGCACACTTTTATGCATGCATTTTCAACCTTTCTCCTCCAAATTGCTTATACATACCTACTGAGTGGAAATATAAAGTTGATTCAAGGTAAAATGTTTTCAAACATTTATTCTATGGCACATGACACTTACTGGATGCGTTCAATATTCTAATTAAATTTAACCCCATATATGTGTGAATGTGTATGTGTGCATGTGTGTGTGTGTATGTGTGTGTGTGTGTGTGTGTGTGTGTGTGTGTGTGAGTGTGTTTATGCTGGTACTTAGCCTTGACATCCAGTTCTCATGTTCTTGCTCAGCTAACACTATATTTTATAAAGAGAAAAACATTAATTTATGTGTAGTTACTCATGTTAGTTACTAGAAAGAGATAAAAATTCTAGAGATTTTTTATTTACGTGTGTGTAACATTTTATTTTGTTAACCTAAGTTTGATGAATTATCTGAATGTTTAAAATGTATAAACTGAATTATTTCTCATACCTGTTGGAAAGTTTTACTGACACACATAAATTCAGACATGGGAATTATTTGAGTCTACAATCAAAAGTGACATTGATTTCTCTTTTTGAGAATAAATTTATTTTTCTTCTAAAATATGCTCCAATTTAATGGATAGTTAACTATGTGTAATGAATACAACTCATTAATCTTGGCTTTTTAAAAATAAGGTTATTAAAATACTATCTGAACTATCCTGAGAGAATTCTCAATACCCATTTCTACATCAAATATCTTTTTTCTATCATTGTCTAGTGAAGAGCCTAGCCTGTTTTTGAGATCTGGTAACAAATTTCCTCAGTGGAGAAAACAAAAAGCATATTCCATTATTTTTATGTTTTCTTTTAAATTTACATCCACAAAGAAATGTTGCTTCATTCCAATTCATGAGTTTACTCATTTGCACTAAGTTCATTTTGTCTCAAATTTCATGGCAGTGCATTTAAACTATTCAGTCACATTCACCTCTTTTGGGAAATTTTTGACATCTTTCTGTATTTTCTGTAACATTTTTGTGGTTTTTTCCTTTCAAATGCAGTAGTAGATCAGCAAGCCTTTGAATATCATAGTTCTGGCAGTTGTCAAAGCCTAAAGCCATCTAAGTTTCCAAATATAATCCATGTTCTTCCACTGAAATAAGTGTCTATTTAGTGAATAAAGCCTGAATTGATCAAATTATTTTTTCTGTATTCCAGACAAGCAATTTACTTCAATTAAATTATTCATGTAGATTAAGTTTCAACAATAACAATGATCATATTCAGAAATATATTTAAAAATTATTTGGAAATACTAAATCCTAGAAATATAATCGAAAGACATCTTCCCAGGAGAAAACACATGAGCTCTAAGTAAAACTTGTATGGTTCTAAATAATGGAGTTTCCAACAATTATTATACAAGGTGAAAATTTCTGACATGCAGAATACTGCATTGAAAAGAGGAAGCTTCATTTAAGTAATTTTAGACCTCATGTAAGCACAATTATCTTCTTTCATTAATTAAGTTATCAATGTCAAGCTGGGCTTCTGAATAATCAAATGTAGAATGTTGGATACAGTTTGAAATATCTAAGAGGTAGTTAAAAATCTTGGATAACATATAAATAAAGTGGTACTATTGTATAACATTTTAGTAGTTATAACATTTTAGTTTATTGCTTGTTTTTGTTTCGTTATGCTGTTTTCCAATGAATAGAATCTCTCCTTCTTTGAATAAGACAGACATGGGACCACATGAAACATTTCTCATATTAAATATATGTATGCAGACTAACAACTTAATCAAGTCTCGATTTTCTTATCCACCAAGAAAGATGAAAAATATACATATATTTCCTAAGTTGTCAGGAGGCAATAAAAATTATCTAAACTACACATGCAAAATCCAGATGCATAAGGATATTTAGTATATCAGTTTGGGGATTAACTAAGATTAAACATGGCCCAATTCCCACCAATAAATTAGTGAAAAGAATAGTATAGTTGTTGCATTGTCATGAAACAATCTAAATAGAAGATAGTACATAAAAGCGAAAAGTTAGCAGAGCAGGTATGGTACGTTAAAGTGAAATGTTTCTGTATGAATTTGCCCTTAGTTTATTTCATCTGTAAAATTTTCATCACATTAAAGCTAGTCATTTCTCTAAGGTATTTTTTTAAACAAGCTTTTCTAAATTTTGGAATAATTATAACAAGTCTTTCGAGTTTTAGAGAATTTGCTATAAATACTAGTTATACTCTTTCACAAATATTTCAGTTTAATATCTGTACATTGTTCTGCAAACACACAGCTGGGGACTTATTAAAATTAGCATTATCAGATAATTGCAAATTTGGGAATATGTAAAATATAACTTTACATAAGTACACTTTTAGGGACTACTGCAAATTATTTACTTGATGTAGAAAGCATATTTCCACCTATCATGTAAAAGCAACTGTAAGAACTTTTGAAATTATTATCATTACTGTTTTCAACCTATGTTATTCATAAATTCAATATTAGGAGGTTATTTCACAAGAGACATAGAGGATACGTTGTTAGGATTGGGAAGTCTAGAGAGTTACTTCTACACTGGCAGCTATAAATGATGTTTCTCGAATAATACATTTAATCTAATACTTTTACTGAAAACTTGTGTACTACAGTCATATATTTACTTTTTCTTTAAAAATTTAATGTTATTTTATTTTAAACAGAATTAAAACTTTCGATCTGTTTACTGTGTTAAATACAAAAGGCAGCTTTTTAAAGATTTTAACTTTTAATCTTTTCCCCATATGTCAGCCTTTCAGGAAGCTGACAGTAAATTGAACTTCTTTTAGAAAGATTTTCTTCTAGAAGATTCTTGGAACTAATCTGAATATTTTCAAAATATTTAAGTAGCACATTTACTAAGTAACATTATTTTTACCAGATAATAACACTTTTTCTTTTCTAGCGTGAAACACTTCACGTTAAGAAAGTATTACAGATTAAAAAAAAATACAACATGATGGTGGAATATGCTTCTCAGCTGAGCTATTTGAAGGCACAGGAAGTTTATAGTCCAAATGTGGTATAGACAAAAAGGGCAGACCCTATATGAGAATTTTTAAAGGAAAGAAGGACTCAGGATATGGCTCAAGAGATCGAATATCTGCTTATCAAGTAAAAGATTCTGAGTTCAGGTCCCAGGAGTGTCAATAAATAAATAAATAGTTTTGTTTTGTAAAAGGTGGTTTTATATACTATCTGTATTAAACGCACAACTTTGCTAACATACTGTATTTTCAGAAGAAAAGCTCAATAAATGAACTCAACACATGCTCAGTGTATACACACACAGATGCATATATACTTGTTTTAAACATACAAGAACATTTGAGGTTCAGTGTGCTTTAATTACTTTCAAAATGACTTCTGACCAATAGACTCACAATAAAATGAAAAATCAATAAATTACCTAGTGAATCATTTTAACAGTTTATTTTTCTTCTTTGCTTACTCTGTAATTGACATGAGTTTTCATATCTCCTGAAATGTGTAATTAATTTAGAAAGTCTAAGAAGACTTTTGATTTACATGTTAAAGAGGGAAACAACCTGAAATTGAAGAAATGTAAAACAAACAAGTATAGAGATCTAATGTATGCCAGAGGACCATAATTAAAATAATAATACTATCATACTGTAAGATGGAAATTTGAGATGGAAGTATAATTTGGTCATGAATGAGTTTTGGAAAAAGACATTTACTTTCAGGAAATCCAGTTCTACAAGAATTTGTAGATGTGTTCACTGAAGTTCCAAATTAAGTAAAGAATGAATGAATAAATAAATATATAAATAAGGATCTGAGAAATGGGTCTTGTTGATTAGGAACTGAAATCAGTACTGGTATTGAAGAATAAGCAAACATTTAGATGCCAGGCTATTTTGAAGAATAATACTTATACTTTTGAAAAAAGTACAAAATTAAAAGAAAATTCCCTCACACTTTATTTTTTATTATTTTTTTCCATTCCTGGGGCTTGCACTCTGGGTCTGCATGCTATTCCTAAGCTCCTTTGTCTCGAGGCAAGTGTTCTACCATTTGAGCCACAATGCCACTGGCTTTTTCTGTGATTAACTGGAGATAAGAGTCTCAAGGACATTTCTGCCCAGGCTGGCTTCAAACTATGATCCTCAGCTCTCAGCCTCCTGAGTAGCTAGGATTACAGGCAGAACTTTTTATTATCTTTAAGTAGTTTTACAAAGAAGTTTCCATTCAATACATCAATAAATGAGTATTATGTAACTAGATCATTTTGACCCCTTCCATCATTATCCTTCATGTATTTTAAATATGTTATTTATATAGAAATAGGCATTCAACTCTCTTATGGTTACTTCTTTAAATGACAGGATGACTTATTGGTATTGCAATTACTAATAATTGCATTAATAGGAAAAGCTTCTCAATTTTGGATTATTCACAATGCAGGCAACTGGAAATATGACAGAAGATGACATGTATTTAGTTGTCTTGTAGTTACAAAGCCCTCACCAGCCCTCTTAATTGATGTAATCAAGAGATTCTCTGGAGGAACTTTTAATTGTGGAAGATCTCTAGCCAGAAGGGTGCATTTTACAAACACATCCATAGAGACCATCTACAATGTCTTGCAATATAATTGATTGTAATAGAATATATTTCAAACATGTTACACAGTCCCAGGGAATACCTTAAGAGTCATAATAGAAACATTCTTCCAAGGGAAAAAAAATCTTCAAATGTGTTTCGTATAAAGACTCTACAAAATAAATCCTTCTAATTTCTCAAATCTCTCGAAATACCAAATCCCGCCAGATTTCATAGCAATGCCAAGAAAAGTGATTGTCTCTCATTTCTTTTCAAGTCTGCATGTCTGTGTAGGTCATTTATTAATTTAAAGTGCTTACCTAACCTATAAAATGCAGTTAAAGTGAGTACTTGTTATCTATTATGACTCCACAAATGGAACCTTTAATTTTATTTTTATTGCTTGTTCAAATTTGAAAACTACTCAAATGTCCTTTTTCCACTACCTTTCTTTTTATGAAAAGCAAGTTTTACTAAATAGTGTGAAGAAATTCCATCAAGGATCATTATGGATGAAACTGTGGATAATACAAAAAGTAGATTCCTTGTATTTCTTTTTTTCTAGATGAAAAGTCAGTCACTGTAACTCATAACTGAATTGACACTAATCAATAAAGGATTTGTTAAGATTTTTAATGAAAATAATATTCTTGAACATACGCATAAATGTATTATAGTCGAGACCCTTTCACTGAGAGAAGATTGGAAAAGTACATTGCTTTTAAAAATCCTTGATTTCTGACTTATTGTTAAGATGCAATATTATAAGAGAAGAAAGAGTATGAATTATTGTTATTCAACTATACAAAAAATAGCCAGAAATAAAGTCTGCATACAATATGGAATTCAAAAGTTTTCTGTCAAGAAAAAATATACTATAATGTATGTTACAAAAACTAATCAAAGGTCATTGTTGACTATTCTTATTTTTATGAAAATTTGTTTGAGGTCAGTGCTATAGTTTTGCCCTGACATCTGTCCACTATGAGAATAAAAAGCTCGATTCACAAAAAATAAATTAAAGAAAATCTATCAGCTCTTAGGTATATTTAAAGGGTTTTTCCTCCATTATGTAGATTAGTCAGTAAACTTCTTCAAGCTAAACCTATTTTCACTCCACACAAATTTCTTTACAGCATTTCTGAGTTTCAGGAGCACTCTTGAATCCTTGAAAAGCCACAATTCTGAGTTTCAGGAACACTCTTGAATCCTTGAAAGGCCACAATGAACAAAACACACCAAACTTCCTACTCAGAGGAGTTCATAACCTAGTGGGGAAAATGTTGGAGGTGATGCAGCTGAAATTCTGAATTGGTTCTCTGGAGTTGACTTCACTAACACAACAATTTTGAGTAAAGTTCTGAAAGAAATAAGACATCATGTATTTGGCTATCCAGAGAACATACTGTCAAATAGAACAGCAAGTACAAAAAAACGGAGACAGCGACCCAAATGGTATGGCTGGAAAAAGGGAAAAAAAGACCAATAGAATCACTGCAAAGGGAAAAGAAGAAGAGTAGTAGGAGATGAGAAAGTAGTCAAATTTATCAGTGCTTTGTGAAGTTTTGTAAGCCTAGGTTTCTCTCTTGAGATAAGGGGCAAGTGGAGAATATTGGTAGAGGACAAAGATAATCACACTTCAATATTAAAGGAGTTTCTTAGCTACTGAGGTGACTACATTATGAATGCAAATATTAAACGAAAAAAATAATTGAGAGAAATGAGCTAATCTAAGAGAAAAACTACATGAACTAGGCCAAGGTAATACTTAGAATGTTATGAAATAGATCTTGTTGTATTTTTAGGACAAAAGCCATAGGATTTTCTAATAGTCTACATGTAACCTATAAGGCAGTCTAGAAGGAAGTCAATGGGATTCCAGATAGACTTTTAGGACTTGGGCTAGAGAAGGAATGGTGTCAGCATTTACGAAGGTGGACTGGGCTGAAGGAGGTACTTTAGAAAATATGAAGGAAGGAAGGAAGGAAGGAAGGAAGGAAGGAAGGAAGGAAGGAAGGAAGGAAGAAAGGAAGGAAGGAAGTAAAAGGAGATTAAAAAAAGAAAGAAAAGAAGGAGATTAAAAAAGAAATTGCCAGCTTTATGCGATGTAGGTGGAATTTTACTAATTTTTGCTGAATTTGATCAATCATTTAGGTTATACATACTGTACAAATCAAATAAGACAAAAAACAGTCTATTTCTATGCTAAAGCAATCACGGACAATTTAGCTTTGGACCATCAGTATTTCATAGATAATCCTGCTGACCAATGATTCATGGAATATAAATGTCTTACTTCATACTTCCCTAGTCTTACTACAGTTTTTTTGTTTTTGTTTTATTTTTGTTATTAGGTTTGGCTATTCTGGGCAATTCCCTATGACAATTTTCCTCGGAAAGTTAGACTGTCAGAATCTCTCATCCCTGTCCTCACATTTACTTTGGGGTTTAGGATACAGTGCTTCCATTCACACTAAATATTCAGACTTGTCACTTTAAAATATGCATGTGGAGACTCTGATCCTCTCTGCAGTGGACCAGGAGCTTTCAGGGCCCCACCAGAGTGGAAGCCCTGAAGTAAGCACATTTTAAAGTCATAGTTCTATTTCCAGACTCCGTAGTCTTAATGGAAATCTTCATTCTGATAGTTGAATTTTTTAACTACACAAGATCCACTCTGGCCTCAAGTCTCTCTGACAACCAATTCCAATCAAATTCATGGGCCAGAGAAAAATCTCCACAGCACTCCGGAAGTGTGGTTGAGCTTAGCAGTTAGTGCAAGCCAAAACCTATGAATGTTCTGGAAAAAAAAGTTTTTTGAATTTTTTTTTTAATATCTTCAGCTCGAAATTGGAAGAGCTTCTTTGGACTTCAGTGATTATGAGGAAGAAAAAGAGAGACTTGGTTTGCCAAGAAGAGTTTTTCAAAGGCCCTTGACATTACTAGTCTACAAACAATGTTCAATATGGAGGCTGGTGGGTATTTGTACAGTTCTTACATATTTCCATTCTGTAATTAACTTGGCAGGCTCTGGTGGTAGAACATGATGGTCACTAACTACAGAAGGATTGCAGGTCAATGTTGTGATTTGCTGCCAGAATTGCCTGGGCACTGTTTGCCTGATGCTTGGAGCCAGTCCAAGTAGTTAGTCCCTGAAGAAGTTTACATGAATGGTGTTCACCCTCAAATTAACCTCCACAAAGGAAATAGTGAATCCCAAAGACTCATCCCATTGGCTGAACTTCAGCCAGTTGCTTACTACAATGTATTTATTCTCTTAGCATAAAATTGGTCACCATATATGAGCTTTAGCAGTGGGTAAATGTCCAGGAACCATTTTAAAAAAGGAAACCTAACATTTTTTTTTTTTTGGTAAAAGCTATAAAATCCAAGTGCATAAACAGTTAGAATAATCCAAGTCAGGCCCTGTAAAACAGACAATCCACATCACAGAACCATCTGAATTTATAGTCTAAGACTCAATGGATCAAATACTAGAAGAGAGAAAGGCAAGGTGAATCACTAACACAATGCAAAGACTAGTAGACATGTTGATCCATCTTTGCTTTCTAGTACTTTCCACTACTTCTGAGGCAACTAAATTTTGAGTTTCTCATGCATTTTAACTGCCCTCCTCAGAATATGATACACTTTGAATAATGGGATATAATATTCCATATGTAATCTCTTCTCATAACTGGTAAAGGGGAAGCATCTCTCTTCTTGAACATCCTATTTCCATTATGTAGCCTAAGATCAAATTAGCATTCTTAGAAGCTAAATCACAATCTTGACTACTTGACAAGCTTATAGTCAAGTGTTCCTAAATATCTTTCTAACAAATTGCTCTTATTTTTCCCATCTTGCACTTTTGCAGCTGGGTGTTAGAAAAATAAAGCTAAAAATAGGGCTTGCACTTATTCCTAATAATTCTCAACCTGGTAAATTCAGACTTTTCTTTTCTTTTTTTAAAATCCTGATTCCAGATTTTCAGAATCTTAGTTAACCCTCTCAGTTTTTTGTTTGTTTGTTAGTATGTATACATTGTGAGAAGTTTTCTATCAACTATGTCCTCCAAATACATGAATATTAAGAATAACAGAGTCAGTATTTAATGCCACCACTTTAAGTATTATATTCTTTTTAATATATATATATTATTGTTATTGTAGAGGTGATTGCAGCACCGTTATAGTTATATAAGTCAGGGAATGAGTATATTTCTGTTTGAATTATGTCACTCCTTGCCTCGCTCTCTCCCAGTTTTTCCCCTCCCATCACCACCTACAAGTTATATAGTTCATTTTCCACAGTGTCTCGTGAGTACCACCGCTGTCTTTATTCGCCCTTTGTCTGATCTTTTCTGTGCCCCTTGCCCTTTCGAAGATAAACCAACAAAGGACAAAAAGAAAAGACAACAAAACCGGTAACAAAAACAACAAAAATCTCTCGTTTCCGTTTCTTGGAGGTAACATGTTCTTTGTATGATCATTCACCAATTTACAGTTCTCTGAGTAGAACCCAGATCAGTTATATCCAAAGATTCCATGGCATTTACCCATGGTCTGGCTGTAGTCTCTTTTAATTTACTCACAGTGTTCCTAATATTAAAACAACAACAACAACAAAAACATACACTAGCAATAACTATACAATTAATTTCTCTCTAAAATCCTGGAGAAAGGGCTTCTGAGAAACATACAGTGCCTCTCACTGTATTATCTTACTTATCTCACATGAGTGGCCTCAGCAGAAGATAAAGATACTCACTTTATTCTGTAAATTTCCATGAAATGACACACTGTTTTACCTATAGAATTGCGGGGTGCAGATGGCTCACGCCTGTAATCCTAACTACTCAGGAAGCTGAGATCTGAGGATCATGGTTCAAAGTCAGCCTGGCAGGAAAGTCCATGAGACTCTTATCTCCAATAAACCATGATAAAACCAGAAGTGGTATTGTGGCTCAAACGGTAGAGCACTAGGCCTTGAGCTGAAGAGCTCAGAAACAGTGCTCAGGCCCAGAGTTCAAGCCCCCTGATATACCAAAAAAAAAAAAATTACATTTTATTGGGATCTGCATAGATACTGGAACCTAATCTGTATTCTGATAACATGTCATTTTCCTTTAGCTTTGTTCTATATTTCTTAGTATGAGGATGGACATGACTCCCCAAGAGAATATGGATTTTCCTGATCACATAAAGGAAAGCACTTCAAATGTTTATTTTTATTCAATCCTTGGATGTATTCATTCATTTATTTGACAAGCATGTATGCAGTTTATAATGCATATGTACACATATATACATATATATAATATGCAAAATTTTGTTTCTTTTTTTGTTGAAGAAAAGTTCCCTTGCTTCCCATGGCTGGTTTCTAACTCCCATACTTAAGTGAGTTTTCCACCTTATTCTCTCAAGTAATTGGATTATAGGTATATATCACTTTGTCCAGTTAGCATATATCTTTAAAAAATGTTCATGTAGAGCTATAACCTAACTAAAATGATTAACATATTTGCAAATAAGTATTAGTCACTGATGTAAACACTATCCATAGTATGACCGCTACAAACCACATCATAATTGAAGTCAGTAGAAATTGTAACACTGACCTGGGATATCTGGGAAGATTTCATATAAGACAGCACTTATCCCAGCATTGAAGATAAGGGCACTTTTGTCAGGATTTGGGGAATAATCATGGGTGAAAAACAATGTTTCAGACCAAACACAGACATACACAGACACAGATACACATAGACACACACACATACACACACACACACACATACACACACACACACACACACACACACACACACACACACACATGAAAACAATAATACTAACAGCTTGATACCAATTAGTTTTTCTTTTTTTAATTCATTGTCAGTTCTCTTTCATCTCTTTACAAGAGATTTGTTTTTATACAAGGTTTTTTTCTTATCCCCTACATTCTATTCTGAACTGTTGACAAAATTCCTTATGACGTCTAAATCCGATCATGTCACTAAAATATCTCAGCTTTTTCAAGTGATTTGTACAATGAAATCAAAGAATAAATATCCCAGAATAACACTCCTAATAATCATATAAAACAGTAATATCTCAGAATAAATTCAAAGTTTGATAGTGGTCTTTGACGCCTTCATAAAGTCTCTGATACATACTTCTTTTTTTTAAACAGTCTAACTCCATTATTTTTGGACCATCCTATGCTAGAAAAAAACTGGCTTGTTCTTTCCCAAACACTCCCCAAAGCTACTGCCTATGCATTTTCTCTTGCTTGTCTGGAACACCATTCTTACAATTCATTGATGAAAAATGTCTGAAACTGAAAGCAGTCGCCTTTCCCCTGGGCAGCCACATCTTCGAACCATTCTTGCTGCCCACCCAGCTAAATAATCTGCCCTCTTCTTTCCCTGAGCAAATATACTCAGCAGTCTTTGGAGAGAGCCTGACACCAAGGCCCATGTCCAACACGCACAGTCCTGAGGAACACAGATGCTGTTGAAACCTTGAAACTCCTCAGTCAACATAAGATTGCTCTCTCACCCAAGAGAACCTGGTTGTAAGAGGAGGTGGGTGCATCATTTCCCTTCAGCCAGGTTTAAGGAGATTTGGTTGCCCTTCCCAGGCTGTCCTCTGGAATAAAGCCTGTTGGTCTGTCAAGGTTCATCCTTTCTACTCTTTTTTGTTTCTTGCACTCCTATTCTGTTTTCTCTTTTGTTCCAGGTTTCAGCTTGTTTGCCATCTAATCAATAAAGCTGTCCTTGATCATATCATCGTAGTGGCATTCTCTGTCACTTTCATCCTACATTACTTCACTTCACAAAATTTATCTCCAGGGATTATTCTGTATGCTTTCTTCTTTGCACATTATGCAACTATACTCACTAGGATTTTAGTTTTATGGGATCATGATATTATTTTTATTCTATGCTATATTCCCAAGTTTTTTATAACACTAAGTATAAGTAATTCAAAACCAAAGGAGGCAAAAATGTATTAGGATCAGTTTATGAAGCCCTCAAAAATGTATTAGGAAGGATGGACTTTCTCTTACTTTCTAAAAAATGTGTAGAATGGCATGGGATCTTTTGGAAACCATGACTGAAATATTTAAATTTTAGGTATCATCAAGGTAAATCCAGTTGCATCCAATATTATTGCCAGGTATACAAGGGGAAACTGTTCTTCAAATAACTGAAGTTTAAGGAAATCTTAATTTACTATGATGGCCAACATAGTCTCATTGAACACAGCAGCTTCTCTTTAAGATTACTATAAAACCACTGAAGCATTTGAAATTGGAATTATTGCTATTTATATATTTTAATCAAGAGTGAGAAATTTAAAAAGTCATAGTTTAACGTAACTTTTAATGAAGTAAGCTTATTTTTATCATCAGGGAACAACATGTAAAAGGAATCTGTACAGTACAAGGATTATAGATAAGCTACACCTTAAACTTCCCCTATCAATGAAGATGTTTTCAAATAAATAATAAGTCCATAACTTGTAATTCTGACCTTGTGCATTTTACATAAAATATGTGAAACCAAAATCTGTAAACAAGGACTATGTGAGGGCTTCTCTCCAACAACAAAAGAATGTGTAAAGTAGATTTTGAATAAACAGCAGTTGAGCCTCAGCAGGCAACCAAAACTTCAAGTGGAGAATCTAGGAAGGGAATGAGACATTTGTTCTCTCTTGCCATCAGAGAGGTGTTAGTTGTAAGCATTATGAAAACATTACTTAGTTTCAGAAAATACTGAACTAGATACCCTGAAGTGGTTTTGATAAACTTTTACAATTACTTGGTTTATTATTTCATAGGTCAGTATGGAATGGCCTTGCAATCACATCTTGTTAGTTGCTGCCTCATTTAACAGAGTTCAGTCAAACAGGTACATCTTTTAAATTGTAAACTAAAATGGTAAATAAATGTTTCTTGCCCCATTTGTTAGGAAATGGAAAGACTTGGAAAAAATTATATTAAGTGAAGTAAGCCAGGCCCAAAGAAACATAGGTCCCATGGTTTCCCTTTTTTGCAATAACTAGTATATGTCTGAGACAAACAGAAACTGTCAGACAAGTTGATGTTAGGCGAAATGAACCCCAAGATAAGGATTCAAATGTTTTTTTTTTCTTTCTTGAGATTGTTTCTAACATATTTATAAGAGAATTTCTTTGTTGCTTTGCATGTACCTCCCCCAAGGTATAAGCCCTGCTTTCACTGTATTTAATGTTGATATACTTTGTAGAGGGAAAGGGAAAAAAACAAACTGTTTAATTAGGGTTATAGGTGGACCCATTACAACAATGATATATACACGACCTTATGTTGAAAAATGAACTTTCCATCTTTGGCGGGGTGAGGGGGTGGGAGGATGGAGAGGGGAAGGGATGGGAAGGGGAAACAAAGGAGGAGGCAACAATGCTTGATAAGAAATGTACTCACTATCTTGCCCATGTAATTGTAACCCCTCTGGTATTTTCCCAATAATAAAAAAGTGTCTTATATGGCTAATTATTTTTCATAATTTGACCAGAAGTTATAATAAATATGATCTACATATTTCCTTCCACTCTTTAAAATAACAATTCAATTTTCAAACTTTGTATACAGTCTGTAGATCCTATAATAAAAGAATTCCAAAGGAATTTCATGTAGAGCATATTAAACAAGCATAATAAAATCTGTCTTCCAGAAAAAAAAATCTTAAAATGAGAATTTTATATATAGTCACTTTGGTATTTACTTTGATAGATTACATACAGTAAATTTGGAATTGTCTCATCTCATGTTATCTACTCAACAGTTTGAAAGTGTAATGTGCTTATTTACTGATTTAAAAATATCTTTGTCTTGGGGTTCATTTCTCTAACATCAACTTATCTGAACTTTTCTGCTTGTCTCCGACATATACTAGTTATTGCAAATAAGGGAAACCATGGAACCTATGTTTCTTTAGGCCTGGATTATTTCACTTAAGTATTCAAATGGTTTTTTTTCTTTCATGCAATTGTTTCTAACATATTTATAAGATGATTTCTTTGTTGCTTTGTATGTCCCTCCTCCACAGTATAACCCCTGCTTTCACTGTATTTGATGTTGGTATAATTTGTGGAGGGGAAAGGAAAAACAAATCGTTTAAATAGGGATACAGGTGGACCCATTGCAACAATGAGATGTACAAGTCGTTATGTCGAAAAATGAACTTTACAATTTTGGTCGGGGGTAGGGGGTGGGGGGGAAGATTAGGTAGGGGAGTAGGATGGAAAGGGATGGGAAGGGGAAACAAAGGAGGAAGGGGAAACAATGCTTGATAAGAAATGTACTCATTATCTTGCCCATGTAATTGTAAACCCCCCTTACAGTATTTTCACAATAAAAAAATAGAAAAATAAAAAAATAAATAAAAATATCTTTTAAAGAGGAGAAAATAATAATTGGGAACCTTAAGTGGCTTCTTCAAATCACAAATCTAGAGAAGAAACAAAAATGAGGTATGAATTTGTATCTATCTCTCTGTAACACCTTTGAACTCTGGTGTTGTAAGTGATGTGGCAAGCATATTTTTGAAGTAAGGATTAACCATTTTCATTCAAGCCTTTATGATGTATTTTGTGCTAAATGATTCAGTCATTGTGGTTTTCTTGGGGCCCCTGGGAAATGGAGTATGGAAAGAGACTAGGCTGCCCATCTGACAGGCCTCTGGATGACCTGCAGCATCATAAAGTAAGTAGTTCGTAAGCAGACTTTGTATCTGCTCTTCTGCATACTCATGTATGCCTAGCATTGGTGCTCACTGGTTGCATGTCAACTCTGATGGTTCAAATGCCTATGTTGATTTGTGTCTTTACCATATTCACTGGAAATAATTTGAACATAAAAATAGGTTTCCTCTGGGGTTCAACAATACTAGCACCATTCTGTCTTGGTAGCATCATTTTGAATCAGTCCCAGCTATGGCTTCTTATCATCACTGGAAATACTTTGTTTTCAGTTTTTAGGTCACATATTAAGGACAATGCCTGTATCTTCTCCAGCTGGCATTCTCAGAAGAACAATGTTGTCTCAGGATCACATCTGTGAATATCAGGATTATTTCATCTTTCTGCCAGTCCTGGGGCTTGAACTCAGGGACTGGGCCCTGTCCCTGAGCTTTTTTTTTGCTCAAGGCCAGTGCTCTATGATTTGATACCCAATTCCATTTCATGTTTTTTGTTTGTTTGTTTGTTTTGATTTTTATAGCTAGTTGGAAATAAGAGTCTCATGCACTTTGAACTCTGATACACTAATCTCAGCCTCCTGAGTAGGCGGGAGTATAGGCATGAACCACCAATACCTGTCTAAGATCATATTTTATTTTAAGGCAGACCAGAAAAAAAGAAGAGGAAAGGTAAGCATCCTAATAAAAAAATGCTTTAGTCCTGAAGAAGACTTTAAAGTTATGTGAACTACAAAGGAATAAATAATGTTACATAATAGGATACTTCTGAAATATTCGTCCACTGGAAAATGCAACATGTTAAGGGTGGAGCTTCAATAATGCCATTTATACCATCCAGTGGAACAGAATGATTACTTGCATTGTATAGTGGTCCTTTTTTTATTTCTTTTCTTACATCTTCCATTGTGGTGGAAATTGATTAAAGTTACCTTAAAAAAGATTAGGCCAGAAACAAAACGAAACCATATAATGGTAGAGCCTGCTTGAGATATTATTAGATTATGAAGCAAGGCACTTTTGTCAATAGGTTTTTGTGAAAGCCAGAATTTCTAAAGTTGGTAAGCCAGTTGTTAGCTGCACCAGCTGATCTGTTCTTTTCTCCTTTCTTCTCTCCTTTCTGCTATGACGTCATTCCTCTTGTACTTCTCCCTTCCCTTTATTTATCTTTCTTTCCTTTCCCTTTAGAAGACTCATCTAATGTAATATGATTACTAATCTTCTAAACACCCTACAAGTTTAGTTTTATCCTCATATTGCAGATGAATACACAGAAAACAATGGGCTATGTAACTGGCCAAGATTCCATACTTCAGGGAATGGTATTGTTTTATAATAAAATGACTACCACCTTATAATACAATGACAATCATGATTTATAATAAAGTGACTATCATTGTAAACAAACAAAAGCCTTTGTTTTTGTAGGACCAATTTCTTACCATGAAGTAACTTGGGCTGTTCTTTTGAAGATAATAATTAGCTTGAAAACTATAAGAGCAGAAACAGAAAAGGAGGAAGATCAGAAGTTTCATAGAATAAAATCTCACTAATTTTCTAGTGTCAAACTACTGCAGGTGTACAAAAAGTTGTCTGGAAAAGGATTATCAGCAGGTAGTTGTCATCTTTGTGAGATAGGTAGTGATATAGTAGAAGTTTCCCAAAATAAAAAGTTTATCATTAGAAAACATAGTTTATCATGAGGAAAACAATCCTAAAATAATGTTTTAGAAACTCTACTCTTAGACTTATTAAATGTTTATCCTTTTGAGATTAGAGAGATTTTTCTACTCAAACACTTTCATTTATTTGCAATCTATGGATTAATTTCTTATAAGATTTAATTCCTCTTGTAAATAGTTAAAGTAAGCTTATATATGAATAATATTAGCTCACCAGAATTAAGTAAGTCTTATGCTAGGTGCTTTTTATTTGTTTTCTCACTCAAATTTTAAAATAATTTTCTGAATTAGGTACAAGAATATGATTGTTATAGTTTTTTCAAATAAATAAATGGAAGCTATGGGAATAAAATAACTTCTCCATTGTTACCAGTCTAGAGAATAATGTATAGAGACTAGTCCAGTAATCTGACCCTTAAGCTACCTCCTCGCCATAACACTAGGGTTAAAGTCTTAAAACAAAACAAATAAATATATAAATTATTTTCAAAATTAATCCTTTAAAATATTTGTATTTTACTTCACAAGATTTCTTAATCTCATTCCTTTGTTAAACTGAAAAAGTTTGTTTTTACATTTCAGTGGATCTTATTCACTGAGTAGGATACCTTTTGTAAGCATTCACCACATCTCTGATAGAAATGCAAAATACAAGTTTATCAATTATTCCATACTCCAACTCTGCTAAAAATTCAATGAACATACACACACATATCTATCATGTACATATGCACACAGCTGACACTTTACTACTCGAGCTATGACTCTGGACTGGCTTTTTGCTGGATAATTGGAGATGAAATGTGTTAAGCTTTCCTGTCCTGGCTGGCTTTGAATTGTGATTCTGCAGTTCTACTCTTTAGAAGCTAAGAATGTCGGAACAAGGCACTAGCACTGAGCAGAGTAACTATAAGTGTATTTTATTCATATATATATATATATATATAATGTGGTAATTTTATGATATTTTTTAAATGAGCTCAAAATGATGGAAAAGAGGAGAGAAGAAACATACTGATGAAAAAGTTAAGAAAAATAATGTAAGGTAACTTATGGTTGGCAATAACAAAGTTATATTTCAAAGTAGCTAGAAGAGAGGATTTGAACATTCTAACTCAAAGAAATAACAAAAAAGTTATGAATATATTTACCCAGACATGTTTTTTATCCTAAATTCATATATTAAAATGCTACACTAAACCACCTAAAAGTGTAAAACCATTGAAAAATTAAAAATAAATTAAATCTAGAAAAGGCAATTAAATAAAATGGAGTCATCTGAAGAGATATTTTACCTATTTCAGAAAGAGAAGGCTTATTTAAAGATGTGTAAAAGCTGAACACCTGTGGCTCATGATTGTAATCCTAGCTACTCAGGAGCCTGAGATCTGAGGATAGCGGTTCAAAGCCAGCCAGGGCAGAAGTCCATGAGACTCTTATCTCCAATGAACCACTCAGAAAACTGGAAGTGATACTGTGGCTCAAAGTAGTAGGGTGTTAGCTTTGAATGAAAAAACTCAGGGACAGCACCCGGGTCCTCAGTTCAAGCCCCATAACCAACAAAAAGAAGAAAGAAAGCAAGAAAGCAAGAAAGCAAGAAAGTAAGAAGGAAAGAAGGAAAGAAGGAAGGAAGGAAGGAAGGAAGGAAAGAAGGAAGGAAGGAAGGAAGGAAGGAAGGAAGGAAGGAAGGAAGGAAGGAAGGAAGGAAGGAAGGAAGGAAGGAAGGAGAAGGGAGGGAGGGAAGGAGGGAAGGAAGGAAGGAAAGAAGGAAGGAAAGAAGGAAGGAAAGAGAAGGGAGGGAGGGAGGAAGGAAGGAAAGGGTCTTAGTTACTAGGCAGAAATTAAAGAATAGTGGTTTTTGTCAAGTCTGAGTTAAAAGAACGGTCCCAAGGCTTCGATATTGACCAATTCTTAGGTGTAGTGTGGTATATTTTTGCAGGCCAAGTAATGAGGGAAGCCCAATGGCTTGATGTAATACTGAACTTTTTCTCCATGATACAGAAACACAAATAATACAGATATAAATGCAACTTTATCTCAAAATTGACTAATTCAAAAAAGTACTAGAAGAATGTTTCTATGTATAGAGTACCTGCTTAGCAAGCGTCAAAGTCTTGAAAAATTCAATCCTCACTATTACTAAAAGGAGAAAAATACAGACACATCCACATTAATGAAAAGCATAATTAATTAATTATATTGTGATTAGTCATTTAATCCCATAGATAAATCATTTATAAAGCACATACAATATACATAAATACATAATATTTATTTTATATAAACTTGCCTGGAATTTATTCAATTTAATGATATAATATATTACTTCTCATTTTCCAAATATTTCCTTCCTTATTTATATTTCCTAACTCATTCTGGCAAAGCATTCATCATAGGCATTCAAAAGCTAAGTACAGAACAATATGCTCCATTGAATAAGGTGGGATGGCATGAATGAGATCTTTAAAACATAATTTGTGGTTGGGGAAGGTTCATACTCCCAAAATACATAGAACAGACTCATGAAATGGAAAAGCATTCAAGATCAGGATTAGGTTGGGTTATTAGCCAAGTGTGGTTTCAAATTGTGTTAGGAAATTCATTTGGTCTTTTATCCCTAATCACTAAAGAAACATGGTTCAGTAAAATTTCCCTTCACAGACTGGCTTTCTTTGTAAAACTTACTTAAGCACAGCCTCAAATATTATAGACAAATTCTTTTCTTTGTTTAATCAAATAATAATAATAAGCATAAATTACTACAATAGCTTAACAGTATTCTAATCTCCTGTTAGATAAAAACACAAAATGCATTTATTGATGAAAAGAGCTTATGTTGATCTTATCAGATTTTCATAGAATCTCCAGTGAGTGAGTACTTCAAATTTTACTCTCTATCTCCTGTTTCCTTGAATAGAGAACTTTCTTCACCTTACATACCTGGGTTTGATTTGTCTTCTCTGAGCTCATTTGTCCATTAGCTTGACCTGGATTTGCCTTCTGTTATTTTTTCTTCTGTGTTCTCTTTCTCTTGTAAGTTTTTAGATTTGCTATTTCCTTCAATGAAAAATCTTCTAGATATGTGTTTCTATGTCTATTTTCCATCTATCTCCACTGAGATGAATTTTCATCCACTCCACAGTGGATCTGTTTCCAAAATAGGCTACCAGAGTCTTACTCAAGTTGCTATATTTTATTTACTTGATTCTTTAAGATACAAAACAACTCACCAACAACAATGAACCATTGTGCTACTTTGATTTGTCCTTTATAGTGTTTTTGAGACACTATTGTTTCATTTTTAATAATGTGCACATGAAAGTATAGTCCATCTCTTCTCTTCCAAAACTAACATTGTTTATATATTGTTCATATAAAACTTTGTGACTGTTCACTTAGCATTTCTTGTATACTTGTATACTAGACACTACTGTAGTTATACATAACTGTCATAGAACATTAAGTAGTAGTTATTATTTTTCTTATACTTCCAAGAACTCAACATCCTGAAATTATCTACCTAGTCAGTTGGAGTAAAAGGCTTCACTTAGATATATGTAATTTCAAAATAAAGTATTTTCTATTATAAACATGAAACTAGAATGTTTGACAAAATATTACCAACATGTCAGAAAAATACTTAATTTTGAGCTCACCAACATGTCCAGCATTTTCTTACCAAATGAAACGCTAATTAATGGGCATAGGAAATGCACAAACCCCAAGGCAAATAACAGACTTTGCCTTCGATTGTTAGAGTGTGAGCTGTAATCTCTAGCCTTGGGCTTAGAGCCATGTTATTGATAGTTTTAGTTGACCTAAAAAATCTAATAGAAAAAAATGGTTTATAAACTTGAAAGAAATTAGACTCGGTTTATCTAACTGAAAACAAATTCTTTCAGAGTGTTTAACAAAAAGAATATTCTAGATTTTTTTTATTGACCTGGTTTGCTTACTAAATACACAATGGTAAAATAATATAAAGGCAAAAATCTCATCATGTATAACCTCTCAGGGAATAGGTTAATGTAACATAAATTACAACTTGAGAGTATTATTCCATAGAGAATTAACTTTGTATTTGTTGTCTTTTACATATCTTTCCAATAACAAGACATGATGTTATGATTTCAATTCCAAAAGCCTCTGCAGAAAGTTCATGTATAATTAGTTCCACTTTCAAATGTGTTAAATGCAAAAGACCTCCTAAGTTTTCTTTCTAATCCCACAGAGCAATACAATAACTTTTATTTTTTGAAGGAGCATCTTTATAGGTAGGCCAAATGGTCTCATGATCTTCTGCCTCTGCCTCCTGAGTTGTTGGAATTATAACATGCACTATCATGCTAGGTAATGAATTGAAAACTGAGGAGATTTTTTTTAATATACTATCTTATTTTATTTACATGAGGATGTTCTTTGCTTTCTTTCCTGGAGGGTAATGTCATTGTGTAAACTGTAAACTCCTTGAGATTAGTCAGTTTACTTAGATCTGCTAAGTCTTATTCAAACTAACTAACATTTACTAAGACTTTTGCAGTACTGAAAGCTATTTTAATGCAGATATACAAAATAAAATCGTTCATATTTTTAATGTGGGGAATTTGAAAGTCATCCAACTTATTTGAAAAGAAACCCTTAATTTTGGCTTACACCAACAACTAAGTGTGGCAATGGCTTTTTAGAAAATCCACAAAGTAGTTAAAAGTTTTGGTCAAGATCTTGAGCTGATAACTTCAATTTCTCAAACTCACTCAATAGTGTAATCGACAATATGTTTAGTATAAGAAATATGGATTAGTTAAAAATCAGAGAAGAACAATTATAATCACAGTTTTCCACTTTTCTAAGATTGGTAAATAAATTATAATGTTATTCAGCCCATGCTAATGATTATTAATCATATTTCAAGAATATTTTTCAAAAGCACTTATTTCCATGGCTAGAATTCTACCTCTTAATTTTTTTCTTTTACTTTTCATAAAAACACTAGAGGGTTTTTGCATCCTGTACTATTAAATTGATAGAGAAATTTTATTCTTAATACTTATAAATGCTTATATTTGTTCTAACCAAGTTAAAAAAAAAGGAAAATATGAACACATTATATAGTATATATTTGCAAACAGTGAAATATGCTTAGATCATTTTCCTGGAAAACATCCATAACCAAAATTATGGTTCAGGAATTTTCTGGATACTATGAACAGCAGTTTGATATGAACAATAGTCTAAAGTCATTTTGTTGATGAAACAAGTTTTTGTTTCAATGGAATGAATAATTGTATCATAACATGTTCAGCACTATCCAAGAAAATGGTCAATAGACCTTTTCATGAATATGTAATTAATTTATCTAGTAAATAGTAGTTCTTTGAAAATCCAGAGCTGAAAATTAAGAGAAGCCATGCATCTGGACATCTGATTGACACCACTTTTATTTAATATAATAATACCAATTGAGTTCCATTGAGAAAGTCATAATGGCCTTTATTTACATTTAATTAGCACCTCTCTGGATTAATTCCTCATTTTATAAACCTAATACAACCTTAATACAGGAAGATGTGAATCGAATATGATAACAACATGTACCTGGTTGTTTTAATTAATCTGTCTAAACTGAACATGCCACTTCAAATTCATAAAGATCAAGCTTTATGCTACCCTTGGACTTCTCGTAGTGTTAATTGGATGCTCTGCTGGAGAATGATCTTAATATTATCCTCACTCTGGGGCAGGCTGTGTAATTCCAGTTGGTTATGATGAGAAGGAAGAGTAAATACATAATCTGCACATCTGATATTAAGGTGGAAAAAAGTAAATAAAAGACTAAGATTGGATAATTCCAAGTGGTAAAAACAATATAGTTGATGAAAAGAGTTTTCTAGAAGTTTCTATAATGAAAATGAACAATTTATTTAAAAAATTATACAATATCTATAAATCTTTTATATATTTGTGCATATAAATGCACAAATATATATATTTATATAACATATACAACTCAAACAATATATAGCTTCTAAGTCTGTGTCTTAGAAGAACAGGGAAAATAAGATATATGTATATCATGTTTATCTTCTGGTTATCTTGTCACTTGATTTCAACATTCATGAAGGTGAAGGTGAGAAACAGTTCAGGAAGCATGAGATAATGTGAAGATTAATGGTTTGGATACAGAACAATGTGAATTATGAATGTATGCATGAACAAAAAATTCATAATTCTTCCTTTTAGGAAAATAGCCAAAGCCTACTACTTATTACAGAATAGAGATAGCTTTCCAAAGAGTGAGTCTCTCTTTCTTCTCCTATTTTCTTTATTTAGTTATTTGCATTGGGTTGGATCAGGACAACATGCCTCACAGGAGATTCTTAGGACAGATTATTTTTCTACTAATTAAATAAATAAGTGATTACAGGTTTATCAGAGGCACATTTGAGATGATCAGTTATCACAGACCACATGTAGATTAAAATCAAATTAAACATATTTATGAATTTGAGGAAATAGAAAGTAGCAACCACATGAACATTTTACAGTTCTTTAATTGTCAGACGTTCTATGTAATGTCTTGGCTTAGTCCATTCCATACATGGAGATGGATAGCAAAGAAAGAAAATTAGTGCCAAAAAGTATAACATGTAGAATTCTTGTGATAAATTTCTTTCTGCTCCAAGAATTTTAAAAATAGTGCTGTCATATTACAAGAGTTACCTTTGACAATGGGATTCACAAAATTTCAAGATTTCTTTTTTTTTTGGTCTGGTCGTGGGGCCTGAACTCTGGGCCTGGGTGCCGTCCCTCAGCTCTTCAGCTCAAGGGTAGTGCTCTACCACTTGAGCCACAGTGCCACTTCCGGCTTTCTTTTCTGCTTATGTGGTGTTGAAGAATCAAACCCAGGGTCTCATGCATGCAAGGCAAGCTATCTACCACTGAGCCACCTTCCCAGCCCAATTTCAATATTTTTAAAGAAAAACTAGAGCATTTTAAATTTCAAAGCAGCTTTTAGAAACTTCTTACCTTTATGCTGAGAACATTAGGCTTTTATCATCTTGTTTTCTTAATTATACCAGTGATCTCAGAACATTCTCTCTCTGTGTGTAGAGGTATAGTGGATCTCTTCTACAGCATATATATATATATATATATGTATATATATATATAATATATATATATATATATATATATATATATATATATATCCTTTTTGCCATACTGGTGATTCGCTACAGAAATACTCATTCTTTTTTTAATTTAAATTTTCTTGTAAAGGTGATGTACAGAGGGGTTACAGTTACATAAGTCAGGTAATGAGTACATTTCTTTTTGAACAGTGTTACCCCCTCCCTCATTTTCTCCCACTTTTTCCTCTCCCGACCCCATCCCCCTAAGTTATAGAGTTCATTTCCAACATAGAGTCTAGTGAGTATCACCATTGTGAGACACTCTCAAGACTGAACTTTTTAAGTTCCACCAAGGAAGGTAGAGGTTGCTTTTGGACCTATACAGTAAAAGACATATAACTTTCCTGTTTTGAGGAGATAAGGTAGTGTAGGTAATATGGCAGCATTGTTAAAAATAGACTTGATTGTAATGATGTAAATTTAATCAAACCCTTTAAACATTACTGGTCTCTGTTATACCATTTACACAGAAGGGATAGTATTAGAATATACTTCATAAAGCCGATATAAGATTAATTAAAAATATAGATGTGAAGTGCTTAATACTATGGTAGTTTCTACAGGTTTTATGTAAAAGAGACTAGAATTGTCATGATAGGGAATCAAATAGAGAATCCACAGCATATCTTTATTTGCTATTATACTTTTATTTATACAATAACCTAAATACCTTCACATCCCCTTATTTAAGTCATTACATAATTTTAAGTCTTATCCTTGCCCTCTCTTGTTTCTGGGCCTCAGTATTGTTTCTGTCCATGCAGGTGTCTACTTTAGCTGTTTTATATACAAACACTATACTATATATTTTTGGTTGGTAGATTTTTTTTTTTTGCTTTTGGCATATAATTTTTTTTATTGCGAAAATACTGTACAGAGAGGTTACAATTACATGGGCAAGATAACGAGTACATTTCTTATCAAGCATTGTAGCCTCCTCCTTTGTTTCCCCTTCCCATCCCTTCCCATCCTCCCTCTGCTCCCCGACCCAATCCTCTCTCCTTCTCCCCCCCCCCCCACCAAAGATGTAAAGTTCGTTTTCGACATAACGACTTGTACATCTCATTGTTGCAGTGGGTCCAGGTTGGTATATTTTTTTTCTAAGCTTAATATTTTCCATTTTCATCCATGTTTTAGCATGTATCAGTACTTCCTTTTGAATGTATCACAATTTAAATATTCACCTATCAGTTATTATCATTCTGTTGTATCTATTTTGGGGCAATTATGTATACTATTCCTAAGTATACTCGGGTATAAGACTGGTGGTATGGCTCATCCATCAGTTGATATAATTCTGTTGTTTCTTTGTTGGGCAATTATGTGTGCTGCTCCTAAGTATACTCAGGTATAAGGCTAGTGGATGGCAAAAGTAATAGAGTTTCAGCTGTAAGTGAAAAAAAAGAATAGATTTTTATTTTTGATTACATAAAGAAGAGTAGAATTATTAGTTTATAGTTGAGGCTTTACAGAATTTCTCTAGTTTTGCAGTTTTATAACCCTACAAGTGATATGTTAAGATTCTTATTTATCTGTGTCCTAGCCTACAAAATTCCTTCAATTGTAGTTATCCAACTAAATGGAATATTGAATGCCATCACGGCTTGTATTTATATTTCCTTAATGGCTAATGCCAAACATCTTTTCATTTTCTTTTAGGCCACACCCTTCGACAAATATTTATTCAATTTTCTACCATTTTGAGTTGGTTTTATGGTATTTTTATTGTTGAGTTCTAAGAATTCTTTTCTAATTTAATTTTATTTGTAGTCAGCATACATTAATAGTAGTGAAATACAGTGAAAACAGTAATAATTCCACAGATGTGGATCATATAAGATTTTATTTTTATTGTTATTAAAAGGGGGTATACATAGGAGTCACAGTTACATAAGTCAGGTAATGAGTATATTTCTTTCTAAACAATATCACTTCTTCCCTCGCTCACTCCCAGTTTGTCCTTCTTGTTCCCACCCACAAGTTGTATAGCTCATTTTCAACATAGCGTCTAGTGAGTATCACTGCTGCATTCGCTCACTCTTTGTCCCATCATTTCTGTGCCCCACTTACTCTCCCAAAGGCAGATAAATGAACAAACAAAAGGGGGAAAAAAGGAAAAAAATCAACCTCTTGTTTCCACTTCCTGGACTTCATTTTGATAAATATTATTTTATATGATCAGATGTACATAGCTATTACCCCGTAGGTTTTCCTGTATCAATCTCAAAGCTTCAAAGTAAGACAGAAATATACTCATTACCTTACTTATATAACTGTAACCCCTCTGTACATCACCTTTACAATTAAAAAATTGAGAAAAGTCCTTTGATTCATTTAAACTTGATTTTTGTACAAGGTTAGAGATAAGATTCTATTTTCCTCTTCTTCATGTAGATATGTAGTTTTTCCAAGCACTGTTTGCTGCAGAGGTTATATTTTCCCTTCCAGTATATTTTTTCTCCACTGTGTGTTTTCATATCCTTTGTAAAAATCAGAATTCTAAAGTTATATGAGTTCATTTCTAGGTTTCCTCTTTTATTTGTGTCAGGTTTGTGCCAGAACTATGCTGTTTTTGTTGCTATAGCTCTTTTGTATAATTGAAGTCAGATGATACTTCAAACATTGCTCTTTTTTGTTTGAGATTACTTTTACTATGCTGGTATTTTAATGCTTCTAAAATTTTAAGATTTTTTTTTTCTGTTTCTGCCAAGTATGTCATCAGAACATTAATGGGCAGTGCATTGAATTTTAGATTGCTTTTGATAGTACAACCATTTCCATGGTAGTAATTCTGCCAATCTATAAATATGAAAGATCTTTCTGTCTACTGTCAATTTTTTTCTTAAAAGTTTTTATAAATTGCTTTCTAGTGGTTTTTTTCAGCTCCTGGGTTAAGTTTATTCTCAGTTCTTGTTATTCTTAATGTGGATGGCATTGTTTTGTTTTGTTTTTTCATTTATTTCTCACCATGTTCATTGTTAGAATGAATATATGTTATATAGATAATTTAATAATTTTTCATTGTTAATTTCATATCCTACTATACTGCAAAAACATTTATCAGATTCAAAAGATTTTTTTCCTGGTGTAATCTTTGTGTATAAGATCATATCTTCTGAAAATAAGTTTAATTTTACTTTGTCATTCTTCCTGTTACTTTCTCCTGCCCTCTTAGTCTGAGAGGAGTACTAATCTAAGAATTGTTTATATATTCTACATATTAACAATCAGTCAAATATATATTTTACATCTTTTCTGTAGCTCTTTGTTGCTTGTGCTCTTTGAGGCATGAAATAATTTGATTTTATAAATCCAATTTATGTGTTTTTCTTTTGCTATTGGTAACTTGGCACATCTGGAAACCATTGCCTATTTCTCAAAAATATATTCCTAATTTTATTCTAGAAATTAACCATTTTTGTTATTAAAAAATGTTACATTATGATTAAGTTCATTTTATGTATGGTATAAGAAGGTATCTCTTTTCATTCTCTATTCAGTTGTTCTAGTACTGTTTAAAGATCACTTATTCAAGAAAGACATTCACTGCTTAAGTTTTAGAGCACCTGCCAAATGTGTGTGAGGTCCTGAGGTTAAATTCAAGTAGTATTGCCAAAAAAAATTAAAATTGAATTCTTTTTTAAAAAATAAAATTTTTATTGTGAAAATACTGTGCAGAGTGGTTACAGTTACATGAACAAGGTAATGAGTACATTTCTTATCCAGCATTGTTACTTTCTCCTTTGTTTTTCTCCTACCATACCTTCCCTCCCACCTCCTCAACTTCACGCCCAACCCCCATGCCCCCTCTCCAGCCTACATTGTAAAGTTCGTTTTCCAACATAGTGTCTTGTACATCTCATTGTTGCAATGGGTCAATCTGTATCCCTATTTAGACATTTTGTTTTTTCCTTCCCCTCCCCAAATTATACCAACATCAAATACAGTGGAAGCAGGGGTTATACTATGGGGGAGGGACAAAGCAAAAAAAAATCACAAATCTTATTAACACTTGCCAATCAATTGATCCTTGTATTAAAAAAAATTTTTTTCTGAGTTCATATCTGTCTCATACTCTATGTGTTTATTCTCATTCATGTACTGTTTTGATTACTGTAGCTTTACAGGTAGTTTGAAAATTACAACATGTAGGCTGGGAAGGTGGCTCAGTGGTAGAGCGCTTGCCTTGCATGCATGAGGCCCTGGGTTCGATTCCTCAGCACCACATAAGAAGAAAAAGCCAGAAGTGGCGCTGTGGCTCAAGTGGTAGAGTGCTAGCCTTGAGCTGAAGAGCTGAGGAACAGTGCCCAGGCCCAGAGTTCAGGCCCCATGACTGGCAAAAAAAAAAAAAGAAAGAAAGAAAAAAAGAAAATTACAACATGTGAGTTTTGTCACTAGCTTTTTTCAAGATTTTTTTTTTTTGTGGTACCTTGATCGATTTGACATTTTTAATGTGCTGTCTTCACATTCATGAATGTGGAGTATAGTTGTATTTATTTAGGTCTTTTTCCTTTCAATTCAGTTCTATAGTTTTCAGCATATATGTTTTTACATTAATTTTCGAAAATGTTCCTATGTTAGAGTTATTCTTATGATTTCTTCATTTTGTTTTCATATTGTCTATTGTTATACCATATGGAAGAGAAGTTGTAGGAGTAGACTCTTCTCTTATTCTGATCTTAGGTAAAAAAGCACACCACTAATTATAGTAGCAGAGGTGCTGGGATTTTTGTAGATTTCCTTTATGAAGTAGAGAGCTTTACTCCATTATTAGTTTATAAAATATTTTAATCCTGAAAAATGATGAAATATTCTTAAATATATTCTTATCCATATTGAGATATTTATAAGGTTTGTATTCATTATAGCATAACATAATTATTGTTTTTCATAAGTTAAAACAATTTTTTCTGTTATTATGTATACCAGAAGTGAATCAATGATTTATATATTACTAAGTTGAATCTTGAAAGAATTTGTCAATTTTTTTATGCATTTGTAAAATTTATCTGTTTTTAACAATTGTTTCTTTTTCTATTTTTTTATGGTAATATTTGCTTCCATAAGCTGAATTACAAATGTCTTTTTTTCTGTTATTTTAAAAGTGCTGTGAAGATATAATCTACATTTCTTAAATAGTTCTTAGTAGTCAATAGTGAAAAATATAGATATTGGGTTTTTTCAATGAGAAGTTTAAAATTTATCTTTCCAAACCTATTATTATCGTTCTATTCAGATTTGTTTTTGTGTTAGTTTATTTTGGCCTCATAAGTTTTTACAGATATTTGTCAGTTCATCTAAGTGACCTCCTTTTTCATTTTTTTATTTTACAGATTTCTTTATAATTTTTAATTTCCAAAATGTTGGTGATGATATTACACCTCTCATTCTTGATTGTGATGATATAAGCCTGCTCTTTAATGTTATTATTGACTAGTTTTCAATATTTGTTAATTTTATTGATGTTTAAAAGTTGAACACTTTTTATTTTATTGATTCTTTTCTTTGTATTCTCTTTTATTTCACTAAAGTCTTATTTAAATCTTTCCTTATTCTGCTTACTTTAAGTTCATTTGGTTTTCTGACTTTTTCACTTTCTTTTTATATTTTAAAATATTTTCATTTTTATTATCTTTAAATAGTTATACAACAAAGTTATCATTTTAAAAAAGCAATTTATGAATATAATGCATCTTTATCAGAGTCACCTCCACCATTTCACCCCCACGCTGACTACCCCTTCCTTTTTCTTTCTTAATTTTGTCCTACTTACAAGGAATTCTTGACTGCATTCTTCCCCTTTTTCTCTTCATTGATCTATTCCTCCTCAAATTTGTAAGTTTTGTAATAGATACTAGCTTCATTGCAGAGAGAAGATTCCTTTGTATATTCAAGTTTAAACAATAATAGCTGTTTAAGAATAGAAAAGATTACTGGGTGCCCGTGGCTCACACTTGTAATCCTAGGTACTCAAGAGGCAGAGTTGTGAGGATCACAGTTCATAGCCAGCCCAGCAAGGAAAGTTCATGAGACTCTTGTTTTCTTTATTGTTAAGATGTTGTACAGAGGGGTTACAGTTACATGAGTAAGGCAATGAGTACATTACTTGTCAATTATTGTTACCCCTTCCCTTCCTTGTTATTCCACAATCCCTTCCCACCCCCAGCTCCCATACTCCTTTCCCCCTAGCCCCCTGAAGTTAGTTATGTTGTTAATTTGTTGTTTAAATGTAAGTATACAGATGTAGACTGTATTTTAAGTACTGGTTATCTGAATCCCACAAGACATGCTATGTTTCTTTAATTTTCATTTAACACAAAATCATATCTAATGTCTCTTGTATTTCTTGTTTGTCCCACTGCTCTGTTACAGAGGTTGACTAATTTCACGTTTTTTTAATTTCTTAAGATTCTAACTTTTTAAATTTTATTCTCCCATGTGCAGAGGACACAGTATAATCAATTTATTTCACATTACACTTACAGAAGCTCTGTTTCAGTACACCAGATAATCCCAGATAAAGTTCCATGTGCATTTGAGATGAATATGTATTATGCTTTTATTTGATGGAGTTTGACAGTAATTCATGAGACATATAAGTGATTTATAACAAGGTTCCTTTGTTTATCAACTGCTTCCTTACTATATCTCTTATTGAAAAGTAATATCTTTCAGCCTCTAATTAGGACTGTTGAACTCAGTTTCTCTCTTCAGTTCAGTCAGTTATTGCTGTATACGTGTTAGGACTCTGACCTTGAAGACTAACTGTCTTCAGAAGGTATATCCTTGGACATTTTAAATTGATGCCCTCCTCCCATTCCAGGATCACAGTCATTGCATCTGCAGTCTCTGAGTAATTTTCACCTTGATTTCTCCATATTGGTATCATACCAAATGTTAGCCTGAACTACTTCTAGCTGACTGCTCTGTGGTTTCCGACAATACCTTGAAGGACAAATTGTTCCACAGTCATATCAAAGTAAGTTGTGACCCCTTTGTAAGTGTAAGCCAGTGGTTGGACTTGCTTATACTGGAAGAAGTTTCTTCCTATCTAAAACCCTTGTTCTTTTCACCGTGCCAGTAGACATGAACTACCCATATTTCATTGAAAATAATGGCAGATCTTTTAGGATGCTCCATGATCGTGGTTGCATCTTCCTTCACATCAAGTTGGAGAAGGAACGAGAACTCACCTGGGCCCACATGTTACAGATTCTTCTTATTCCCACAAAAATCCCAATTCATTTGCTGAAGATAATTTCCTGAGATTTGATTTTGTTTTACCTTTTGCCCTGTTGTGATTCTTTTCTTTCTTTTCTTTTTCTGGGACAAGGTTCCTTTTGCCACCATCTTGGACTGCTTCTCTTTCTCAGGATGTTTTTAATTAGTGCATTCTTGTGGTTTCTCTCATTTGGTATAATTATATGGGAAGGGCTCTTTGTAGTAGAACTTTAAGCTCAACAAACATTTTCTGGCCACATCAGGCAGTGGGAATGCTCTCATCAGCAGCTCAATGACCTCAAACCCCAGAGACGCCCTGGAGCTGTGAATACAGATGAGGGCAGACCTTGGGAACCTGCTTGCTCAGGACTTCCTCAGCAGATGGCTCTCACTGTATGTCCTGATTTATACATTGTATGGAGTGTAATAGTAAGAATAGCATTTCACAAACGGTTTAGTTTGGTTCATGACTTATTTAGGCTGCAAAGACTCAGACGGAAGGCCTGGGAAACATCTAATAAATATGTATTATCTATCATTCATTTATATCAATACAATAATGTAGACCTGATAGTAGTTAATGAAAGCAGAGTTGAAGTCATCTATGGTGGTCAATTGTTCCTATCCTTTTAGTAAAAATCCCTGTCTTGTGTGATCTTTTTTTGGATTTCAGTGGGTAGAAACTCATGGATTTTATTCCCCAGATTCCTATAGCAAACAGTTTCTATTTTTACTTCTGCCAATGAGTGGCACAGGTGGAAGACTGCAAGAAAGCATAAAGAAGAAGACTTCTTTTTACTGAGTTTAAGTACATCTAAGATGGCATTAAGGCTGTGTTAACATATAGCAGATGCAGGTAAACAGGCCTGGTTGCTGTTCAGGTTCCGTGGTTTTAACTACATTGAGGAAGCGGGGGAAGTCCTGATTCCATTTTACTCTTCTGACTCTGTTGGCAACTCTTACACAACTTTCAGGTACACTTATCCTTTAGTTCATCAACATCTTCATAAGCAGGTCTGGGTTAAATTATCTCTGTGTAAAATGCAGAAGGAGGATTTTCTTTATTCCTGGATCGTAAGCCATTAATCGTAGAGCTTTATCTTAGACCAGAAGAGAGAAGTCAAGTATTCACCATTAGCAAGTATACTACTGCTTAGCAATGATGACTTGCTTGAAAAAAACATCTAAGGCTGGTCACCAGTGGCTTACTTGAGTATACAACTTAGTCAAGAAGTTGAGATCTGAGGATCTCAGCCAGCCCACGGAGACAAATTTGAGAAAATCTTCTCTCTAATTAATCAACACAGGACCTATGGCTTCCATTATTTGCAATAATTTTAGTGTATGTTTGGGTCAAGAAGAAAAGGTCAGATAAGATGATGTTAAGTGAAATGAACCCCCAAGGTAGAGACACAAGTGGTTTTTTCCTTCTTGCTATTGTTTTTAATGCATTTATAAGGTACCATGAGATTTTTTGGTTGCTTTGCATGTCCCTCCCCCACAGTATAACCCCTGTTTTCATTATATTTGTTGGGATAATTTGTGGAGGGGAAGGGAAAAAACAAATTGTTTAAATAGGGATACAGGTTGACCCATTGTAACAATGAGATGTACAAGACACTATGTTGAAAAATGAACTTTACAACTTAGGTGGGCGGAAATATAGTAGAGGAGGTGGGAGGGAAAGGATGGTAGGGGAAAAACAAAGGAGGAGGCAACAATGCTTGGTAAGAAATGTACTCATTACCTTGCTCATGTCACTGTAATCCCTCTGTACAGTATTTTCACAATAAAAAACTTATTTAAAAAAAAGCCACAGTAGAGATAGGGCTCCATTTGTAGAGCATTAGTCTTGAGTGAGAAAGCCAAGGAAGAACAATAGGCCCTGAGTTCAAACTCTAGTACTGGCACAAATAAAAGAAAAAAAAGCCCACTGCAATGTACAACATTTTATTCAGGATAGAAGATAAGTTCATACTTTTAGAAAGAAACATAAAGAGAATGACTTTTCTGTCTGAAAGTGGTCAAAGTTTTGGTGGATAGTATGCAAACAGAAATATTCGTAAAACTAAATTATGTTTTATCGACATACAAAATTTATAACTATCAAATTTCATTAAAGTAATTATGATTGGTGTAAAATATTTGGGATGTATATGCACATATACATATATGTGTGTTTATGTATACGTATGCATGAAGATAAGATAGTATCTATGTGTATCAAAGCCAACTTGGGCAGGAAATTCCTTGATACTCTTTTTTTGGGGGGGAGAGAGGGGTCCCGTCGTGGGGCCTGAACTCTGGGCCTGGGCGCTGTCCCTCAGCTCTTCAGCTCAAGGCTAGCGCTCTACCACTTGAGCCACAGCGCCACTTCCGGCTTTTTTTTCTTTTTGCTTATCTGGTGCTGAGGAATCAAACCCAGGGCCTCATGCATACAAGGCAAGCACTGAGCCAACTTCCCAGCCTCTCCTTGACACTCTTATCTCCAACTAATCACCAGAAAACCAGAAGTGGTACTGTGTAGTGGCAGAATGCTAACCTTGAGCAAAAGGAGCTCAGTAACAGTGCCTAGGCCCCAACTTCAAGTACCACAACACATGGGAAAAAAATCAAATATTTTAGCAATGAATTACTGCCCATTTGCTTTACTCTTCATTATCAAGTTAAATATAACCTTTTTGTACTTTATAATTGCTCCTGAAATAGAATGCAATCTTTTTGAAAGACATGTAATGTTAAGAAAAGTAGTTATTAGCTGTCTTAGTCTATTTTCTGTTGATATTACAGAACATTTGAGATTGGAAAATTATAAAAGAAAGAAGCTCATCTAGCTCATGTCTGTAAGTCAAAGATCCTGCCACTGACATCTACTTGGCATCTGGTAAGGGCTTAATGCAGGTTCAATTCATATCAAAAAATGAAATAAAATAGAATTGCCAGGCACCAGTGGGTCACACATATAATCCTAGCTACTCAGGAGATCTGAGGTTAGCAGTTCACAGCCAGCCTAGGCAGGAAAGGCTATGAGATTAACAACCAGAAAACTGGAAGTGATGCTGTGATTCAGAAGGTAGATTTCTAGTGTTGAGTGAAAAAGCTCAAGGACAATGGCCAGGCCCTGAATTCAAGCCCCATGACTGAAAAAAAATTTTTTAATAGAAATTAAATTAAAATAAGATCATCCCAATAGATACAGAAAAAGCATTTGACAAATTTGACAAGAGTCAACACTCCTTTATGGTGAAAGATCTGGAGAAACTAGGAATCTATGGAACATTCTTCAATATAATAAAGGCTGTATATGACAAACCTACATCCAATATTATACCTAATGTTGAAAAGTTAAAACCATTTTCTCTAAAGTCAGGAATGAGAAAATTATGTCTATTCCCTCTACTCCTCTTCAATATAGTATTGGAATTCCTAGAGAGAGCAATAAAGTAAGAGATAAAGATAAAGGGGATCCAAATAGGGAAAGAAGAAAGAAAACTCTCCCTCTTTGCATATGATATGAATCTGTATTTAAAGAATACCATAGATTCCTCTTCCAAGTTACTCTAGCTGATCGAAATTTAGACAAAGTAACAGGATATGAAATTAACCCACATAAATCAGTAGCTTTTCTATCTGCCAAAAATGAGAAGAGTGAGGCTGAAATCAGGAAAGCAACTCCTTTTGTAACAGTCTCAGAAAAAAAAAAAACTAGGAATTAACCAAAGATGTGAAGGACCCCTATGATAAAAACTTTAAAAACATGAAAAGGAAGTTAAAGCATATTTAAGGAAATTGAAAAACCTCCTATGCTCCTGGATTGGGAGGATTAGCATTACTCATCAATATAACAACAACAATCTTTAATGAAATAGAAGAAGCAATCCAAAAATTCATATGTACTACTAGAAGATCTCGAATAGTAAAAACTTATATAGAAAAGAGTTTGCTACTGGCATATAAACAGGTCTGAGGACCAATGGAATAGAATTGAAGACCGAGAAATGATCCCACAGACCTATGGCCACCTAATCTTTCATAAGGGAGCCCAAATAATCAGATGGAAGAAAGACAGCTTTTTCAACAAATGGTGCTGGCAGAATTGGCTATACACATGTAGAAAACTGAAGTTAGATCTGTATATATCACTCTGCACCAGAATCAACTTCAAATGGATGAAAGACCTTGAGGTAAGAGCAGATACCCCAAAAATTTTATAGGAAGGGATAGGAGAAACACTAGGGGTCCTTGGCACAAGTCAAAACTTACTAAAGAAAGATTTAGAAACACAACAAATCAAAGAAAGGCTGGATAAATTGGATCAATCAAACTAATGTGCCCAGCTTCTGCATTACAGAGGACAATGCTAACAAGATAAATACAAAGCCCACAGATTGAGGAATCTTCACTAGCTATACAACAGGCAAGGGCCTCATATCAAAAATATACCTAAAGGGGCTGGGAAGGTGGCTCAATGGTAGAGTGCTTGCCTTGCATGCCTGAGGCCCTGGGTTCGATTCTTCAGCACCACATAAGCAAAAAAAGAAAAAAGCAGGAAGTGGCGCTGTGGCTCAAGTGGTAGAGCACTAGCCTTGAGCTGAAGAGCTGAGGGACAGCGCCCAGGCCCCACAACTGGACCCCTCCCTCCCCCAAAAAAATATATATATACCTAAAGCTCAAAAGATTAACTCCCTGCCTCCCAATAACAAATCCTCAAAGAAACAACCACCTCATTAATAATTGTGCTAAAGAATTAAAAAGATACTTCTCTGGAGAGGACATAAGAATAGCCAATAGACACATGAAGAAATGTTCAATATCCCTGGTCATTAAAGAAATGCAAACCAAAACTACATTGAGCTTTCACTTCACCCTGTTAGAATGGCCATTATCAAGAAAACAAATAACAGATGCTGGTGAGGATATGGCCAAATGGGAACACTACTATACTGTTGGTGGGAATGTAAACTGGTTCAGCCACTCTGGAAGTCAGTATTATGGAGATTCCTCAAAAGACTAATCATAGAGATCCCCTATGATCCAGCAATCCCACTCCTGGGCATTTACCCAAATGATCACAAACAAGGCTACACTAAAGCTACCAGCACAACTATGTTCATTGCAGCTTTATTAACTATAGTTAAGATAAGGAACCAACTAGGATGTCCCTCAGTAGATGAATGGATCAAGAAAATGTTGCATATATACACAATGAAATTCTATGCTTCCATCAGAAACAATAACATCACCCAATTCATAAGGAAATAGAAAGACCTGGAAAAAATTATACTGAACGAAAAAAGCAAAACGCAAAGTAAATTAGGTTGCATGCTTGCCCTCGTTTGTAAAAATTAGAACATATCTATGATATTCTTAACATGAAATCACAATCCCAATTGCTAAGTGCATAGAACCATGTATAATAAATCATATCAACATGAACTGCAAGAATTGGAAACAAGAAGTTCTCATTATATCCTTTTTTTTTTTTTTGAGTCCAAGTTCTTTCTCTTTTTTTTTTTTTTTTTTTTTTAATTTTATTTTATTTTATTTGAGAACATACTGTACAGAGGGGTTAAAATTACATGGGCAGGATAATGCATACATTTCTTACCAAGCATTGCAGCCTCCTCCTTTGTTTACCCTTCACCTCCCTTCCCACCCTCCCCCCTCCCCCCCACCCAATCATACCCCCCCTACCCCCCACTCCGACATTGTAAAGCTGGTTTTGACATGACATTTTGTACTTCTCATTGTTGGAACAGGTCCACCTGAATCCTTAAACGAATTGTTTGTCCCCGTCTCCTCCACATGTTATACTGACATCAAATATAGTGAAAGCGGGGGTTACACTGTGGGGGAGGGACATACAAAGCAACAAAGAAATAATCTTATGAATTCGTTAGAAACACATGCATGAAAGAAACAAAAATATTAAAATACATATTTGAGGGTTCGTTTTCCTAACATCACATTATCTGACTTTTTCCGCTTGACTCATACCTATACTAGATATTGCAAATAAGGGAAACCATGGGACCTATGTTTCTTTGGGCCTGGCTTACTTCACTTAATATAATTTTTTCCAAGCCTTTCCATTTCCTAACAAATGGGGAAATGTCATTCTTTCTGAGGGAGGCATAGAATTCCATTGTGTATATATACCACATTTTCTTGGTCCATTCATCTACTGAGGGGCATCTGGGTTGGTTCCATATCTTAGCTATGGTAAATAATGCTGCAATAAACATAGTTGTGCTGGTAGCTTTAGTGTGGTCTTGTTTGTAAACATTAGGGTAAATGCCCAAAAGTGGGATTGCTGGGTCATAGGGGAGTTCTATGTGAAGTCTTTTGAGGAACCTCCATACTTCTTTCCAAAGTGGTTGAACAAGTTTACATTCCCACCAACAATGAAGTAAGGTTCCTTTCTGTCCACATCCCCTCCAGCATCTGTTGTTGTTAGAGTTCTTGATTTTTGCGTTCTAACTGGAGTGAGGTGATATCTCAATGTTGTTTTGATTTGCATTTCTTTTATGGCTAGGGATGTTGAACATTTCTTCATGTGTCTATTGGCCATCCTTCTTTCTTCTTCAGAGAAGTTTCTCTTTAAGTCTTTCGCCCACTTACTTATTGGGCAGTTGTTTCTTTGAGGATTTGGTGTTGGGTGGTTTAATTTTTTGAGTTCCAAGTATATTTTAGATATGAGACCCTTGTCCGTTGTATGGCTAGTAAAGATCTTCTCCCAATCCGTGGGCTTTCTATTGATCTTGCTAGCTATGTCATTTGCCCTGCAGAAGCTCTGCAACCTTATGCAATCCCATTTGTCCAACCTTTCTTTGATTTGTTGTGTTTCCGGGTCTCTATTCAGAAAATTTCGGCCTGAGCCAAGGAGACCCAGGGTTTCTCCTATTCCATCCTGTAATGTTTTCAGAGTGTCTGCTTTGACTTCAAGGTCTTTGATCCATTTGGAGTTGATTCTGGTGCAGGGTGATATATAAGGATCTAGCTTTAGTTTTCTACATGTAGTTAACCAGTTTTGCCAGCACCATTTACTGAAGAGGCTGTCTGTCTTCCATTCTATTGTTTAGCTCCCTTATCGAAGATTAGATGGCTATAGGTCTGTAGGTTCATTTCTGGGTTTTCAATTCTATTCCATTGATCCTGAGGACTGTTCTTATGCCAATACCAAGCTGTTTTGATTACTATGGCTTTATAGTAGAGTTTGAAATTTGGTATTGATATTCCTCCAGCAGTGTTCTTTCCGTTGAGTAGCGTTTTTGCTATTCGGGGTCTTTTATTGTTCCATATGAATTTTTGGATTGCCTCTTCTATTTCCTTGAAGAATGAGGGTGGAATTTTGATAGGTATTGCGTTGAATTTGTAGATAGCCTTGGGAAGTATTGCCATTTTCACAATGTTAATCTTTCCAATCCAGGAGCATGGGAGGTTTTGCCATTTTTTAAGTTCTGTGTTGATTTCCTTTTTCAAGATTTTAAAGTTTTCATCATAGAGGTCCTTCACTTCTTTAGTTAAGTTAATTCCTAGGTATTTTATTTTTTGTGGGGCTATTACAAACGGAGTTGCTTTCCTAATTTCAGCCACACTTTTCTCATTGTTGGCATACAGAAAAGCCATTGATTTGGGGGGGTTAATTTTATAACCTGCTACTTTGCCAAAGTTTTGAATCAGCTTGAGTAATTTGGGAGTGGAGTCTATTTGATTCTTTAAATATAAGATCATGTCATCTGCAAAGAGGGAGAGTTTTATTTCTTCTTTCCCTATTTGGATCCCCTTTTTGTCTGCATCTTGTCTTATTGCTGTAGCTAGGCATTCTAATACTAGATTGAAGAGAAGTGGAGAGAGTGGGCATCCTTGTCTTGTTCCTGAGTTAAGGGGAAATGGCTTTAGTTTTTCACCATTGAGTACAATGCTGGCTGTAGGTTTGTCATATACAGCCTTTATTGTACTGAGGAATGTTCCATGGATTCCTAATTTTTCCAAAACCTTCATCATAAAGGGGTGTTGGATCTTGTCGAATGCTTTTTCTACGTCTATTGAGATAACCATGTGGTTCTTATTCTTGCTCCTGTTGATGTGATGAATAATATTAATTGATTTGCGTATATTGAACCAGCTTTGCATCTCTGAAATGAATCCTGTTTGATCGTGGTGTATGATTTTTTGGATGAATTGTTGAAGTCGGATGGCCAAAATTTTGTTGAGAAGTTTTGCATCAATGTTCATCAAAGAAATGGGTCTATAGTTCTCTTTCTTTGATGACTCCCTGCCTGGGTTTTGGGATGAGGGTTATGATGGCTTCATAAAATGTGTTCGGTAGTGAGCTTTCTCTTTCAATTTCATTGAAGAGTTGGAAGAGAATTGGTGTGAGCTCTGCTTTGAAGGCCTTGTAAAATTCCGCTGTAAAACCATCTGGTCCTGACTTTTCTTAGCTGGGAGGTCTCTTATTGCTGTTTCTATTTCAATGCTTGATATGGGCCTGTTAAGATAGTTTAACTCATCTTGGTTTAGTTTTGGCATGTCAATATTTGCTAGGAAGAGGTCCATTTCTGTCAAGTTCTCAAACTTATTAGCATAAAGTTTTGAGAAGTATTCCCTTATAATGTTCTGAATCTTGGTTGTTTCCGTGGTGATGTTTCCATTCTCATCTCTGAGTTTCTTAATTTGGGTGTGTTCTCTTCTTTTTCTGATAAGATTTGCTAAGGGTCTGTCAATTTTGTTAAGTTTTTCGAAGAACCAACTCTTTGTTTTGTTGATTCTTTCTATAGTTTTTTTGGATTCTAATTCATTTAATTCTGATTTAATTTTGATTCTTTCTTTCCGTCTACTGGATTGGGGTTTATCTTGCTGCTGTTTTTCAAGGAGGTTTAGAAGTGTCATTAAATTGTTAGTTTCAGATCTCTCCAATTTGTTGATGTAGGAGTTCAGAGCTATAAACTTGCCTCTGAGTACTGCCTTTGCTGTGTCCCAGAGGAGCTGGTATTTTGTGTGTTCATTTTTGTTGAATAGCATGAACATTTGAATTTCCTTTCTAATCTCTTTCATGACCCACTCATGATTCAGCAGTGTGTTGTTCAGCCTCCATGTGATACCGGACTTTCTTTGGTGGGTTTTGGTGTTGAGTTCTAACTTTATTCCCTTGTGGTCAGAGAGAATGCAAGGTATAACTTCAATGTTTCTGAATTTAGACAAGTTTGCTTTGTGGCCTAAAATGTGGTCTATTTTAGAAAACGTTCCATGTGCTGCTGAGAAAAACGTGTATTCTGATGCTGCTGGGTGAAATGTTCGGTAGATGTCTGTTAAGTCTAGTTGATCTATGCAGCTGTTTAGATCTGTGGTTTCTCTGTTGAGTTTTGCCGAGTTGATCTATCTAGTGGGGAGAGTGGTGTGTTAAAATCCCCAACAATTAATGTCTTTGGATCTATATGGGATTTGAGGGAAAGTAGTGTTTCTTTGATAAATTTGGGTGCTCCATTGTTTGGCGAATAGATATTTAGAATTGTAATATCCTCCTGAAGGAGAGATCCTTTAATTAGTATGTAGCGACCTTCTTTATCTCTTCTCACGAAGTTTAATTTGAAGTCTATTTTATCTGATATTAGGATTGCAACTCCCGCCTGTTTATGGGGTCCGTTTGCTTGGTAGATTTTGTTCCAGCCTTTAACATTGAAAATGTGTTTGTTTTTACGGGCAAGATGTGACTCCTGCAGGCAGCAGATAGAAGGGTCTTGTTTTTTAATCCAACTAGACAGTCTATGTCGCTTAATTGGAGAGTTCAGTCCGTTAACATTAAGAGATAGGACTGAGAGGTATTTGGGAGTTCCTGCCATGTTATCTACCTTCTTGGGGGCTGCAAAAACTGGGTTCTTCCTATGGTTCTTGGATTCTCAGTTTGGGTGCAGTTTCTTGGTCTTTATTGCGGTCTTGTTGGTTTTCTATGTGTAGGACATCATTAAGAATCTTTTGCAGGGCTGGGAAGATGGCTCAGTGGTAGAGCGCTTGCCTTGCATGCCTGAGGCCCTGGGTTCGATTCCTCAGCACCACATAAGCAAAAAGAAAAAAGCCAGAAGTGGCGCTATGGCTCAAGTAGTAGAGTGCTAGCCTTGAGCTGAAGAGCTGAGGGACAGCGCCCAGGCCCAGAGTTCAGGCCCCACGACCGGACCCAAAAAAAAAAAAAAAAAAGGAATCTTTTGTAGGGCTGGTTTAGTGGAGATGTATTGTTTCAATTTTCCTTTGCTATGGAAGGTTTTTATTTGGCCTTCAGTTATGAAGGAGAGTTTAGCTGGGTACAGTATTCTTGGTTGATAGTTGTTTGTTTTTAGGGCATGGCATACATCATTCCAGGCTCTTCTTGCTTTGATTGTCTCTGCTGAGAAATCTGAGGTGATTCTAATTGGTTTCCCTTTATAGGTGATTACCCTTTTCTCCTTGACAGCTTTAAGGATCTTTTCTTTGTTCTGAGTTGATCCTGTGTGGATTATAATGTGGCGGTGGGATGTCCTATTCTGGTCTGGTCTATTTGGGGTTCTAAAGGCTTCTTGTATCTGGACAGGCCTATCTTTTTGCATGTTTGGGTAGTTCTCTGCTAGGATCCTGTTAAACAGATTTCCTAGACCATTAACTTCTGTTTCTAGGTGCTCCTCTACACCCATTATCCTTAGATTAGGCCTTCTGATGGTGTCTTCCAGGTGTTGGATAGATCTATCATATTTCTTGGACTTGTCTTGGATGGTTGTATGTTCTTTCTCTATAATATCTAGGCTGTCTGCAATCCCTGAGATTCGATCTTCTGCATGGTCTAACCTGCTGTCAAGACTCTCTACTTTGTTTTTTATCTCTTTTCCTTCTAGTTGGTCAGCTTTGATGGCTTCAAGTTCTTTGTTGAAGCTCTGTTTTAGGTCTTGTATGAATTTCTTTACTTCCTTAATTTGGTGTTCAGTGTTTGTCCTCAAATCACTTAGTTGATTGGTTATGGTTTCTTTGGGCTCCCATTCCTTCTGTTGGGTTCCATTCAGCATTCCCTTTGTGCTCTCCCTGACTTCCTTCAGCTCTTTGTTAATGGATTCCATGAATGCCTTTAGTGATCTTTGTGTGTTCTCTACCTGGTCTCTCAATTCCTGTATTACTCTTTGATTAGCTTCCTCCCATTCGTGGGATTCCTGCAGATCTCTTTGAGTGTTCTCAGCCTGCTCACGCCATTCCTCCCTTTCTCTTTGAGTATTCTCAAGTTGTTCACGCAAATCCTGTATCAGTTTTTGAGTAGCTTCCTCACGCTTATGATATTCCTGTATAAACTTCTGGGATGCCTCCTCTCTCTCCCTATCACGCTCATACAGAGTCCTTTGTAAGTTGTCAAACTTCTCATTTATCATGTTTGCCAGCAGTGTTTGTAGAGCTGTTTGGGAACTCTCCTCTGGATTATTCATTATCTGTTCTAACCCCTGATTCGCAAGATTGGGAATTGAGATACCCGAATTTGCCATTTTTCTTGTGTTTTTCCGGCTTACTCTGCCCATTTGAGATGAAGATAGCACCAGTTTTGTGCTAGAACACTATCTTAAGGCAACCATCAACCAAAGTTTGCATTTGTACAGTCAATAGTCTACAGATACAATCTAGTTCAACAGATACATCTATTCGACATCAAACAACTATATGTTAAAGGACTTCGAACCGCAGAGAAGAATTTGGAAAACCAGAAATTATTAGGGTTAGGGAGAGATGTGGGTAAAAAATAGGAATAGATTGGTGTGGGGAGGCACAGGGAGAGTTAACTATGTCCTAATCACAATGCAGGAAATAGGTTGGGTAGGATGCAAGTAGAGAGAGAGAGAAAAAGAAGAAAGGGAAAGGGGAATGAAAAGAGACCAGAAAAAAAATGGAGACGTAAAAATTAATGTTATTATAGAGATTAAAAGACCATCTATTTAGAGAGGAATGTGAATATGTTGAGAAAAAGGGAGGGACATAGAGGAGATGTGAAAAACTTTAAAAAAATGCTTAAAATATTATATAGGTATAAAGAGGTAGTACTGCTATTAATGAATTTAAGTCTCAGAGGTTTTGAATTGAGTAATAAGTTTGTGGATTAAGTGTGTACACAATGGGGGATAGGGTCTACTAGTTAACTACGGGTTTATCTGAGGATGTGCAGGACAAGAGTTAAGTCACATAAAGAAGAACAAAAGAGGAAAAGGTGGAAAGGATAGGAAAGTGAGAAGAAAAGATCAGAAGTTCAGTAGAGCTAGACAAAAAACAAAAAGATAATTAAGAATGAAAGAAAAAGAGAAAGAAGACAAGAAAAGAAAGGAAAACACACATTCACATTATTCCTAAAATAAAATTTATGAGAAAAAAAAAGTTACTGGAAAACAATTATTTTTTCAGAAGAGGCAAAAATTAAAGATTAATAAAAGTTTTAGAAAAGGAAAAAATTTTTTTATATATATAAGCTAACAAAAAATGAGAAAAAAAACAAATAAAGAAAAAAAGAAAAGAAGAAGAAAAAAAAAGTTCTTTGATTTTTTTTGGGGGGGGGAGGGGTGGGAAGAGTCCTGTATCTCCCTTTTGTCTGTAACCAGAGTCTGGTTGGAGTCTCTGGTCAGCTTGAGGTCCTGTGGCTTGATTGGTTTCTTAAGTCAGTTTGTTGGAACAGGCAGAAAAATGCTCTGCTTTACCCAAGATTTTGAGATCCCTCTCCCAGGTTAGTTTACTGGGAGGGTGATCTGCTTTGAGAATCACACAAGAGGGGGATGCAGTGATGGGGCTAGGTTCTGGGTAGAGTTGAGGCCTTTCAACAAACAGTAGCTTTTCCCTGGGTCTATTTTCTGAAAAAAACTCACAGCACCCAGCCTGGAGCCATTCTCAGGGTTTCTGTTTTTCAATTGATTGTGGTGGCTGCTAGAGGGAGGGGCAGCCTCTGGCTCTGGTTACCCAGTGAGGAGAGCCACTCCAAGGGCTGGCGCCTGAGCTGGGTGACTTTTCCCTGGATGGAACTGAGTCTGTGAGGTCACTTCGCCGTTAAGTTTTTGTGACCTGCTAAATGACTCGTTTTATTCCAAGGCCTGAGCTGGAGCTAGTCGCTCCTCCGAGCTTTGTTGGTATCCAAGATGGAGATCACTGGTGCTGGGGGGGAGGGGTGGCCTTCCCTCCTCTGCTCCCTGAGAAGGAGTGAGGAAGTGGGGCTTCTACTCACGCCAAGTCTTGGATCCCGGGTCGTCTCTGGTCTGCAAAGTGCAGGATGAAGTTGTCCGCTCCTTGTCGGTTCTTGCTGGTGTTGAGTAGAATCCACTCGTCCGCTGCATCTGGCTCCTTCGTCCCGGACTGTGTCTCAGGTATGCCCCCGCAATGGTGGTCGCAGCCGCGACCCTGCCGCCGCAGCGGCAGCTGCTCAGATGTGTCTGCTTGGCTTCCCCTCTCTTGACTAACTCTCTGTCCTGTGATGGCACACTTGGTGTGATTCTCTGGCTTGGGACTGTTCACTGGAACTCTGAAACTGCTTTCTATGCAAGAGCTTGTTCAGATTCCAGCTTCTCCTCCGCTTCTTCCCGGAACTCCTCTATATCCTTTTTTTTTTAATTATATCCTTTATATTGTTATTTCTTTTTCTTTTTCTCTTTTAGTTTTGTGTACCCTTTGATTTTTATTTTATTTGTTTATTTATTTATTTATTTATTTATCATTTGGTTGGTCATAGGGCTTTTGCACTGTCCTTGAGCTTTTCACTTCAAGGCAAGCCTCTACCACTTGAATCACAGTACCACTTCTAGTTTTCTGATGGTTAATTGGAGATAAGAGTTTCACAGACTTCCCTGCCTGTGCTGGCTTTGAACTGTGATCCTCAGTTCTCAACCTCCTGAGTAGCTAGGATTGTAAGCATGAGCAACCAATGCAGTGGCTGTACCCTTTATCTTATATATAAGTTTATTTGATCTGTGGAAGGAAAAAGGAATCACAGAAACACCAAGACAAGAGATAACTAATGCAACATTGATACTCACTTGACACTATGTTGTTAATGAACTTTACAACTTGGGGGGAAGAGGAGTGATGGAGGAGGGAAAAGGGAATAAGAAATGAGGAAGGAGATAGCACTGCTCTAAAAGAAATGTAGTCATTACCTTACTTGCCTAACTGTAACCCCTGTGTACATAACCTTTACAATAAAATAAAAGTAAAATAAAATAAAGACATGGTCAAAATGAGACAAAGTTTATGTTTGGATGAGAAGATTATGCTATGATGTGCAATGTGTTTACATTTTAGAATAAACAAAAGTAAAAAAAAGAAATTAAAACAAAATAACATGTTAAAACTACAAACAACAAAAAAAACATAGACAGCCAAACAAATACATGTAGGAGAAAAGCAAGAAAATTCACTCCCAAAAGAAAAAAAAAACATATTTCATTCCTGAAGGCTCTCACACCACAACCCAATTCTTCTTAAAGCTTCATCACCCATCAATGCTTGTTTCACTGATAACTAAATTTCAACATGAATTTTGGCAGGGAAAAATCCACATCACAACCACAGTATTAGTAAAACTACAATTCATCTTTGGCAAAGAGGTGTAGACTATAATAACATATAGGCAAATCTATAATAACATATAGGCAAAGCCTGGGGGAAGGGTCAAGTGAAAAACAAGGAAGCTTGACTGGATAGCTATTAACTATGAAACTATAGAAAAAGGCAGCTGAAAAATATTTGAATTAAAGAGAAAGATTAAAATTAAACTGTTCCTGGTGATACACACCTGAAATCCAAACTCAGGGAGGCTGAGACAAGAGGATCATTATTTCTAGAGTAGCCTGATCTATAAACTATACCCAGACCCCCCAAACAAACAAACAAACAAACAAACAAAACAAAGTAAACCAGGAGAAGCTGATGAACTATAATTAATGTGAAATAAGTCAGGCCATTAAAAAATGGTCACACAACAACAAAAAATCTAAACTGAAATAAAACTAATATGCCTTAAGTTTGGATTCAATTTTGTTTTTTTTTTAGCTTTAGTCTCTCTAGTGCATCAAATTTTATTCCAATTTCATAACAGTTTTTGGATATATTTCTAAATATACAATAGAAAGTCTGTTTCCTGTGGAGATATAGTGGCTAGTTTAAATTGTTTGTGTTTGCTTTCAATTTATTTACCTGAAAAAAATAAAAATAAAGGAAAGTCAAGCTGGGTGCCAGTGACCCATGCCTGTATTCCTATTTATTTAGGAGGTTGATATCTTAAGATCAAGGGTCAAAGCTTAGTTCAGAAATGAAAGACCATGAGACTCTTTAATTAACTACCAAAATCTAGCAGTAGAGATGGACTAACTGGTAGAGCACTAGCCTTGAGCAAAAATATTAAGGGACAATGCCCAGGCTCTGAGTTCAAGCCCTAATATCAGCATTAAAAGTAAAATTAATTAATTAAGGAAGGAAAATTAACTTAAACATTATTACTACTAAAGATATGAGTGACAAGTTCAGGGAAGAATGTTTTAGATTAAAATTAAAGTCTATTATATTTAGCGTTTAGCAAGCACCAGAAAATACTATTTGAAAATAATCAAGACAACATAAGAAAAACCATGCATATTTTCTTCATTGAATTTGTTATATTCTCAACTATAGTATAATATCATTAAGTTTCTATTTTTTTACCAGTAAATTGATAAGTATGTAGCACTAGGTAGATGGGTTCTAGTCTATTCCATATATATATATATTCCATATATATATATGTTTTTATTGTAAAAACACTGTACAAAGGGGTCACAGTTACATGAGTAAGGTAATGAGTACATTTCCTATCGAGCATTGTTACCTCCTCCTTTGTTTTTCCCTACCATCCCTTCCCTTCCCACCCCTCCACTCCCCCTTACCCCCCAACCTTGCTGAAGATTTTCAACATAGTGTCTTGTGCATCTCATTGTTAAAAATGAGTCAACCTGTATCCTTATTTCAGCATTTTCTTATTTCCCTTCCCCTCCCCAAATTAGAATAATGTATATACAGGATACAGTGCACTAGAATCACATACAGTGAAAACAGTAAACATAGTACATTATAAATATGTTAAAAAACAATAGCAGGAAAAAAAACACTTGAGACCCTACCTTGGTGTTCCTTTTGCTTAACATCATCTACATCATGTTATATGGACATAGGTACATAGCTTTTGACCTGTTCTGCTTGTCCTAGACATATAATGATTATTTCAAAGAAGGGAAACAATGGGACCTATGTTTCTCTGGGCCTGGCTTACTTCACTTAATATATACTTTTTCCATTAAATTTTCTTTTCCTTTTCTTCCTGCTCTGAGTTTTTTTCTGATCCCCAGCTATTGTTGCCCCTAAGGCTTTTAAGCCTTAAAGTTAAGGCTCTTAAGTCTGTCTGTATGATTATTATTCATTCAATAAGTTTATAAAAACTGATTAATTTTCATGTTATATAAGAAGCCATGCTGAGCACTGATGATATACACGTTGGCAGAAAATGATAGGCAAAATCTTTCTCACCAAAAAAAAGAAAAAAATTAAATGGCCCGTTATGCAGTCTTCTAATTTCTTATTAAGTATTATGAAGAAATATAGGGTTATATGATATTGAATTGGAAGGGGTATGGATTTAAGTACAGAATTCTCTAAAAATATAGCATTAAACTGAGCTCTAAAAGCAGGGAGTCATTTTTTAAAGTACTGTATGAAGAAAAAGCCTTAAATATAATATGTGTGATGCTTAAGTTATTTTTTAAAAGCCTATATGATTGGCACTCAGAGAAAGCAAGAAATGGCTCATGGGGAGATTATCAAGGTAAGCTAGAGCCAGATGATGGATGCCCTTTCAGGCCATGCTAAATAATCTTTATTTCTTCATAAAAATTTGTTTTTCCTAGTAGGGAAAGGTTTATTGCTAATTCTGCAATGGACTACCTCTGCTGACCTTGGTCAATTTGTGTACACCATTAGCCTTTGAGCCCCCTGTAGATATGTACTCAATCTGCTCTAACAGCTGGATTTTCTCCTTGGCTGCCTCTGCCCTTGGATATAACTCAACCTCTAAGATATCTTGTGGTTGGCTCTCCACGCCATAGGTTAGTGACACCCTTGAATATAACCCTTGATCCCAGGGCAACTCTCTGCCCATCTATTCACTCAACCAGAAGCCAGTTCCATTCACAATCAACTATTTCTATTATGACTGGTAGAGGCTATGACAAAATTCCCTCCCAGGATGGTCTCAGCCCTGCTTCAGTTTCCATCCTCCATAGAAGTTGTACCAGCTATAAAATTACTTTTTATTTGACTTTTAGATGTGCTCAAAACTTAATATATTTTGTATTTCTTTCTTCCATCATCCCTGTGAGGTGAATGGTCTTAGTTTTATTTCCCAAATGAAAAATATGAGTATTAAAAAAGAGATTTTTTCCTACTTGCTCAAAGTGAAACAATAAGTACAAGTATAAATACATAAATCCAATTCTCTGGTTCAAGAAAAGAAAGACAACAAGTAATGCTAATGACTCTTATTCTAATTATAAAGAAAGAAATACCCTAACTCAGGATTATGGATGCCAAATAGAATAAATTACTGCTCTCCCCAAAATACAGCACTGTTTCCTGAGACATGGAAGCCATTCTTCGCCTTCTTTTTTCTTTTGAACTACTTTGCTTGGGTTCTTTCCTACATTATTATAGATGGATGTCCTACCTCCTGTCATTTTGAAATTTACAGCACCTTCAAAATTCTTCAGCTCTCTTTTTCCCACACAGGACTGCAAGATTTGTCCTAAATACACAACAAGTTTTCAAAATAAGCTACATGAGCTTCAAATCAACATTTAATTTTAAATTGGACAAGACTTGTTCTTTGCTGACACGTTTTTGTAGGGTATTATTCTTTTTCAAAGTTCTTTCATCAAGGTAATCAAAATTAAGTGAAATAGTAGAAAAGCTTTTACGTAGGAAGAAACACATTTTATTCTGATTCTCTTTTACTTGACTACTAACATAGACTAAACAAAACACAAATTAGGAAATGGAGTAGAAGGAGAAAGACACCAAGAATATCAGGTAATCTTAATTTAAGAGAAAGTTGAAAAGCAAGAAGTTGTCTTGCTAACATTTGCAGTGGCTCAGGAAAATGTCTACACTGAAGCCATCTGTTGGTTTTGAATGCACTGTAACCTTCAGCAAATATGCTTCAAGTGCGTGTGATGTTTTTACCCTAAAATTTCAGGAAAATTTCCAATGAAAAACTATGATTTCAATCTTTTCTTGTTCAAGTTCTGGGGCTTGACCTCTGAGCCTGGGTGCTCTTCTTTTTCACTCAAGGTTGGTGTTCTGCCACTTGGGCCACAGCTCCACTTCCACCTTCTGAGGAGATTAAGGTCCCACAGAACTTCTGAATCAGGCTTCCTTTTAATCAGGACTCTCACTCCTCAGCCTCCTAAGTATCTAGGATTACAGGTGCGAGCTGCCAGCTCCCAGCTAAATTTTTTGTAATCTTTATAGAAAAATATAGCCCTTTGAATTAATTTCCATGCATTTATTAATCCTTGACAAGTGCAAAGTTTAAAATGGAAGAGATTTTGAAGGAACATAGGAAAAGAAAGTTTTATAAAGCAATATCTCAGGAATGTTTTTCCATCAAAAATATAAGACAACTGGGACTAGACCTTAGAGAAAATCATATGGATTTTAATTTCAACTACAAGATGGAGAATTGTTGGCTGGTTTGTGATATATAGGTTGGTTTTGATGAGCTGCTGCAATTTATATTATTTCATTTGGGGCTTCCCAGTATTCAAAAGTGACTCTTTACTAAAGTCTTTTGTTTGAATGACATCCTTTCTGGAACATCTATTCTGTAACATTTAATTAATATGTCCTTTTGTCACTTAAAATATCTTCTAAATAGGTATTTGTATGCAGGTGAGTTGGAAGTTTAAACCAAAGAGGCACAAAATAAACAACGGACTCATTTTCATTCTATCACCAAGAGACACAATTGTAGACAACATCCACAGCACTGATAAGCAAGAACTGAATCTCAATTCCCATTCAGGGTACTGAAAATTCCACCCTTAATATATTTGTAAACACATTGTCATAAAATCAAACTTCTTGATGCTATATCACTTGAAAATTGTGCAGGGGACCTGAATTTAGGAAATGTAATTTCCCTGTTGCTTACCTTGTAAAAAAAATCCCTATTTTTAATATCAACTGTGTATGAACTAGAATGATGATGACAACCTCATCTCTAATGCAATGAGAATTGTGTTTATTTTAGAGTTTTGCTTAAAGAAAACATAGAAATAAATCATAGAAAATATTATAGTCTTTATAGGTCTAACGCTGATTATTCTGAGTAGATAATCAATCGTCTAGCTTCATGTTGAATGTGGTAACACTAACCAAAATGCAAAATACTTGCAGTTTCAGAGACATGTGGGTCAACAAGAATCTAGAGTATAGCAACTGCTTTTATACAATACAGTGACGTTATTTAAACAAATGTATCAAGTACTCACCACATAGCATGGAATCTGAATGTTCCTTTCTCTCATTAAGCTTAATAATATGTAGTGTTGAAGTACATCAGATTCACAGATGCAATGTTGTCATTCAAATCTAAAATAATTTGTCTAGGATAGTACTTCCCAATGCTTATTAAAAAAATACATGTCCTCTTTATTATACATTTCAGATGAAACCACCGAAACATCACCAACTAAAATATAAGAAATAGCCATTTAAATATATTTATTAACATCCAACATGAACGGGAAACTATTTTAAAATAGTCAATGACAATATTTGTGTCTTCAATTTTTAAAATATTTTCACCCTGTCATGTATTTGATTTAGAAATTACTTTCAATCTATATTATTTTCAGACATTTTGAAAAGCACTAATTTGGCAAGTAGTGGCTTGCTTATTACATTCTTAATAATTCCCCTTAATAAACGTCTGTTTGAAATAGCAAATATATTTAGTGTTAATGAAAAATGAAGTTATCAAATAACAGCCATTATTTTTTTTCTTTTGTTAGGACTTATTTTTTTATAGATGAGAATTTCATTATTCTATATCCCTTTGTTCTGTGTAAGTTAATACAGATGCGTACATTCCTGGTTCTTTCTGTATGTACTGGGGCTTTGTTTTATTTCTTTTTATGGACTGAATGCTACTTCAAAAATATTAACTTAACTCTACATGCCTTTCCTCTTTCACTACACCTTATTGACTGGAATTTCTTCAGTTTTTCAGGGCCTAGCAGTCAGCAAGCTTCTCTTCACCTCAGCTAATTTATAAGCTTCCTTTCTCAGAAATTAAATTCGATATATGACCTTCTGGTTGGCATCTACTTCACCAGCCTGTTGACTGTTTGCTAGGTTTCTTTTCAGTACTCAAGCTTACCCAAAAATACATACATTATAAGCATAAACTTCTCAGAGGCCATGGCAAACAATACCTCCTGAGAAACACAACTAGGCTTGTGGAGTCTCAGAAAATGTTGCCAAATTGAGCTCCAATGCTAATATTTACCAAATTGGAAACAGACTCTTCCTTTTATTAACAAGTAGAGAGATCTAAAAAGAAAAGACTATAGGCAGGAGGGGAGGGGCGGAGGGAGATAAGCAGTCCGGGGGCCAGTAGCTCAAGCCTGTAATCCTAGCTATTCAGGTTAGTGAGATCTGAGGATCATGGTTCAAAGGCAGCCCCAGCAGGAAAGTCCTCGAAATACTTATCTCCAACAAACCACTAGAAAGCTGGAAGTGGTTCTGTGTTCAAGCTGTTCAGCCCTCTCCTTGAGTTGAAGAGAGCAGGGTCAGCGCCCAAGCCCAGAGTTCAAGTTCCATGACCGACCAAAAAAAAAAAAAAGATAAACAAGGCTCACATTGAATAGTGGATTTCCTAGAAGATACATAACCTTTGTCTAATTGTGGCAAGACTAAATGATAAAAGAAGTCATTTTAGCTCGAAGGTGTTTTGTTACTGTTGTTGTTGTTTGCTTTTTTTAATCTTTGTTATTTCAAATTCACTGGCAGTTCAAATAAAATAACGTAATTACCATAATGTTTCCAAAACATTTTCTAATAAAAAAAAAAATAAGGCCAAACTTTGTTTGCATTCAATGTGCTTAGTTTGTTCAATGCTGTCTCCCTACGACCTAGAACACTGGCACACAGATGTTACTCAGTAAACAGTAACTTTACAAATATGTCCTTAAAAAGTAAGTATCAGTGGATTACTATGAGATTGTCTTCCCTTTTGCCATTGGAAGGAAATTAAGTAACAACTCACCAGTGATCCTGGTCCCTGAACACAACTGTTCAATAACTGATAATGTACCCTCACCGGGAAGATTATCATGCCCAATCCTGCTTGCCCTTTCCCAAACACTGAGGCCCTAATCAGAAAATACCGGGACTAGTGATGTTTTTTCCCTAGCAATTTTTTTTTTCTGGTCATAGGGCTGGAACGCTGGGCCTGGGCACTGTCCCTGGGCTCCTTTGGCTCAAGGCTAGTGCTCTACCACTTGAGCCACAGCGCCACTCCCCAGTTTTTTCTGTGATTAATTGGAGATAAGAATCCCACGTACTCTTATTTCTACTACTTGAGCCACCAGCTCCTAGCTCCTAGTAATTCTGCCACTGAAAAAGAGGAAAAGAAAGTAAATAACTGCATATATGAGCATATAAAATAATATTTTATGAAATGAACTCCAAGGAAAGGAAATGAGATATTTTTTACTTACCACTGTTGATATTTTTTTTTGTCTTGCTCATTAGTTTGTAGTTGGGAGGTTAAATGGAAGCACAGAAGAAGTGGAACAAGGGGTGAACAAATACAACAGTGGTAAACACTAGACACTATGAGAAATGAACTGTATATCTTATGGGTGGGGATGGGAGGGAAAATCTGGGAGAGAGAAAGGAAAGGGGAGACATGGTTCGAAAGAATTGTACTCATGACTTGATTCATGTAACTGTAACCTCTCCGGATATCACCTCCACAATAACAATGAAAATTAAAATTAATTTTTAAAAATGAAGAAAGTGAATCTTCCCAGGATGATTGATTCCGCAAAGGAGTATTCAGTAAGTGTTCCAAGTCTTGTTCCTCTAGTAACAAGATACAAATTGCTGATGCTCATTTCTTCTTTTCCTACTATCCTTTAGGTGAAAAATACATCTTTGCTTTTATTTGTAAGATAACTAAACATTCCCAAAATGAATTTTTTCTCAATTACCTTTAAGTAGTTGTACAAAGGTATGGCTGACTAACAAAACAGTTTATAAATGCAATGGGTCTTGATCTGTGTCACCCCTTTCAACCATCTCCCACAAATTCTCTTATTTTTGTATTTTGTAGTATATAGATTGAATTCTTGACTGAATTCTCTCTTGCCTTTCCTCTTCATCTATCCCTTTCCCCTTAGCCGCACCCTCCCACTTGAAAGTACCATTTCCTAGTGTTTATTTTGTTGGGCTTTGATTTTGACTTTCTAAGGAATTACACTATTGAGTTATCCCTTTAATTTACATTTGTAATCACTTGCATAGCACCCAATGTGTTTACTTATGGGTTTATAGGCTAATTCTAGCTACCACATATGAGGAAAACCATGTAATGTTTGTCTTTCTGGGCCTGATTTACTTCACCTAATATAATTTTTCATTTACTTGCAAACCATATAAAATTGTTCTTTCTAATGGATTAATAAAATTCCATTTTGTGTGTATATCACATGTGATATATGTCACATTATCTTGATAAATATGATATACATGATATATGTATGATATATATATATAATATTTTATTGAGATACACACATATATATATATAATATTTTCTTGATTAGTTTGTCTGTTGAGGGACTGATTCCATATCTTGGCTGTGGTGAATAAGGCTGCAATGAACTCTTTATGTGTACATTAGTACTAAATCAATTCTAAATTCTGTCTCCTGCCTTTTTTTCCTCTTTCTGTCTTCCTTCCATCTTGTTTTAAAAACTCTCTGTTAATGAATGTATTTTCATTTAAAACTGGACATCTTGTCAAAGAAAAGTTGAACTTCAAAGTAAATAACAGACAATAAATCATTGACTCCCAAAAGACCACCACACTCTGTGGGAATTCATGAACATGATAGGGAGGAGAGAATAAACTTTGTCTAAGTTCCTCAAATATGATTACTGATTTCTGTTGATATATGGATGGGGCTTAACATAGAAGATTAACATTATTAGCAGAATTTTATTCTTAATAAGTTGTTTTCTTCTCATTAAGTAGAAATGCTATATTTCTTGACAGCATGATTGATGTAATTATTACTTTAAGTGCCAATTACTGAAGCAAGAGAGCATTCTATGCTTAGTCTGAAGCTTCCAGGATGCTACTGGGTCAAAATGTCTGAAAATCTCTAAGCCCAAAACATACTCAAGATATGTAGCACTGACCTTCTTTTCTGAACTTTAACCCTGAGGTTATTTAATCTTAGCCAAAAAAAAAAAAAAGTTATCTTGCTTTTTCAGAATCTTACCCTCTAATATGATATTGTGAAGACTACTGAAAGGGTCAGGAAAAAAATGGGGAAGTTTATTTAAATGGTTGTAATTTAAAGAATCCTTGGAGTAAATAAAGTACCAGTTAATAAATGTTATCATTGTAGCATTCTTTTAAAATAGATAATGATTGCTGATAGTCATACTATCTACTATTCACCATGTACATTCAGATCTTGATACACAGTGAATTATTTAGTTCTAATTGGGTTTTAAATAAAGAAGGTATCATTATAGATCTGATTGGTGTTGAAAAAATATTAAAGAACAGAATTCCAACAACTCAGTTTCACAGATAACTCATTCCTTACAATGTATTGGGATTCTAGTGCACTGAGATGCTGCGTATCTACATAAAAGACTGAACTGACTGAAAGAAAGCCGTCTTAAAACATTTTAGAATCATTTATTCTTCCTTCTGGTAAATTGTCTTTGCGGGTGACTGTTCAGGGATGAGTTTAGACTGCAATGTCAAATGAAGAGTGGATCTGAAGGGCTGGTTGAGACAAAAACATTAAAAAAAGGAAAACATGTTGTGTAATATCAGAGCAAGGGAAATGTTGCTTTGGGCTTCATTTGATAAGTAATTTTATTAACCCACTGGGAACAATCAGGATTCTCTGATTCAGGCCTGGATTCCAGCTCTTGATAATGCTGTCTGTGTGAACTGGGACCTGTTACTCACTTTCCCAACCTTAAATGGATTCATGCCTTATCAATATTAACTTTGAAGAGTGGGATAGTAGGAACAATAACTCTTGTAAAATACCTTATAAATTGTGAACCTCAAAAATCCATTGCAAATATGAGACATTAGGTTATACATAGCTAAAAATAATAACATTTGGCCAATAGTTTGCATAGTTTCTGCAGAGAAAAGAGGAAGCATAGGTAATGCTATCATTAATGTACTTGATCCTTAGTAATTTTCTCATTAATCTGAGCTACATTGGCCATTAGAAAGTTACATAGTGAGAAGGAGTCTTTCCCTACAAATTTATATAACTGACTGAAAGAATGCCAACTTTCATTAGTACATTTATAAATCTCTTGGTTATATCTTCCTCAAAATATTTTTTTTTTGTTGGTCATGGGGCTTGAACTCTGAACTTGGGCACTACCTCTCAGTTCTTCAGCTCAAGGCAAGAGCTCTACTGCTTGAGCTACAGCAACACTTCTGGTTTTCTAGTGGTTTATTGGAGATAAGAATCTCACAGACTTTCCTGCATGGGCTGGCTTTGAACCGTGATCCTCAGATCTCTGCCTCCTGAGTAGCTAGGATTACGGGATGAGCCACTGGCGTCCAGCTCTCAAAACATTTTTAAAGCAGGTACAAATATGCCAAACATATCAAGTTGATTACATGTCAAACGTTACGAAGTGCAGTCTAATGGGCCATTAACTAAGCAGAGAATAGTTTATCATTTTCAGTGTTTGTCCCTGTGAATAGAAGATCAGGGAAATTAAATAGTACCATTATACTTAATTGGGTTTTGCAAAATCTAGTATTTTTCCTCTTTGTCAATAGTATGAGATACATGGAAGGATGCTTGATTTTCCAAAACAAAATTAAGAACAACTACTATGCAAATGGGACCCTTAAATTCATTTCCTATCAATGTCGGGATCTGTTATATATTTATTTGTGTAGGAATCTCCAGAAGAGAACATGTTGGTGTGATAGGTCTATCTACATCCAATTCTACGTAGCATGGTGAGTTTATGGCTTTAGAAATAATCACATTAAGTAACTCAAGAAGGACCTTTGAAAAATTTTCATGGCCACATATTTTCTACAGACTATTAATTCCACTTGTACCACAGACTCTCCATTTAGTCATCACGCTTTTCTCTCTAACTTCTATGTCAGATATCTGAAAGCATTTAAACATCTGACTTTAGAAAAGTACACAATGTTCTCCACAAGTTCATGGATTCCATGGAAACTAAACACAAGTGTATAAAAAGGAGCTTTTTAAAAATATGTATAAACAACAAATTCACTTTAAGAAAAGCTGATGTTATTTTATATTAAGCATGGTCAATTTTCCCCAGCTGTTTTCTCTGTAAATGAAACTGGAAATTCCTACTGCAAACATTTCCACTTAGGTAGACCTCATAGAAGAAATGGTAAATAGCATGCTGTCTCTACCATGTACATATACATGTATATTTTATCATAAGTTATCAGTTCCTATGTTATGGGTTGATTGAAAAACATAATCAATGTATATAACATCCTGAAGAGTGTACCTACCACATATGAAAAACTCAATAAAGGTATCTATTATCTTTGTCATCAAATACAAAATGTCATTGCACATCTGAGAAAATGAGATGAGAAGATGTAATGGGCTTGATCTGAATCACTCATCACTCAGGAATAGGGAATATCTAAACTAGTCTTGTTCATACTCCATTCCCACTAAGCTCTTCAGCAATTAATTCCAACACTATGTCACAGTATTAGTTTTGCATATATCTGTAAGGTGTTTAACTCATTGAATATTAATTAGATATTCAGTTTCACACAGGCCACACTGCAATAAAGAAGTTTAGATCAACAACATGTTAATTATGCTGTATACTGAATATAGTGGTTACCATTTTAGTTCTAGCACCTAATCAGATTGATGCCCAAGAATTTTTCCAGTTGACATAAGAATTCAACTAATTATGCATTAAAATTGCGGCTTGGAGATAGCACAAAAGTGACATGTGAACAGTTATCATTGAAAAGTTGAGCCAGGCATTGATGGATCATGCCTATCATCCTAGCTACTCAGGAGGCTGAGATCTGAAGGTTGCGGTTCAAAGCCAGCCTGGGCAGGAAAGTCCATGAGATTCTTATTTCCAAATAACCACCAGAAAACCAGAAGTGGCTCTGTGGCTCAAGTGGTAAAGTGCTAGCCTTGAGCTGAAGACCTGAGGGACAGTGCCCAGGCCCAGAGTTCAAACCCCATGACTGACAAAAAAAAAAAAAAAAAAGAAAAGTTGAAAGTAAACATTAGAAAAGGACATAATACAAAAAGTAAAGAAAAAAAGATAATATTAGAAAACAAAAGAGAGGATAAAAAATAAGAAAATCATTTTTAGTATCCACAATTGCTTGATAAAAAATGTACTCATTACCTTGCTGCTGTAACTGTAACCCCTCTGTACAGTATCTTTACAATAAAAAACTTATTTAAAAATTCAAGAATTTATACCTATCTAATATTTTATGTCTAAGGAATAAAGAACAATTATCTTGAGAAAGAAGAAAGGCTGTGAGCTAAAATTCTGCTTCTGCAGTGGAAGGCCCACATAGCATGAGGGAAGCCCTGGAAAGGGAATCACTGCAAAACAACAACAACAACAAATCAACACCCAGAAAAAAGATGGCCGTGGAGGCATCGTCTGTTGATTAGATAATTGTGAAAAATACTACAGAAGTAGCAATCAGGGGGATATTTCAATGGAAAAATAAATGAAATTAACAGGCTAGAATAAATAGGAAAACTAGAAAATGCGTTCAACTAAACAGAAGGAAACTCCACATCTTTCCTTTTTGGGTATTCCATAAATAATAACTACATATGTATACAGGTAGATGTGTTTATTTTAAGCCCTCAGTTTCTTGCTGTTTTAAGTGAGACTTATGTGAATATGTAAGATAGAAACAGAACTTGGTTTGTGTGTGTGTGTGTGTGTGTGTGTGTGTGTGTGTGTGAGAGAGAGAGAGAGAGAGAGAGAGAAAGTAAGAGAGAGAGACAGACAGACAGACAGATAGAGACAGACACAGAGACAAAGACAGAGAGAGAGAGCTTTAGAAACTTCATCTTACCCACTAATTTAGAGCAGAGAGAAAATGAGGTTATTGAGAAAAAAGAAACACAAAATTATTGAAATTATATTGAAGTTTTATATATATGTTAAGCATCAGGAGATGCAGAGATGGGTGGCAAATTATTTTCAACATACTGTTTATGATCTACAATAAAATAGCCAACAGGAAAAATTACTGATTAAAGGTAATTGATATTGTCAGTTTTATAAACTTCTTTTAAACATTTAGAATTGCTAATTAATATATTCTTCAAAGCTGCTATTGAAAAGGAAATAGGAATCTACTGTCTTCCTTCTAGCTTTTATTATTATTATTGTTATTATTTCCTGTCTTTGAAAGAAATTATTCAACATTTTTGTTTTTGATAGTTCCAGTCTATGTCCTTTCTTCAAGGAAAATAAACCCATTAAATGATAATAATGAAATAAGGAAAGAAAAATCTAAAACGCAGCATTGCAGGTAAGAATATTAGCCCATTATGCTGACTGAGAAAAATAGGTTTATTTTAGTTACAAATTTCAAATTATCTCTCAAATGTCATGCTAATGACTCCATGCTTACTCACCCATCAGACAAAACACCCCATACTTAGAAGCCTTCAAGGCCAGATTAGATCTTCACTTGTCTGAAGGTCACTGTAATTATTCTCTCACCCACCTCGCAGGGGCACTGGATAGAGTGACTAATGTATCATTGATAACTACTTTAAATGGTATATATTAAAAGCTAGTTTCACATCTTGTATTCTTTTATGGGAAGTCATTGAAAAGATAGGATAATGAAATAGTCTTTAGAGAATTCAGGGAGGGGGGGAGGGGGGGAGTCTGTCTGAGTGGATGAGAAATCATTTTTAAAACCAAGTTCACCAAGAATGGATAGCAGCTGTTAGAAAGCCTTGGCTCCCACCTCCCAATGATCTCTCTGCAAATACCTTCTACACACATAAACTTACATCACAGCTACCATCTGCACACAGCACCACTTTTTGGTGAAAAGTGAATGTGACAAAATGCAGCTCTTGAGAAGATCTTGATTTTTTTCAAATGGGTATTTGTCCATACCTCAGCCTTAGTACAATATGTTATTGTCCTTGAAGAAAGAGTTGTCTTTTTCAAAAGTGAAACAAATCTCGAGGCTAGAGCTCAAATGGTCCTTGTTTCTTTTGATAAACTCTGTGAAAACACATCCTAGATATCTCATTTATTTTTCTGCACTTAAGGAAACAAATTATAGCCTAAATCCATGGAGACTCACACATTTTAAATTGCTCATACTCATTGTAAATTATTAGGAAAGGGTATTTATATAAATTCAGGAGAAATATGCACTGCAGCATCTAAGGTGAAGGAAGACATGCTATGAGCTCAGAGTTAATTAAACATGAAGAAATGTATTCTGGATTATAGCATGGTAAGTCTCATAAGGAACAAGAACAAGAAAATAGAAAACTAGTTTCAATGAGTCTGTATAAGGAAGGAAGAATAATTATGATATAAAAAAATCTCAAACTAAGTTTGTCTTATTGGCACACACCATGGTGCCAGTATTTAGGAAGCTAAGGCATGAGGACTGTGAGTTCAAAGCCAATCAGGAGCTGGGCTCTGGTGTATCATGCCTCTAATCCTACTATGAAGGACACTGAAGATCATGATTCAAAGCCAGTTTAAACAGAAAAATTCTGAGACTCTTATCTATCCATTAACCAGCACCCCTCCCCCCCCTAAAAAAACAACCTGGAAGAAGAGGAGAGGTGTGGCTTACGTGGTAGAGTACCACCTTGACTTAAAAAAAGCCAAGTAATACTCTGAGTTGAAGTCCCAATACTGGCAAAAAACAATCAAACAGAAATAAACAGCAACAACAACAACAAAAATCATTGAGGGCTATATGATGGAACTACCTCAAACAGCAATGATAATAACAAAATTTCAAGACAAATTGAGAGTCTACCTGAAGTGTTCATATCTTGCCAACATTTGAATTCTGCTTTAGTGTGATGGCAAATTTTCCATGTTAACTTGACTATATTGAGGATTATATAAAGAGTCGATAAAGCACTGTTTCTGGAATGTTTATGAGGAAGTTTCTATAGGAATTTATTATACAAGTCAATAAGCTGAGTGGACAAGACTCACTGTCACTAGCAGTAGACACTACACAGTCTTCTGGAGCCAAAATAGAGCAAAATGGCAGAGAAAAGAGAAATCCTCTCTTACCCTGAACGTAAGGCATTATTCATCTCCTGGTTTTATACATCAGACTTAAGGCTATAAGCCTTTAGACTCTGGGACTCATACCAGTGCATTCTACATTGTTGAACATTAAATCTTAGTCTGAAAGCTGCATCACTGCCTTTTCCAGTCAGTTCTGAGACTACTGGATTTTATAATAAACCATGCTTTTAATATCTCAGGTCATGGACTTCTCAGTGCATATAGTTACGTAATGTAATGTCTCTAATAAGTTTCATATTATCTATTTATCTATATAGCTTTGTCTACCTATAATCAACCATCTATGTGTATGTCTATCTTCTGACTATCATCTATCTATCCATGGGTCTGTCATCTATAATTGGTCATCCACATATGTGTATCATCTGTCTACCTATATTTTTTTAAAAAAACGAATTATACTTTATTTTCCTATCAACTTTCTATAATGTATATCTTATTCTTTGTTTTTATATCACTAGAAAACTCTAGGACAATCAGACTAAGAAGTTGTACAAATAAGGGATAACACTGTGGCAGGAATGCATTTAGTTAGAATTGTAAAAATCAAATGAATAGAAGTTGTTGAATGCCAATATGAGTATAAAAGTATAATAGGCAGAACACCTACTCCTAAAATATATCCATGTTATAAGATACCAAAAGATACATATGAACACATTTTATGCTGAAAGGCATTTACAGGAGTAAACAGCTCTTATTTTGGATTACTAAGGCTCAATTTAAGTGCACAGCATCTAACAGTAGAGAATTTCTGTAGCAAGAGACAGAAGATGCACATAGAAAAGGAAATCATAGGGACTGGAATTGAACAGGTTCATGTTTGCTCCTTTGAAGATGGAGGGGCTATAAAACAACATATGTAGGTGGTCTTAGAGTTAAGAGACGCTCCCAGCTGATGGCCAACATGAAAACAGATTTTAAAGACTACAACTGCAAGGAATTATATTCTACTGACAACATCAATGACCTTGGAAGTCAATATCTCCACTATCTCCAAAAGGGAACTGACTTGTTGATTTTGGCCTTATCAGGCCCTAAGCAGAGGAACTAGTCAGGTCTACCTGTTCTTCTGACCTATACAACTGTGAGACACTGCTTGTGTTATTTTAGGCTTTTATTTTGTGTTACTTGTGTTTGTTATAGCAATAGTATAAATCTAGTACAATATGACTAGCACAACACTAGTGCAATAGTTGTTACCGTTGATTATATACTTATGCTCCTAAGATTTTTGGTGTTTGAGTTTAGCGATAGGTTTTCACTAAGCATACTTTTTTTTAAAGGTCTTGTACTAGTTATCTTTGGGAACATAAGTGCTGAAAATATGATGTTTAAGAGAGGAAGAAATACATGACAAACTCTGACTCATCAGAATAACAAAAAGTTATTAATAGAATTGTAAGCAAAAATCTGTGAACACCCGAGTCAGAGGTAAGTCTCTGAGGAAACAGGAAATGTGTTACAGGAGTGTTAATAGAGTTCAGTACAATGGGAAGAGGGTCTTGCTATTACTTGGGAATCTGTCAAGATCCTATCATATGCATTGAAGGAGACTGATGTGCATGAGGATTGGATTTCAATGGCTACCCCTGAGACACATGGGTACATGTGAACTCAGTAGATTCTCAGTGGCTGATGATATTCTAATATGTTGGCCCTCTTAATTTGGGCTATAAGTAAATCAAAACCAAATTTGTGGCTTGAATTTGAGTTTGTGAGTTTTGAGTTCTCTGTTATTATTCAAAAGTATAACCTAATAGAAGCAGTTTCTCCTTCTCCCTAGTGTTTTTTAGTAGTACAAAAGAGTTTCAATGCCATGAGTCAGGTTATAAGTACAAGGCCTCTCAATCAATTCACCCCTTCCATCATTCTCCCCCACCTTTCCCCATCTTTTCCTTCGAGTTACATAATTCAATTTTTACATATTGTACATTGAGTATATTGGCAGCATTTGCTCACTTTTCTTTATTCTATAGGTTTAAAAACAATTTATGAATTGCTTAATTCCTACCTAAATTTATAGAATCATGTTTTTTACAGCTCTAAAGCTCGGGCATATTTACTTTTCTGATTTTTTAAGTGAAAAGATTTGATATTTTTGGTGAACTATTACATAAATTTGTGTTGTACAGTCAAGTGTTTGAGGAAGACAGCACCAAATTCAAGGTTTTAAAGTCTGGCAAACTACTCATCTTCATGTATACTAGGGGAAGGAAGGCTGCTGCGTGAGCTTTTTTCTATACTCTGCTTATCACATCACCTGTACACATAGTTGGCAGATGAGCTAGAGCAGACAACTAAAAGATTTCCTCACCTAAAGGTCTGGTCTCTTTTTAACGTTAGAAAAATTAATGACAAAAATTCAGAAGTTTCTTTATTATAACCATTCTAACTGGGGTGAGGTGGTATCTCAATGTTGTTTTGATTTGCATTTCTTTTATGGTTAGGGATGTTGAGCATTTCTTCATGTGTCTATTGGCCATTTTTATTTCCTCTTCAGAGAAGTTTCTCTTTAACTCTTTGGCCCATTTATTTATTGGGCAGTTGTTTCTTTGAAGATTTGTTTTTGGGGGATTTAATTTTTTAAGTTCCAGGTATATTTTAGATATGAGACCCTTGTCTGTTGTATGGCTAGTGAAGATCTTCTCTCAATCCATGGGCTTTCTATTGATCTTGCTAGCTATGTCCTTTGCCATGCAGAAGCTTTGCAATTTCATGCAATCCCATTTGTCCAACCTTTCTTTGATTTCTTGTGTTCTGGGTCTCTATTAAGAAAATTTCAGCCTGTGCCAAGGAGACCTAGAGTTTCTCCTATTCCATCCTGTAATGTTTTCAGAGTGTCTGCTTTGAAGCCGAGGTCTTTGATCCAT